>NC_089587.1:59798246-60128871 GCF_019320115.1 Miscanthus floridulus | reverse complement strand
ATGAACAAAGAGCCTAGAGCCACTATTTATGGCTTCATTGGCTCGGGTGCCTCCACACTGTAGCAAGGAAGCGAAGTCCTATCAAACGTGCCTCACGAGCTAGGGACTGTTCTTATAGGATAGCCGTGGTCGCTTGCCATAGATTTACATTATGTGTCAATTCACAATCATTCAGAAATGTAGTTTTTCTTTTCTTCTGCTTCTCCTAAATTTATAAAGCAGTGCCATGCGTTTTGAATGATTATGCGCGCACACATATCGTGAATCCACGACAAATACCTAGACTATTTACAGATCCATGCAAAAAAGCCAAATTTGCTAACATCGAGGCTTTAAGAATGCTTTTGAATTTTTTAAAAGATGTAATTGCTAAACCAATTATCCAAATTAAATTCCAATTGCACCATTATGTTTCTTACAATAAGTCCTTCAAAAAAGACCCCCACATGAATATATTTAGAAAAAACTTTGTTGCAGAACATTTTTTCATGACGATAAAACTTCTTCTCTATTTTAAGCAGGGCAATGTTTCAGACTCAGGAAACAATGCTCCGCTTTCACAAGAAAAATGTTCTAGGTTCAAAAGAATAAGATTCCAAGTCTAAAACAATAAATTTTAAGGTTTAGATGAATGGTGAGTGGTATTCCATAACATTCGTGTCCAGTATTTGAAAAATGAGAGCACTTCATCATGCAGAATAGGAACAATCAAATTATATTATAACATCGAATATACCATAGATACTACGCAAATGACTTAAAATACATACTAACAACCCAAATAAGCTCCAATGCACCACCGGTGCACCGAAGAGCTCTAGTGATGTAACACCTCCATTATGACCTCCAACACTCTTTGTACCAAAACTCCGGTGCACACCGGAAGTTAAGGTGAGGGTTTCTCAGGTTTAGCTCCTCTCAAGTCCATCGATGCATCCATAGGATTGAAATATTATTATACACTGATAAATAATATTAGTCTCATTGATCATTGTCGACAGAATATGCTCGGCAGTCCGTCGAGGGGTATCCCACGATGGTAGATTTGTCGGTGGGGATGCGCGTAATCAGGAACCAGATGGTGACCCAAGGCGCAGAGACAGCGATTTAGATAGGTTCGGGTCGTCTGATCGACGTAATACCCTACGTCCTTGTCGATGTTTCACCACCGATAGCCTACCATAGGGATACCCGAGGCAGTATGTTCGGGCTTCAGCGTATGTGGAACTCGACGGTGAATGCGAGAGACAATCGATTTATCCTGGTTCAGGCCCTCGACTATGGTCGAGTAACAGCCCTACGTCCAGTCAGCGTTAGCCTCTGCGTTGGATTGATTATGAAGTGTCGTGTATAATTGTTGTTCTTTTTTGTCCAGGAGCCCTGCCCTCCTTTATATAGTCAGGAGGCCAGAGTCCTAGTCGGTTTACAATAAGAGTTCCTAGTAGGATTACTGAATAGTACTACTACTAAGATTACATAGGAAGAATCCTAGTTAGACTAGATCTTCTCTCTCCCTTACGGGGTATCCTGTGGGTCTCGCATTAACAAGCCCCCGAGCACTTCATGGTTGAGCTCTGAAAGTCTCGTTTTGCTCCTTCAGGTCTTATTGATGTAGGAACAAACGTCATCCGAGTGCTTTCTGGAGTGAAACCTTGTAGCGCTTCTTGGGATCTTCGAGTGGTGAGTGCTTTTTAAAGAAAAAGTACATCCATCTGGTTGTAGCCCCCGAGCCTCTTGCTATTTGGAACAAGGAGCTGGAGGATCTTGTCTTGAAGTTGCTCTGATTGTTCGTTGAAGTTTTATCAAAAAGAACTCGAATATGGCTCGTTCCGGGTTCTTTTTGTCGTAATGTCTTAAAGTGGTCTACGTTGAGGAAGTCTTTTGGTGACGTGCGCTTTTTCGAAGAAAAATGGCACTCACTGAGTGTAGCCCCCGAGCCTCTTGCTATTTGGAACAAAAAGTTGGAGGGTCTTGAATTTTTATGTTGTTTGAAAATTTGTGTTCTGAAGTAGTCCCCGAGACTTGGATTATGTCATCATCCGAGTAGTTTTGCGGCATCTTTCCAAAGCTGCCCTTTAGTCTTGGATTAAACCATCATCTGAGTAGTTTCGCGGCATGCAGCCTCCGAGCGTATATCCGTGTTGTTTTGTTCAGGAAGAACTCGGACACGAGGTCTTGGCGTATTCTTTAATAGTCTGCTGTTGTCAGATGTAGTTGTATGGTGGTGGTTGAGTGTAAATGCCTTTTGTTCGCGGGTTGTACTGTGTTGGTATATTCTTCCGAATACGCTCGTCTTCGAATACTGTTCCCTCTCGCCTGAGTCTTCCATTATTGAGTCCTGTCTTTTCACTGTGTCCTTTGTTAGGCTTATTTCGTTGGTACTCCTAGTCCATGTGCGCCGCTCCTTTGATCTATAAATACTCTCCTGGAGTGCTTGTTTTCATCCATTGAACATTCTGTTGAAACCTTCGTGGTCATGAACATGGTAGTTTGTGAAGTAGAGCAGCCCCTGGGCATATTTTGTAGTTCCTGTGTGTCTTGTCGTAGCTGGAGGAAGTCTTGTGATAGGGATTAGAGGTAGGCTAATCCTACGACAGCATTGTACCAGGATGTACATGGCGGTAGTTGGAGGAAGTCTTGTGATGTGGGCTTCGTTCCTTCATCTGGCAGTTCTGGGTTGATCCTCGTCGCCTGTCCTGAGACTGTCCGGTGCAGATCAACACCATATCCAGCATCACATCGGTCTTGGGTAGACAGATGCCCGCCGGCCTTCTCTGCTCCATGTTGTCCTGCCGTGCTGCTGATTTCCGCCTTGGATGCACTGCGTCCGTCCTTTGAAGAAAATAGTGTAGCTGATGGCGGTTTGTCCTTCCGAGTAGCAATTTGGGACACGTAGTCGTTCCAGAGCCTAGCCGTGTCCTGTGTTCCTCTTTGCTACTTTGCTTTTGGTACGGTTCGTTGGGTCTTGTAGTTCGTTGGGTCTTGTAAGATTTGTAATCTTCTATTTTGAAGTCGCTTGTAATGGAAGAATCTTGTCTTCTGAGTTGTCCTTTACTTTTCTGCTGTGATCCCTGTCGTTCATGAGATTACCGAGTTCTTTCTTAAATAACTGGGTTCTTTTGTTCCTTGCGAGGTAGCCCTTTGTTTCTTCTTGGTTGACGGGTTGTTCTTGTAGTGATTGATAACCCTGCCATGGTGCTGGACGGATAAGTCTAAAATCTGCCCATTAAATTGTACCGTTGTGTGGATTTGTGCCGTCCGTCATTTTAGCTGCGTCGGTAAATGGACCGTCGCGTTCTCACACGGTGTTTTAATGGGCCTGGTGGGCTGTTTCTAACGCTGTAAAATTTATTTATAGACCTTTTATCTTCCTTTCCTTTGCTGCCTAGCTCTTGCTTTGAAACCCTAGCTTTCAGAAATCTGCCACCGTCATCGTCGCCATCTCCCGAGCACCACCATCCTAGCTTCATCTTCCCTAGTACCTTTTTGCTTCCGCTAGTTCATGGGTAAGAAGGAAACCGTGAGCAAGTCCTAGGCGACCTTCGTGGACGAGGATCATCCCTTTCTTTGATCGAGAACCAAGAGTTCGTGGCCATGAGGGCTGCTCAGAAGGTTTGGCTGGCTCCAACAACAAGCGAAGATCAGCTGCGTGAGCTCATCAGCGACGGCTTGATCCAAAGCAAAGTCATCGCTGAATGGAGAGTTCCGGGCGAGCATCGGGTTCCTGCTCCGGGTCCTGGTGAGATTGTCCTCTTCGTTTCCTTTGTCCGCGCCGGACTTTGCCTTCCTACTTCCGCCTTCCTTCATCAGTTTCTTGGTTATTTCGGGGTTAGTCTGAACCATCTAACCCCTAATGCCATTCTCCATCTTTCCATTTTCGTTCATCTCTGTGAAGCTTTCCTTGGAATCCCTCCTTCTCTATCTCTTTTTCGCTACTTCTTTCGTCTGAAACCTCAACCCCGCCGCGAAGAAACTAGCGTTCTTGGCGGTTGCGGGATTCAGTTTCGCCAGGGTCTTAAGAGCAAGTTCTTTGACTATGACCTGGTTGATTCTATAAAAGATTGGCGTGCCGACTGGTTTTATGCTGCCAATTTGATCCCTTCCCTTGTCGTCCACTCTGGATCTGGTCCTATGGTGAATGACCGATGGGACAAGAAACTTGAGTCACCTGCTGAGATTCAAGTGATCCAGCCACTCCTTGATAGGATTAGCATGCTGAAACAGCAGGGTTTAACCGGTTTCGGTATTGTTTCGAGTTTTCTTCGTCGCCGAGTTCAGCCTTTGAAAGAGCAGGAGCACCTTGGCTTCGAGTATTCTGGGGCCGAGGATCCTTCACGCATGGTCCCAGCTCTTGAGCTGACCGATGAGGAGGTACTCGAGCATCTCCAGAAGATGCTGAAAGGAGTGAGCGTTATTCCTCCTGCTGTCTCTGAGTTCTCTGCCAACAACCCACCCCCAGCTGTGAGTTGTTTATCTCTTTGTTTGGGTACTTTATGTACTCTTGCTGCATCCATTTTTGCTTAGCTTTTCCTTGTCTTGCTATTTTATCCTTTTTCGTAGGAGCTTGGGCGGAACTTTGTTGACCCGATCCCTCTTGATGTTCTCCCTGCCGTGGCGGAGACTGGGGATAAACTTGCTGGAACTTCTGCAACTAGTAAGTCCCCAACCTCCACAGCGCTTCCTAGGAGTTTCTTCCGGATTTGTTGATGTATATGAAGAATATGTTCCTCGTCTAGTCCCTCGCGGTCCTCGTAGTGTCCCGAAGAGGGGGCGAACGGATGGGTCTTCATCTGGCCTGCCTGTCTCCAAGAAGCCTCGCAAACCAAGTACTCTCTCAGGTACTCCAGTTGTTGCTAGCATGCTCTTAGGTGAGCACATTTAATACTCTTTGTTCCTTTGTTTTCCTGTTTTTCTCTTGAACCGAGTACTTTTTATTCTTTTTCAGCAGGTGCTCTGGTTTCCTTGGTTGAGGGAGAGGAGGATGACGAAGTACCCCTCATCATGCGGCGGTGAGTTGTTTTCATATTCCTGTTGCATTGAATTTCTCTTCTTTGTCTTGACTTTTAGTCTTGAACTTTTTGAAGTAACCGACAGTCGGGCTATGAGTTCTTCTGAGGCTCCCGCACCGACTTCTTCTGAAGCTCCGGTGTCGAGTTCTTTGGTAGCCTCGGTACCGAGCTCTACCGCTCCTCCAGTGTAGAGTTCTTCCACGGCTCCAACCCCAGCTTCTTCCGTGGCTCCGGTATCTGCTATCCCGCTCCCAGTCGTTGGGTGGCGGGGATGTTTTCGCCGTCGTGGTCCCCCCTACGAGGCCTTCTTTTGGCTTTCGCGAAGAAGAAAGTGGCTGGGTGAGTAGATTCTAGGTTTCATCCTTTTGCTTCTAGTCTTCCTTCTTCTGGTTCTCATCGGTGACTTTCTTTTATCAATTTTCAGTCTTTCGTCTTCTCTCGTTTCTTCATCGACTTCTTCTTAGCCTTCCGCCGTGCCATTGAGTTTTGAGCCTCAGGACTCACAACATACTGTTGGTGAAGTTGCTGCGGGGGCTTCGGAGCTACCTGGCGAAGTTGCGGACTTGGCTGCCCCGGAGGTGACTGTGGCCGTCGCGTCGGGTCCTTCTGAGGGATTGGCTTCGGCTTCCCGGGAGGTTGCTTTGGTCGTTCCTTCTTCGCCCTAGCCGGCCTCTCCTTCCCCTTCTCTCGCTTCCGGCGGTCCCTCTTTTACCGATGACGTGGTGCAACAGTTCGATGCCACCCATTGGCTATCGGAGCTGACCGTAGCCTGGGGGAGCTTGGCGTCCTCTGCGACTTCTTTCGGGGAGAAGCTTCACGTAAGTTTTTCTGAGATTCTTTCTTAGGCCATTTGTTTTGCCTTCATCCTTATGCCTTATTTTTCTCTATCTTTAATTGTTTAGACTTTCTCTCGTGACCATACCGACTTCTTCTTTTCGTCTGAAACCGAGAAGAAGTTGTCCTCCGAGGTAAGTTCTCTGAAGACTGACCTTGACCTCCTCTGGGCCGAGTTGGAGACTGAGCGTAAGTCGCATCAAAAAGAGGAAAAGGCTCTCCGTGCCCGGGTGGTAGAGGTAGAGAAACAGAGAGACACTGTTGCCCTAGGAGTTGGAGAAACAGAAAGATGCTGCTATCCGGGAGGCTTCAAAGAACTCGGAGGCCATGAAGAGCTTGGAAGCCGTGAAGAAAGAATGTAAAGGTATTCCGGGTTCTCTCTGTTTCTTTTAGTATTCAAACCTTTCCCTCCTGCTGACTTGTTGTTTGGTGTCTTGTCCAGCTCTCCGAGTTGAAGGAAAAAAGCTCTCGGAGGGCATTGATGAAATGAAGACTCTTGTTCGTACAAGTCATAACAAGGCTGAGGAGGTAATTACTCATGCTGAAGAAGAACTTGCACTTGCTAAGTTGATCAGGCGTGGAGCTGATAAAGATCTTGTGCAGGCCCAAAAAACTATTGAAGACTTGTCTGGGAAGCTAGCGACGGCTACTGAAAATTGGAACGTTTTGTGGAAATCCTTTCGTTCAGTAGCTGATGTTCTCCGGACTCCAGCGGATGACGGGCAATCTTGGGCTCAGTTCATTCCTCGGATTCCGACTCGTTTCCAAGAGTTCGCGAAGAAGTGCGCTCAAGTATGTACCAAGAATGTGCTGGCCTAGGTCCGGGTCCTTGCTCCAGAGGCGCCTCTGTCCAAGATAGCAGAGGAAGCTGATAGCCAAGAATACCTTGATGCCGTTGAGAGGATGGAGCCTGAGGTCGAAGGTTTAGCCAGTAGGGTTGTAGACAGTCTTAATATTGATATTTCCCTTCCTGATGACAATGCCTGATCCAATTGACCAGCCTCTTGTAATATTACACTCCTCTTCAAATGAAGATTCTTTATTTTCGTTGATGTATTCTTTGCCCGGGTGTGGTCGGAGTTACTTGACTTGCTGAGTACTTTGTCCCATTTTTGTCTCTGCCCTGTAAACAACTCTGTGCGTTATCCTGACGAAATCCCTCGATTTGTCGAGTACTTTTCTTTTCTTCCTCTTTTGTGATCCGTCGAGTGCTTTGTCCGCGCTATGACTTGTTAGATGTAGATCTTTGTGTTGACAACCTTTCGTCTGCGCTATGTAAAAATGACTCGGCATAGAATGTTGCCTTGACAAACTTCGGCATCCGAGTGCTTTCTTGAGTGGCGCTTGTGCTTTTCTGAGGAAAAAGTATTCCTATCTGGATGTAGCCCCCGAGCCTCTTGCTTTTCGGAACGAAGAGCTGGAGGGTCTTTTTAAGCTTAATTTCGGTCGACTAGTTTTAGGTGTTAGCTTTTAGCTACCCTCATCGGCGGGCTCAAGCGTCTTTTCAGCTATTTTGCTCTCGGCCGGGATGCTCAGGCATGTTTTCAGCCATTTTGCTTTTTGTTTCGGGTGTTAGCTTTTAGCTACCCTCATCGGCGGGCTCAAGCGTCTTTTCAGCTATTTTGCTCTCGGCCGGGATGCTCAGGCATGTTTCAGCCATTTTGCTTTTGTTTCGGGTGTTAGCTTTTAGCTACCCTCATCGGCGGGCTCAAGCGTCTTTTCAGCTATTTTGCTCTCGGCCGGTGCTCAGGCATGTTTTCAGCCATTTTGCTTTTTGTTTCGGGTGTTAGCTTTTAGCTACCCTCATCGGCGGGCTCAAGCTTTTCAGCTATTTTGCTCTCGGCCGGGATGCTCAGGCATGTTTTCAGCCATTTTGCTTTTTGTTTCGGGTGTTAGCTTTTAGCTACCCTCATCGGCGGGCTCAAGCGTCTTTTCAGCTATTTTGCTCTCGGCCGGTGCTCAGGCATGTTTTCAGCCATTTTGCTTTTTGTTCGGGTGTTAGCTTTTAGCTACCCTCATCGGCGGGCTCAAGCGTCTTTTCAGCTATTTTGCTCTCGGCCGGTGCTCAGGCATGTTTCAGCCATTTTGCTCTTTTGGAAACAACTCGTTGAGTCATCATAGACATGCTGTGTGAAATCATCTTTATTGATTAAATAATACACATTTTGTCGAGGAAATCTTTTAGGTCATGAACGTTGTCCTTGTGCTTTGTACATGTACTCTCCTTTGAGTTGTTTTCATGCGTAGAATCTTCTTAGCTGGCTGATGTGCCATGTATTAGTTGACTTCTCTTCCATCTTCGGTTATTAACTTGTATGTGCCTGGTCCGGTGACTTTTGTGACAATGAACGGACCTTCCCATGGACTGAGTAGCTTATGTCGTCTGTCAGTTTTTTGTATCCTTCTTAGCACTAAGTCTCGACTTGTAATGATCGAGGATGGGTACTCTTGTTGTAGTGTCGTCTTAAACCTTGTAGGTATCTGGCTGATTGGAGGGTAGCGTTTACTCTGACTTCTTCTGAGCTGTCGAGTTCTAATCTTCTTGTGTGTTCTGCTTCTCCTTCATCGTATTGTTCTATCTTTGGTGATGTCCAGATCAAATCGGCAGGCAGTACGGCTTCTGACCCGTAAACTAGGAAGAAGGGTGAGTAGCCTGTTGCTCTGCTTATTTGAGTTCGTAGCCCCCATACTACTTTAGGTAATTCTTCAATCCATTTAGACCCATAGTCCACTAGTTCTTCGTATAACCTTGGTTTTAATCCGGCTAGTATGAGTCCATTAGCCCTTTCTACTTGTCCGTTGGCTTCTGGATGTGCAACAGACGCGTAGTCTATACTGAAACCACAGTCTTGTGCCCAGCTTTTGAATTCTAGTAGCTGTGAAGGGGGAGCCTAGATCTGTGATGATTCGATTGGGCATGCCGAAGCGGTGCATAATGTCTTGGATGAACTCGACTGCTTTGGCCTGCGCTGTATTTCGCGAGTGGTTTGTATTCAATCCACTTGGTGAACTTGTCGATTGCTACAAAGATGTACTCGAAGCCGCCTTTTGCTTTCTTCAGAGGTCCTACTTGATCCAGCCCCCAGCAGGAAAAAGGCCAAGCGGGTGGGATGCAGATAAGATTGTGAGCTAGCACATGGGCTTGTCTTGCAAACATTTGGCAACCTTTGCATTTTCTGACAAGTTCTTCTAGCGTCTTTTAAAGCGGTTGGCTAGTAGAATCCGGTGCGAAATGCTTTGCCAACCAGTGTTCTTGAAGGCGGCATGATTTCCACAGCAACCTGAGTGTATTTCGTCTAGGATCTCTTTGCCTTCTTCAAATGAGACACATTTTAGGAGTACTCCTGATGATGCTGCTCTTCTGTAAAGTCTATCTCCTACTAGAACGTAGTTTTTGCTTCTACGAACAACTTGGGTGGCTTCTGCTTTATCTGCTGGCAATTTATTTTCTTTGATATAGTCGATGAAAACTTGGCTCCATGAAGTGTTGATTACCAAGATCTGAACGCCTTTAGCCTAAATTTCATGGGTTGTTTCACCGGGTTGTTTGATAGAGGGAACTGATAGCTCTTCTATGAATACTACCGGGTGGAACCTTCGCTCTGTCTGATCCGAGCTTGGCGAGGACATCTGCTGCAATGTTGGAATCAGCGCAGGACGTGTAGAATTTCTAATCCTTGGAAATGTTTTTCAATTTCCGTATTTAGCACAGTAAGCACCCATGTTTTCTTTGGTGCAATCCCAATCTTGTTGACTTGGTTGATGACTACTGCTGAATCGCCGTATACGAGTAATCTCTTTATTCCGAGGGTAATTGCCACTCGTAGCCCGTGGATGAGGGCTTCATATTCTGCTTCGTTATTTGTAGCTTGCCATAATATCTGAAGGACGTACTTGAGTTGTTTTTCCTTCTGGAGAAATGAGGAGAACGCCTGCACCGGCTCCGCCTAGCTTGAGTGACCCATCAAAGTACATCTTCCAGTGGTCAAGGATTGTATCTGATAAAGGCTGTTGAATCTCTGTCCACTCGGCCACAAAATCGTAAGGGCTTGAGATTTGATTGCTTTCCGTGGGGTGAATCGATGTTAAGAGCTCCGAGTTCAACTGCCCACTTTGATATGCGTCCAGCTCGCCTCTCTGTTTGTGTAAGATGGTCCTCCGAGCGGGAAGTCTGTCACCACTATGATCTGGTGGCTTTCAAAATAGTGGCGAAGCTTGCGTGAAGTGATCAATAGGGGCGTAGAGTAGTTTTTGCACATGTGGGTACCTTATTTTTGATTCGGATATACTTCGCTAATGTAGTATATGGGTCGTTGTACTTTTATACACGCGTCCTTCTTCTTCTCTTTCTACGACTATTGCCGTGCTGACCACAGCTAGTCGTCGCAATGTATACATTATATCTTCGTCTTTCCTTGGGGGTGTGAGAATTGGTGAGGATGTGAGGTATGCCTTAAGTTTCTTGAAAGCTTCATTGGCTTCTTCTGTCCATTCGAACTTATCTGTCTTTTTAGTAGTTTAAAGAAAGGTAGTCCTTTTTCACCGAGCCTTGAAATGAAACGATTGAGTGCCGCCATGCAGCCCGTAGCTTTTGCAACATCTTTGATGTTTCTAGGTGGGCCCATTTCTGTTATAGCTCGAATTTGCTTGGTGCTGGCTTCAATCCCGCGCTGACTGACCAAAAATCTGAGTAGTTGTCCTAAGGGAACTCCGAATACACATTTATTTGGGTTCAACTTCCATCTTCATCTCTTCAAGTTTTCGAAGGTTTGCTTTAAATCTTCAATCAGAGTGTCTGGGTTCTTTGTTTTCACCACTACATCATCCACGTATGCCTCCACATTTTCACCGATTTGATCCCCAAGGCAAGTTGGATAGCTCTTTGGTATGTGGCGCCAGCGTTCTTTAGTCCAAACGACATGGTCTTATAACAGTAAGCACCGAACGGAGGTAATGAAAGACGTCTTGCTCTAGTCTTGTTCTTTTACTGCGATCTGGTGATACCCTGAATAGCAATCGAGAAAGGATAATAGTGCAGACCCTGCTGTTGAGTCAACTATCTGGTCAATGCGTGGTAGCCCGAACGGATCTTTTGGGCAATGTTTGTTGAGATCTGTGTAGTCGACGCACATGCGCCACTCGTTCGTGTTCTTCTTCTGCACAAGGACTGGGTTTGCTAGCCAGTCTGGATGAAGGATTTCTCTGATGAATCCGGCTGCCATCAGTTTTGTGATTTCCTTTTTAATCGCTGCCTTTTTGTCGGGTGAGAATCGTCGTAGCCGTTGTTTTACAGGCTTGGAGCTTTCATTAACATCAATTCTGTGCTCAGCCAACTCTCTTGGGACACCTGGCATGTCGGCCGGCTTCCAAGCGAAGATATCTTTGTTGTCCCGAAGAAAGTTGGTGAGCGCGAGTTCCTATTTTGCCGAGAGGTGAGCACTGATGGTTGCTGTCTTGGAGGTATCGCCAGTGCCCAAGTCGATTTGCTTGACGTCGGCTTCTTTTGTGTGGTGCGATTGATGCTGGGCTTTTAGCCGGTATTTCTAATTCTTCTTGGCTCATCTCTGCAGCAATTGTGGTAAAAAATTTTTGGGGTTATGTATCCCGCAGTCCCCGAGCCTTCTCCGAGTACTTTTCTTTAGAATAGAAATCAGATGAAGGGTCTTGATGTGTTGTCTTTGTTGTAGTCTTGAGTACTTGTATTCTTGGTCTTTCATCCTTGAATTCGGAGTCCCCGGGCGTAGTTGAAGCGAATGCCGAGCCCCCGAGCTTAGTGTTTGACTAAGCCGTGATGCTCTTCCGAGTTGTTTTTATTCATCCAAGTCATTTCTAGACTTCTCTGGTTCTTGATGTACCTCTTCCAGGTTATTTGCACTTCGTCCAGGTTCTTTCTGAACTTATATGTACCTTATCCGGGTTGTTTTCTGATTTGACTGAGCCGTGATGCCCTTCCGAGTTGTTTTTATTCATCCAGGTCATTTCTGGACTTCTCTGGTTCTTGATGTACCTCTTTCAGGTTGTTTGCACTTCGTCCAGGTTCTTTCTGAACTTGTATGTACCCTTATCCGGGTTGTTTTCTGATCAATTCGGGTTATTTCTAAATTTGTCTTGGTACTTGTAGCACCTCTTCGGGGTTGTTTTATGATCGATCCGGGTTCTTTCTGAATCTGTCTTGGTACTTGCCGCACCTTGTCGGGGTTCTTTTTTATCAAACTGGGTTGTTTCTAGACTTCTCTGGTTCTTGATGTACCTCTTCCAAGTTGTTTGCACTTCGTCCAGGTTCTTTCTGAACTTGTATGTACCTTATCCGGGTTGTTTTCTGATCAATCTGGGTTCTTTCTGAATTTGTCTTGTTACTTGCAGCACCTCTTCGCGGTTGTTTCTGATCAATCCGGGTTCTTCTTGTCTTGATTTCTATTCCCAACTTATCTGGGTTGTTTTTCTTCAATCCGGATTCTTTCTGATCTTGTCCTGGTTCTTGCTGCACCTTGTCGGGGTTCTTTTTTTATCAATCCGGGTTCTTTCTTGTCTTGATTTCTGTTCCCAACTTATCTGGGTTGTTTTTCTTCAATCCGGGTTCTTTCTGATCTTGTCTTGGTCCTTGCCGCACCTTGTCGGGGTTCTTTTTTATCAATCCGGGTTGTTTTTGGACTAGCTCTCAGGAGCGTGCTTTCCTGATCTCATGGTACCGATGTAGCTCCCCTGCATGTTAAACATAAAAATATGTTGTAAATGACATTCCGGATATGAAGTGGGGAGCATGTCCCATATTTGAATAATCAATCAGGGGCGGGCCCCTGCATTATGAAATGCATATAAACTTTTTGCGTCTTGCTCTTGCTAGGCCATGCAAATTCCTCAGTTAGTGTCCTATTACGTTTAAGTACTTGAATCTCTGGCGTATGGTTCAGAGGTTCATGACGTGACCATGTGAGCCTGGCACTCGGTTCGTGACCGTCCATGTGAGTAGACAAGCTTCATGGATTAAGGCGTGTTCTACCTGAGGAATTCGGTGACCGTTAAGAGAAGACCTAGAGCACTATGTTTGCTTGCATGATGATTTTACTTAGAGCACTATGTTTGCTCGCATGATGATTTTTTTTGTCTTCCCTTGCTAGGTCAGTTAATTTCCTGGGTAGTAGCCTGTTACGTTTAAGCACTTGAATCTCGCGTATGGTTCAGAGGTTCATTGATGTGACCACCCATATGGTTCAGAGGTTCTTTGGCGTGACCATCCGTATGGTTCAGAGGTTCATTGACGTGACCATCCATTCGAGAAAACAAGCTTCACGAATTAAGGCTTACTATTCGAGAAAATTAACAGCCGTTAAGGGAAGATGATATGGCCACAGAGGCATATGAATAATATCCGGAATATATAAAAAATGAGACGTGACTTAGCTTGGTTCGTGGCTGCGTTGTTGACCACCGCAGCCGGGTAGTCGGTCGGTGTGGCAAGTAGTCAGTTTGCAGCCGAGTTGTTGGCGTAGCATCCGAGCTGATGGAGGCGGGGTCGACAACTTGCTTGATGTAGTCGAACAGCATGATGAAGTCGTCGGACAGCTCGTCCGAGTTGTTTGCTGATGAGTTTAACCAAACGAGTGACTATCATGTCGAGTACTCGAAACAACTCGGAACGTGTTGCCGGGTTCCCAGAATTTGGTTGCTTGCTCGTGACTCGTCGGCTTGCTGTAGGTGGTCTTCTCTTTATTGACCGTATAGCTTGTATTTCTTGACCTTCTCTCGTATGAGTATGTCGTATGTATAAATCAATGCACCAACACCTTTGGCTTTGCTTGCTTGCTTCCTTTGTTAGCTTCTTGCATGTCCGTGATGTATTCGTATACGAAGTTGACTTGGAGACGGGGGTGTGCGCGTGTATGCACGGGTTGATCCATTAATTCCGTATATCCTGACTGACTTGCATGTCGTTATCCTTTTCTGTCCAATCTCATAGCTTGTATATCTCTTGGATATGTTGCTTCATAATTGGCACACACGTTGTCGGCTTTGTGTGGGAGTAGGACTCTTCTTGTGTCGGAGTTGGACTTGAATCCGCATATAGCTGAGTTGTGATGGAGTCTGAGTTGCAGTCCGACTTGTACTTGTATCAGTCATGTTTGATGCTGGTTGGCGTGTAGTAGGAACGTGATACAGTCGTGCTTCTACTGGGATCTCGCTGAGTTGACGAAGTCGGAGTAGATGTTGACGAAGAGGTCTCGTGCTCTCACGAATTGATGCCGATGCTGAACGTGAATACGGCGGTGCGACGAATCTTGATTTTGAGGTCCACCGAGCTCTCGAACGCAAAGTGCCGAGAACCCCTACCTGGCGCGCCAGCTGTCGATGTTTTACCACCGATAGCCTGCCACGGGGGTCCCCGGGGCAGTATTGTTCGGGCTTCAGCGTATGCGGAACTCGACGGTGAACGCAAGGGACATTCGATTTATCCTGGTTCAGGCCCTCGACCGTGGTCGAGTAACAGCCCTACGTCCAGTCGGCGTTAGCCTCTGCGTTGGATTGATTATGAAGTATCGTACAATTGTTGTTCTCTTCCCTAGGAGCCCTGCCCTCCTTTATATAGTCAGGAGGCCAGAGTCCTAGTCGGTTTACAATGAGAGTTCCTAGTAGGATTACTGAATAGTACTACTACTAAGATCACATGGGAAGAATCCTAGTTAGACTAGATCTTCTCTCTCCCTTGCGGGGTATCCTGTGGGTCCGCATCGACAGTCCTGTGTCTTTGGTGTATTGTATTGATCTGTATGTAGATCCGATTTGATAGATCCTATCTGCTAGGGGACCCCTACCTCTCCTTATATACTCTGGAGGAGGTAGGGTTACAAGTAAAGTAGCCTATTTGGTACTATACAATGTCTTGCGGTGCACGCCGAGCAGCGCCGTGCACGCCTTAACCTTATGGGCCGGGCCACCCCTGGGGTCGCAGCCCATGTTTTAGGGGCCATACCCCCACAATCATGCTGTCACTCCAATTACCAAAATCACTAATGGCCCTAGTTAGGTGCCATTTTTCTTACATCTTGAATGGATCTGGTTGTTTCCTAGTTTGTTACAAGGAATAACGGTCGAATCTGAATGGATCTTTTACACATTGATTGTCTTTAAGTATATCTAGGTTTATACCTTGCCTGCCAAGTTGCTGAGAAACCCTCCTCGGTTTGGGACTCTCGTGTAGCTTGTTCGTCCCACCCCGTCTCGATTAGGTGTTTTTCTTAGTGGGTGAGGGTATCCAGGCCATAGTAATGACAAGCCGAGCAATACAAAATAGGGGTGCCCATCGAGCTTGGTTTCGACTCCCATGGATGTGCTCGCTGGGGGGTGCTCTTTGGTTTCGTCCATGACGAGAGCACGCATGCGTGCCACTCGCTCCCTCATGGTCTTTCGTTGGCAAGCAATCTGGCTAGTTCTCTCCACCAGCAACAGGGGCTCGCCGCTGGCAAGTTCTTCCGATGCTAGCGACCTCTAGGAGCCCCACCTTGGTGCTTGACCATCAACCATAGCCCACACCCGAGCGTTGCCAAGTGCCAACCTCGGCTTCCACATTGTCATTGCCCCTGGCACCACCATCGTTGTGTGGACATTGTCCAAAGGGAGGAAGATACAACGACGACATGTGGTCATGCAACGCGAGCTATGCATCGCCATGGAGGAAGAGAGGGTGAGGTCAGCCAGTTGCATAGGGAGTAGGTAGTAGTTGGTGGCATTGTAGAGTCCAAGAAAAGACGACGAGGGCAGCTAGAGGTGCTAACCGTAATCACGATCGATGGCGCCGCAATGCCCTCCTAGAGATGCACTTAGATCTCCTCCTAGCTACCCACACCGATGGCGATGATGGGGTGGTGAGCTTGCCCATGTCTGACAACCCTGAGCAACCATGGAGAGGGAGTCGTTTGCACTGTCGCCGCCAGGGGCCCAAGCGCCTCCACGGCCTCAGTCGTTGTCCAATTTTGCGCGAGCGCGACCAGGGCTCAAGCAATATTTGTTGTGGTCAGGGGGTGCGATTGGGTGGACCTAGTCGGCAGTGGTTGAGGGTGTGTGGCCGGCTTCGGCGGGCACACGAGCGCTAGACACATAGACGAGGAGCGCTAGACACATAGACGAGGCGTGGCAAAGGTGCGGTCTAGCCCTTGCTGGTGCCAACGTGTACCATGTTAGCAAACGGGTCTAGACCCGTGACATAACGTATGTCTAGACATATATGTGGATGTGCATTTTGGGAGTCTAGACCTTGATGACACTCATTACCAAATTTAGAGACTATTGATGCATTTTACTCAACCTCTTGTGAAATCACTACCTCGTGTGATATGGCACCGAAGGTCACTCCAACCATATGTGAAAGGTCGTATGAAAATGGTAGTCGTTCATGGAATTGTGGGCATAAAAGATGGGGCACCATTACACCGTATACGGCCCTGTTTGCTTGAAATTATCAGCCTATGTTTGCTTGAAATTATCAGCCTGGCTTATCATCTATGGTACAATATTTTTCTCTCATAATAAATCAACGAACAATACTTTTCAGCCTGACTTTTCAGCGAAGTAAAGTTTGTCTGGGCTAGTGAGGCCTTTAGAGTAGTTCCACAATTGGAAATACTGTGATGCCTATGTAGCTAGAAGCTAACTTTATTGGGGTTGTTCATTTGAGATGGTTGTACAATTAGGTGGTGTTTGGTTGCTCCTCATAAATTTTAGTCGTTGTCCCATCGAATGTTTAGATACATGCATTGAGTATTCGGCCTGTTCGCTGGTTGGTTTCTGGGCTGGTTTGGGCTGGCTGGTGCTGGTTTATTGTGAGAGGAAAACACTGTTGGCTGGCTGGTTTGGGCTGGCTGAAACCAACAAGCGAACAAGGCGATTAAATATAGACTAATTACGAAACTAATTTAGTTTGTGAGACGAATCTTTTAAGCCTAATTAGTCCATGATTTGATAATGTGGTGCTACAGTAAATATATGCTAATGACGGATTAATTAGGCTTAAAAATTCCATATATATGCTAATGACGGATTAATTAGGCTTAAAAATTCGTCTCATGGAGTATTGACGGATTATGTAATTTGTTTTTTTATTAGTATCCGAACACCCCATGCAACATCTTCCCGACACACCTACTAAATTTTAGTCACAAGATCCAAACACCGCCTTATGGTGGTACGGGGAGAAAATTGTTGCTGCAAACTAAGGCCTTATTTAGTTCCTGGTTATATAATTTTGGGGTGTCACATCAGGTGTTACATGGGGTGTCGCATGGGGTGTTCGGATACTAATAAAAAAAATAAATTATAGAATCTGTCAGTAAACCGTGTGGCGAATTTACTAAGCCTAATTAATCCGTCACTGGCACATGTGTTATTGTAGCACTTTATTGTCAAATCATGAACTAATTAGGCTTAAAAAATTCGTATTGCAAAGTAATCACAATCTGTACAATTAGTTATTTTTTAGTCTATATTTAATAATACTCCATGTATATGTCAAACATTCGATGACGATACCGTGGAAATTTTTGAGGAGGAACGCCTAAACGCTGCTTCAACGAGAAGCGAACACACCGATTCTGCGTGCTATTTTTTTTTAGACTTAGAGTGGAGGGAGGGAGGGAGACTTAAAAGTGAGTGTTGTGCTAATGCGGGGGCGTTGGATCGGTCGACAGAGAAAGACATGATGAATTGGCCCTGGTCGGCTACGTGCCTGTATGGGCTTAGACGATAGGGTGTGTTTGGTTATCCATAGCCTAGCTCCTTAGACGTCTCCAACAGACTACCCAAACCGCGACACATCCCGCATTTTAGGGTAGCCGCACAGTGCTTTTACGTAGAAAAATCCATCCTCCAACGGACTACCCAACACGGCAGCCATTTGCCTCCGACGAAACACGGACGCAAATTTGCGTCCTCTCTCGTTCCTTGCGTCTCCTCCGGCGGGTCCCACCACCACGAGCTCGGGGACGACCGGAGCAGGGGCGGAGCTCGGGGGACGACCTTCGCCAGGGGCCTGAGCTCAGCCCGCCTGCCGGGAGCGGAGCGCGCCGTGGGCCAAGCTCGCCCGCGCCGGGGCCGATCTCGCCGAGTGGGCGGATCTCTCCCGCGCTTGCCGTCTCCTCCGGCCTTGCGGGTCCCACCACCACGAGCTCCGGGGACGACCAGAGCCGGGGCGGAGCTCGTGGACGACCGTCGCCGGGGCGGAGCTCGCCCGCGCGCGGGGCCGAGCTCGCCGGTGGCGGAGCTCGCCCGCGCCGGGACGGAGCTCGCCCCTCGCCGGGACGGAGCGCGCCGGGGCCAAGCTCGCCCGCGCCGGGGCGGAGCGCGCCGGGGCCGAGCTCGCCGGGGCGGAGTGCGCCGTGGGCCGAGCTCGCCGGGGCAGAGGTTTGCGTCCTCGGTTGGAAAACGGGAGTTTTGTCTGCCTATCCATTCTACTGTGCGTGACCCAATCTAACCGAATAGGTCTCACGTTTAGGTCTTCGTCGTTGGAGACAGTCTTAAGTCAATTTTAACATGTTTGGTTGTGTGTGAGTGGGCTAGAGCCTGGCCATACGTACTGTGTAGCCTGGCCAGGGGAACGCACAATCGGTCGTTCTCATGGAGCCAGGCCCGAGCCAGCCCAAGGTGAAGCTCTGGTCACCGCCCGAACCGTCGCTCTCTGCTCGCTTCTTTCTGCCGCCGCGCTGCTCGTCCGGCCATCGCCATGTCCGCCGCTTCCTTCTCCTCCTCTCCAGGCCCCTACCTCTCTCTCCACCAGTGCCCCACCACGTCTCTTCTCACCTCCCGACCCCGCTCCCTCCTCGTCCTCCGTTGTCCCCACCGCCCCCGGCCTCGGACGACGCCATCGCGTCGCTCCGTTCCGTCGCGGACTCCACCGCTGTCCGCCCGCCCGGACCTCCGGCACCTCATGCGTCTCTACGCACGGCCGTCACCGTTATTCGTCGCGCGGGGGAACTGCCCATGCCGCAGTAGGCCGCGCGCGCGATGGTGGCCTCCCTTCGCGGAGCGCGGGGCGCCTCCGGGAGGGCCGCGGACAAGCTGCGGAGCCACGGTTCCCGCTCGTCGTCGAGACCGGCAACTGGCTGCTCCGCGTCGGGCTGCGGCAACCCGGGCTGATGCTTCGCCCACGATCGCGAGGCGTTCGATGGAATTGCGCGCGCAGCCGGCGGTCGTGCGTCCTCGGGCGCTGCCGGGAGGGGGCGGTTCGGGTGTGCTCGTCCAGGTGTTCGACGATGGCCATGGACCTGCTCACCAGGTGCTCGTCCAGGTGTGCTGGTATTACTAGCGTGGGGAGGAAATCAATTTTGTTAGTTTGCGTCAGTTACCCCTGACTGATGTGTCTTGTGCTCTGGTTACTTCATTCTTCGTTACGGTGAAAGTGAAACGTCAAGGTTGCTTTCCTCTGTCCTGTCCTCTGGTTACTTCATTCTTCATTACGATGATGGCTTTTTGTGTGTCTCTCGTTTTGGTAGGTCAGGGAGGCTGCTGCTAGTTGGATCTTGGCACAGTTAAACTGTTCTCTGTTCGTCACTTCATTAAGAGGCTGCTGCTAGTTGGATCTTTCCTGCCATTTTCGTTAGTGTCAGGATGCATTCCGTTCCCTCTGCGACCTGTAGGATTGGATTGGAGTCGACAGCATGGAAATGCCTCAAAGTGGTAACCTTAACAATTCAGTAAAGATGTGACTATATCAAAAATAACAAGGCAACCAAACACACTCTAAGCCTATCCAAGCTAATATAATATAGATACCAAACAACTAGGATTAGCTTGACGAGAGCAGACTAAGGGCCCGTTTGGCATGTGCTCTGGCTCGTGATAAAACTGGCTTCTGGCTCCTATGGAAAAACAGTTTTTTCTGGCTCTGACTTATTTTGTAACAAAAATGTTTGGTAAAACGGCTTCTCCCTAGCTTTTTAGAATATAAGAAGATGTCAAATGTTCAAAATACCCTTATATTTTTCTCTTCATTTTTCCTTTTCTTTTCCTTTCACTTTTTATTTATCTTTCCTTCCTCCCCTTCTTTTCTTTCCCCTCCTCTCTCCTTATCCATCGGCCTCTCCCTCCCGGCCTTATCCTGGCGTGGCGCGGCGCAGCGGAGCAGAGGCTGGCCGCGGGGGAGGACCTAGGGCGGAGGGCGGGGCGCGCTGGCCGGAGCAGGATTGTCGGCGGTGGGGCGGAGTTGGAGGGCCGCGGGGCGGAGCAGGAGGCCGGTGGCGGGGCGTGAGCAGGAGACCCGGCGGGCGTGGTGGAGGAGACGGAGGCGCGCGGGGAGGAGCAGGAGGCCGACGGCGGGGGAGGAGGAGGCCGGCGTGCAGGGGAGGCGACCGTGGCAGCGCGGGCGCCGGGGATGAGAGCAGGCCCGGGGACAAGGATGGAAAAGCAACGCGCAGGTGAGGAAGAAGTCGGGGAAGCCACATTTTTGGCTTGCCCTCCCCTGTGTAAGCCACCGAACGCTTCTCTTCGGCTTCTAGGCGCCAGCCATTTTGTAGAGTGCCGTTTGGCACGGCTTCCTCAAAAGCCTCTCGAGAAGTCGCCAGAATGAGCCATGCCAAAGGGCCTCAAGCTGCCCAGCCCAACTCACGAGGTTTCTGTCCACCGAGCAAGCCCCACACAGGCAGCTTTTGCCTCCGCGTTGACTGGCGCACAATAGCAGTACTCTACCCTGCTCCACCGTCCGTCCCCCATCCAACGTCCCACCTGCCCGGTCCATAGTCGGTTCCGCATCCCGCCCGCGCCGTACCCCCCGCACCCAGTCCCACATACACCACACATCCTCGCCCACTGCCTCTACGTGTACCACCATACAACCGGCCCCATGCGTCCACGCGGCCGCCAGCCAAGCCGGCGCAGGATAGCCCCCACGGCGCACGCCTACGTCTATAATACACCCCTACCCCCTCCTCTCCGAGGCCTTTCCTCAGAGGCACCCTCAGGATTCCCTTTCCCTTCCAACTCGCGGAGGCGGGGCGCGCGGATCTGTCGGCAGGGGGCCGATCCATTCGAGTTCCACCGGGCGAGGCCGCCAAAAAACACACTAGCTCGACACAGCGAGCGGGGCCGATCCTTCGTGCCGCGGGGGCGCTGGTGGCGGGGCGGCGCAGCGCGCAGCGATCTGAAACCCTAGGTGGTGGTGGTGGGCGGCGCCGCCGCCGCCGGGTGCAGCCGAGATGGACGCGAGGTTCCCGTACTCGCCGGCCGAGGTGGCCAAGGTCCAGCTCGTGCAGTTCGGCATCCTCAGCCCCGACGAGATCGTAATACCCCTCTCGCCCCCCCCTCCCCTCCCCTCCCCTCCCCGGCTCTGTTGCTTTGTCCTTCGAGCGGGTCGAGGGTCGAGTTGAGTGGGCGTCCGTAGTGTAGCTACTAGCTTGACTATGGCTATGGCTGTTTGCTAGTTTACCAGTACCAACTCGGTTCTGATGTCAGGATTCTAGTTCAGGTTCAAGGCACGATTTTGTGTAATTAGTGGCCGGTTTGAGTGGTTTGAGCTTCACTATCGGCATGCCTTGGTTGGTCTGGGTGAATTCAAGCAATTCGAGTTTTAGTACAACCGTAACAGACCTTCGTCCCATAAAATTCTAGCATCATTAGGAAAAAAACAAAATGTATTGCCTGCTTGAAACCTGGAACTATGTAGAATACGCTGCTGGAAGTATGGAAAGTATTACACATAGAGAAAATGTATGGTTCAGTTTGAACTTGCAATTACTTTGTACATAGTTTCGAGTGATATGATGGATTAATGTGATGTTGTGATTCAACACAGTCCATGATAGAGCTTCAACCTGGTTGTTGTGTGCCTTACGGTCTGGGCACATCTGTATGTTCTTATTAAGTGACCTAATCTGTTTCATGTAGTATGGTTCTGATTCTGTCGAGTTCAACTTCAACTGAAACATTTGTGTGTTCCGTACGAACATAACGGAAATTCCATGTCAGTTAGTAACAAGATGACGTTACTCCTGAGTTTGTTTAACCGTATAATTTATTGTGCTGAATAGTAACGCTTCATTAAAAGGTTATTCTGCTTTGTTTGTTATGCGGTGAGTGAGGTACAGGTTTCTGGGGATAGAAACTAATGACTATTGATTTCTTTCTGCTTTTGTGTAGAGACAAATGTCGGTGGTTCAAATAGAACACGCAGAGACCATGGAGAGGGGAAAACCGAAGCCTGGTGGGCTTAGTGACCCTCGATTGGGGACTATTGACCGGAAAATTAAGTGCGAGACATGCATGGCAGGGATGGCAGAGTGCCCAGGCCACTTTGGACACCTTGAGCTTGCCAAGCCGATGTTCCACATTGGATTCATTAAGACTGTGCTCTCTATCATGCGCTGCGTCTGCTTTAACTGCTCCAAGATCCTCGCTGATGAGGTACCCCTTGGGCTCGTTGTTGCTTGATATGTGTGTACATCTTGCTATACTGGAAGGACTTGTCATTTTACATTGAGGCATGGTAAACTGAAAATGGAAGACTCCTTGTGTGTTCCCACCCTTCAATACATATGAAAAGTATGGTTGCCTCATTTTACTCTACCTGGTGTTGTTCATCGTTAGCATGTTTTCTCACTAGCCATTAACTTTTTTAGGTATCAATTATAGCATGTAAACTGTGATTATTTTACTTTTCCTTGACCATTCTATGACCTAATATGTCTTCATGGTTTTGTTCTAACATGTTTGATGAAGCTTATAAGCTTATGTGTGTATATTTTGTATTCATTGCATTATTCCTATAGTGATCAGGACAGTAGAACCGATCAAACACCAAGTTTGAGTCTTTTTCATGAGCTCTGGTTCAAGTGTTCAGACATTTGACCACTTAATTAGATGCTTTAGCATTTGTGTTTCCAAACCAAATTAACTTCACATTTTAATCACCATTTATCCATTTTTTATCATGCAGGATGAAACCAAATTTAAGCAGGCTCTAAAAATCAGGAATCCAAAGAATAGATTGAAGAGAATATATGATGCTTGCAAGAGCAAAAAAGTCTGTGCAGGTGGCGATGACCTTGATGTTCAGGAGCAGGATACTGACGAGCCTGTTAAGAAAAGAGGTGGCTGTGGTGCTCAGCAGCCCAATATTACAGTCGATGGTATGAAGATGGTTGCAGAGTTTAAAGCTCCAAAGAAGAAAAATGATGATCAGGATCAACTCCCTGAGCCAGTGGAACGCAAGCAAATCCTCTCAGCCGAGAGGGTATTTCTATAATCTCTATTCAGTTGAGCAAGTTATGCTACTTCTTGTAATTGGTTTCTTACATGGCTTGTTTGACCAGGTCCTTAATGTTCTGAAGCGTATAAGTGATGAGGACTGTCTTCTGTTGGGCCTGAATCCCAAATTTGCCCGTCCTGATTGGATGATACTTCAAGTGCTTCCAGTCCCTCCACCCCCTGTTAGACCATCTGTCATGATGGACACTTCTTCCAGAAGTGAGGTAAGCCTAATACAATATACTCCCTCCGTCCCAAAATAAATAACTTTGTAGAAATTTTCAGACAGATTAAGAATGCTGGCAAAAGACACATGTATCCTCATCTCCTTTCCTTCCCCGTAGGATATCTCCTGAATTTGGTAGTTATCATTTGCATGCACCCGTGATTAGCTTCCGCATTAGGAGTCAATGCCCCATGTTTTTTTTAGAATGCTATTTTTTGGGGACAAATTTTAAACCTCAGAAAGTTATTTATTTTGGGTCGGAGGGAGTAGTTATTATGTGTATAATTGTTGTTGCATGGATGGATAAGTGCAACCTTGTTCTATGTTTGAGGGCTACTACTTCAGTCCCTGTTGTAAAGGAGGTATTATTTCGCAGCTCCTCACTGTGATTTTTCTTTGCTTTTGTGCTGTTTCTACAGGATGATTTGACTCATCAATTAGCTATGATTATACGGCATAATGAGAACTTGAGGAAGCAAGAGAGGAATGGCGCTCCAGCTCACATTATAACAGAGTTTGCTCAGTTGTTGCAATTTCATATTGCAACATACTTCGATAATGATCTTCCTGGCCAACCCAGGGTGAGTGGTTTAGAATGTTACTTTGCATGTATAAAACCTATGGATATCAGAATAGTTTTCATGAATTTTTTGTTGTTGTTGTTGAAATGCTCAGGCCACACAGCGTTCTGGAAGGCCTATTAAATCAATTTGCAGCAGGCTGAAAGCTAAAGAAGGCCGGATTAGAGGGAACTTGATGGGCAAGCGTGTTGATTTCTCGGCCAGAACTGTGATAACACCGGATCCAAACATAAACATTGATGAGTTGGGAGTACCATGGAGTATTGCTTTGAACCTGACATATCCTGAAACTGTTACTCCATATAATATTGAGAGGTGAACCATTTTGTTTTTATTGACAAATGTTACTTAATTACTGTGCTTTTGCTGATCATTTGCAGCTAAATCCAATAATTTCAGGTTGAAGGAACTTGTCGAATATGGGCCTCACCCTCCCCCAGGGAAGACCGGTGCAAAGTACATTATCAGGGAAGATGGTCAGAGGCTTGATCTTCGATATGTGAAGAAAAGCAGCGACCAGCATCTGGAGCTTGGTTACAAGGTGAGTATCAACCTCCCCATGACTATAGAAGCTGCTGCTTTTCTAAACATTCTCATTGTAAAATTGTTTTATGTTTTGACTCATTTTGTGCCGGATTTCATCAGGTGGAGAGGCATCTCAATGATGGGGATTTTGTTCTTTTCAACCGGCAACCAAGTCTTCATAAAATGTCTATCATGGGGCATCGCATCAAAATTATGCCCTACTCAACTTTCCGGTTGAACTTGTCTGTCACTTCACCATACAATGCTGACTTTGACGGTGATGAGATGAATATGCATGTCCCCCAGTCATTTGAGACCAGGGCAGAAGTTCTGGAGTTAATGATGGTGCCAAAATGCATTGTCTCTCCACAATCAAATAGGCCTGTCATGGGCATTGTCCAAGACACACTGCTTGGTTGTCGCAAAAATTACTAAAAGGGACACTCTAATTGAAAAGGTGAATAAAGAGAAATTTCACTTGTCCTTTCCAATTGTATTCTGTTCAGTTTTGTGGCTCATTTAAATTTCATTCCAGGATGTATTTATGAACATCTTGATGTGGTGGCAAGACTTCGATGGAAAGATTCCTGCACCTGCCATTTTGAAACCTAGGCCTATTTGGACTGGGAAACAAGTTTTTAACTTAATTATACCCAAGCAAATAAATTTAATACGGTTTTCAGCATGGCATTCGGAAGAAGAAAAGGGATTTATTACTCCTGGTGATACTATGGTCAGGATTGAGAAGGGAGAGCTTCTGTCTGGTACACTTTGCAAGAAGAGTCTTGGAACAGGCTCTGGAAGTCTTATCCATGTCATTTGGTAATTATGCCTAATCTGAATTTTACTTGTTGAAAATTGCATGACAATAAGAAATATTGCCCATTTCCATTTTCTAAGCAAATCACATTTTAACCTGTTCTTTTCAGGGAAGAGGTTGGTCCAGATGCAGCCAGGAAGTTCTTAGGACATACGCAGTGGCTTGTAAACTACTGGCTTCTTCAAAATGGTTTCAGTATTGGAATTGGGGATACCATTGCAGATGCTGCCACCATGGAATCAATTAATAAAACAATTTCTGATGCTAAGGATGCTGTGAAGGAGCTTATTAAAAAAGCACATGAGAAGCAGTTGGAAGCTGAGCCAGGACGCACCATGATGGAATCATTTGAAAACAGAGTGAACCAGGTACTGATTGCTTCTGTTTTGCTTTCATTATTATATATATATATAGCCTTTGTTTATGTCATTCAGAGGAGTGTTCAGCGTTTAGGTTGAGCTGTTTTAACCTCAATACAATCCCTTTCTGTTCAGGTTCTTAACAAAGCTCGTGATGATGCTGGGAGCAGTGCTCAGAAGAGCTTGTCTGAAAGCAACAATTTGAAGGCTATGGTCACTGCAGGCTCAAAAGGAAGTTTCATTAACATTTCACAAATGACTGCTTGTGTGGGACAGCAGAATGTTGAGGGCAAGCGGATCCCTTTTGGTTTCATTGATCGGACATTGCCACATTTCACAAAAGATGACTATGGTCCTGAAAGTCGTGGATTTGTGGAAAATTCTTACCTCCGAGGTCTGACACCACAAGAATTTTTCTTTCATGCTATGGGTGGTAGAGAAGGTCTTATAGATACTGCTGTGAAGACCTCTGAGACTGGGTATATCCAGAGGAGACTTGTGAAAGCTATGGAGGACATCATGGTGAAATATGATGGTACTGTAAGAAATTCTCTGGGAGATGTCATTCAGTTCTTGTATGGAGAAGATGGCATGGATGCTGTTTGGATTGAGTTTCAAAAATTGGACTCATTGAAGATGAAGAAGCCTGAGTTCGATAATTTATTCCGTTATGAGCTGGATGATGAGAACTGGAGACCTAACTACATGCTACCTGAACATGTTGACGATTTGAAGACCATACGTGAATTCAGAAATGTGTTTGAGGCAGAGGTTCAAAAGCTAGAAGCTGATCGGTACCAGCTTGGGACTGAGATCGCCACAACTGGTGACAATTCGTGGCCTATGCCTGTGAACCTCAAGCGGCTCATCTGGAATGCTCAGAAGACATTCAGGATTGATTTTAGAAGACCTTCTGACATGCACCCGATGGAAATTGTGGAAGCGGTAGATAAACTGCAAGAAAGACTTAAGGTTGTACCTGGTGATGATCCTTTGAGCATTGAGGCTCAGAAGAATGCAACCTTGTTCTTTAATATCCTGCTTCGTAGCACGTTTGCTAGCAAGAGGGTCTTGAAGGAATACAGGCTTACAAAGGAAGCTTTTGAATGGGTTATCGGTGAGATTGAATCGAGGTTTCTTCAGTCTTTGGTGGCCCCTGGTGAGATGATTGGATGTGTGGCTGCACAATCAATTGGAGAACCAGCAACACAGATGACCCTGAATACCTTCCATTATGCTGGTGTCAGTGCCAAGAATGTCACCCTTGGAGTTCCCAGGTTGAGGGAGATCATTAATGTTGCCAAGAAGATAAAGACTCCATCTTTGTCTGTTTACCTGAAGCCTGAGGTGAACCAGAAGAAAGAATTGGCTAAGAATGTCCAGTGTGCTTTGGAGTACACCACACTGCGTAGTGTTACCCACGCCACAGAGATATGGTATGATCCTGATCCTCTAGGAACCATCATTGAAGAGGACGCAGAGTTTGTTCAGTCCTATTACGAAATGCCTGATGAGGATATTGACCCGGATAAAATTTCTCCTTGGCTGCTGCGTATTGAGCTTAACCGTGAGATGATGGTTGATAAGAAGTTGAGCATGGCTGATATTGCTGACAAGATTAACCGTGAGTTTGATGATGACTTATCATGCATTTTTAATGATGATAATGCGGATAAGCTCATCCTCCGTATCCGCATCACAAATGATGAAGCTCCAAAAGGAGAAATACAAGATGAGTCTGCTGAGGATGATGTCTTCCTAAAAAAGATAGAGGGTAATATGTTGACAGAGATGGCGCTTCGAGGCATTCCAGATATCAACAAAGTGTTCATCAAAGAAGGGAAGGTCAATACTTTTTATCAAGACGAAGGTTTCAAAGCAGCTAATGAATGGATGCTTGATACAGAAGGTGTGAATCTCTTAGCTGTCATGTGTCATGAGGATGTTGATGCTACAAGGACAACAAGTAACCATCTGATTGAAGTGATTGAGGTACTTGGAATTGAGGCTGTTCGTCGTTCTCTCTTGGATGAGCTTCGGGTGGTGATATCTTTCGATGGATCCTATGTGAACTACAGGCATCTGGCCATTCTTTGTGATACAATGACATACAGAGGTCACTTAATGGCGATTACAAGGCACGGTATCAACCGCAATGACACTGGGCCTCTTATGAGATGTTCCTTTGAAGAGACTGTTGACATCTTACTTGATGCTGCTGTATATGCTGAATCTGACCACCTGAGAGGTGTCACTGAAAACATAATGCTTGGTCAGCTTGCTCCTATTGGTACTGGAGGCTGTGCACTATATCTTAATGACCAGATGTTGCAGCAGGCAATTGAACTTCAACTTCCAAGCTATGTGGAAGGCCTAGACTTCGGCATGACACCAGCACGATCACCCATCTCCGGGACACCTTACCATGAAGGAATGATGTCCCCAAGTTATCTGCTGAGTCCAAATATCAGGGCTTCCCCCATTAATGCAGATGCTTCGTTCTCACCATATGTTGGGCACATGGCATTCTCACCATTCCCTTCACCAGGTGGTTACTCTCCATCGTCAGGGGGATACAGTCCATCTTCTCCAGTTTTCACCCCAGAGAAAGGATATAGCCCTCTTTCTCCATCATACAGCCCTGCATCGCCAAGCTATAGTCCCACCTCACCATCATATACACCTGGCTCTCCCACCTACAGTCCCACAAGCCCGAATTACTCCCCAACAAGTCCGACTTACTCGCCTACCAGTCCATCATACTCACCCACATCTCCGAGTTACAGCCCAACATCTCGTAGCTACAGTCCTACATCACCAAGCTACAGCCCTACATCTCCTAGCTATAGTCCTACATCACCAAGCTACAGCCCCACCTCACCAGTTTATAGTCCAACCTCACCAGCATATAGCCCTACATCTCCCGCATACAGCCCCACATCACCATCTTACAGTCCAACTTCGCCATCTTATAGCCCTACATCACCA
The DNA here is from genome assembly GCF_019320115.1 of Miscanthus floridulus. Classification (NCBI taxonomy): domain Eukaryota; kingdom Viridiplantae; phylum Streptophyta; class Magnoliopsida; order Poales; family Poaceae; genus Miscanthus; species Miscanthus floridulus. The sequence goes on along the minus strand of NC_089587.1, from coordinate 60,100,306 downwards.
TCATACAGCCCAACATCCCCGTCATACAGCCCTACCTCCCCCTCATACAGTCCTACTTCCCCCTCATATAGGCCCTACCTCCCCCTCGTACAGCCCGACATCACCTGCATACAGCCCAACTTCGCCAGGATACAGCCCAACATCACCAAGCTACAGTCCTACTTCTCCGAGCTACAGTCCTACTTCTCCGAGCTACAATCCTTCATCAGCCAAGTACAGCCCTTCGCACGCATACTCTCCAAGCAGCCCCAGGATGACTCCATATAGTCAGACTTCTCCAAGCTACAGGTGCGCATAATTATACGAAGATCTGTATTCTTAGTATTATTGCCTCAAAGGGTACTCTGTCCATACATATCTGCATTGAATTACTGTTTCTGTTATGACAGTCCAACGTCACCGACATACTCTCCTACATCACCATCATATTCACAACCAAGTCCATCGTACAGCCCAACAAGGTGCACATTCAGATCCCATTGCCTTTGGTGCATCTTCATACATATATATGCTTGAATACTATTATTCTGCTTGCCATCGTCTGTCTTACACATTACCCAATTAATGCAGCCCGTTCAACACCTCTGGAGGACCTAGCCCGGATTATAGCCCAACCTCTCCAAATTACAGGCAAGTCATTGTAGTGTCAGACAGATATCTACCTTTCATGCAAGACATCGTTTTGTGTTCTGACAAATCTCATTTTGCACACTGCAGCCCTAGTGGAAGCTACTCCCCAACTGCACCGGGCTACTCCCCATCGTCCACAGGCCAAGGTAATGACAAGGATGATGAGAGCACTCGTTGAGGGCGCTGGAGGACCGGTGATGGCTACATGGGAAGATCGAGCTTGTCGTGCCTCGCTTTTCGTTTCCTTTTTTTTTTGCTAATGTTTTTGTATGGTTGATGAACTCTGAGAGCAAACTTATTTTTCTTGAGCTGCTAATTAGCAGTGAGAGTTGTTTATGTATGATACTAGAACTAAGGACTGAACTGTGCTGCGACTTGCTAAGTGGTTCACCGCATGGTGTCCAGTTCAGAGTAACATAGTAACTGATGATGATAAGATCGTGAAGGTATTATTGGTACTACTATACCTGTGCGTCTATACCATAAGATCTAGTTTTCTCGTTGGATGGTTATGTTCCGGGTGGTTTTTTTGGAAGCTGCAATGTTTCTTCTGGTTAAGCTTCACTTCTTATCTGGAGTGCTGGAACTTGATGGATCATAAGTTGATCCAAGTCGCACATGGTCTGGGCTACATCTGAACAGGTCTACAGTATTGGGAAGGCAATAGACCATGCTTTCCTGAAGTAGACCCTCGCACATCCCCATCAAGAATTCAAGGGTCTCCTTGTTGCTTTACGTCGAGCTTACTAAGAAAGCTTCCAATGACTAGCTGCAAGATTCAGTTTAGCACCTGGAGATGTTTGGGCCATCTAGTAAATGTGCTGTTTGTACTGCTGTTACTTGAATGGTTATTTGGAAAATTCTTCCCAGAACCATTTGTCACAGGCTATCAGTTTGTACTATTGTTGCTTGTTTGTACTGTTGCTTCGACCTATTTGCTTTTACAAAAACTGTGGTTTAATAAGTGAAGAAAGATTAACGGCTGGGAAGACTATTAACATGAAAACTACTTTTCCAGATGAAAACTACATTGGATGCTGATCAATACTTTCTTCGTACAAATCTCACGAAAACCACCATCTTCATGTAGCGATTTTTCCAAGATTGGTAGAGGCCTCACTGTGGCTTCAAGTGGATCGAGTGCCGAGGAGATTCCAAGATATCCAGCAGCATGTGTTGGGTGATGAAATACACGGCTGCTCTGAAAATACAGTCATGGCACATTCTAAACATCATAGGCCTGCGGAAACACTAATCACAGTTATTTTCTTGCATCTGCAGTGTTAGTTAACTGCACTTGTCAGAGTTACTTTTTTTTCTTGTTAACTTACGCTTGAATCAGAGCAACTTTGTCTCAGACTCTGGCGTTTTCTGAATCAGAGCGAAATGGGTGTTCCCTGACGTTTCTTGATCTTTCGTTCTCCTGTATTGTACTTATCATTAAAATGCATGCAGTGGGTAGGATTAGTTCATGCTAGCTCATAGCACTTTATTAGTGGCTTTGCAATAATCCCTGAGGGCCTGTTCTTTTGGCAGGGAACCGACCCCTGGATCATTTCTATCGGGAATACTTCACTAATTTATACTAGTTTTGATCAGCTGGAAGGGTTCCTGGTTGGATTTCACCCAACCGAACGAGCCCTGAATGTATGTGAGCTTATCTTGGACTCCATCGCCTCCAAAACGATATCTGTAGGCTTATAGCCTCAGCCCCTTAAACTGTTGTTTCAACAATGGTTAAATTTTGTTGCATATACCGATTGATTTGGCGTAAGCAAACATTACAAGTGTAGAAACATCCGGTATGCACAATCCACGCGAACTACCTTGGGACCCCTTTCTTTCATGTGAACGCTGCAAGGTCCCGTATGATGGCTTGTTTCAATGCCGGATTTACATCGTGCATACAAGCCACTTTTGCAACCTCTTTGGAAAAATATTCTCTTCTGAAAATTTCTTGTGAACGTCGGGCCATCTGACGTGTAAAGCCTTGTGAACGCCGGAAGGTACGGTATGCTTCATTTTTCTACCAGGTGAACCTATGCGGGATAGTCCACCGTATACATTTTTAGCAGAGTATTACTTTATATTTTGGCCATAACTTTTCATTCCGAACTTCGATCTTCGTGATGTTGGAAGTCTTAACGAAGAGCTCTACATGATTATACTACGGAAATCGATCTCATTTAGGGTCACACAGTCAAAATTCATGAGAAAGATCCAACTCATTTCGTTCTCGATCTCTTTGTCCCAACTAGGGTCATGGTTCTTACAACAGTAGTAGTATTAATTAGTCAACGAACAACAATTAATGATCATCATCTTTGCTTCTCAAGCAACCATGTTATTATTAGCACGCGTCCACCATATATAGTTGCGGGCATACTTGTGCTATCTCATATCTCAGGCCTGTCATTTTCCAGCTTTACTTGGAAGTTGAAATATTAAAATAAAGTGATTTAAACCTCTAGTTTAGCCTAATCACTTTCTTATCCTTTCGAGAGAAGTAAACCACTTTCTTCTTGGTCCGAGTACACGTAATTGTAGCTCTAATAACTCCATGAAAACTCTTGAAGCCAGCTAAAGCAATGCTTCATGGGGCTGAGTGTGCATGCGTTACGAGTATCCGCGTTGTATCGTGCAATCGCAAAAAGAAAATATTACTACTATAAAGTGGCATCCTCTTCCAAGTATGCCGTCACAATATGATGCATGTGTTTGGCGTGCATCTATACATGCATGCTAATAAACGAAAGAAAAAGAAATGTTGCGATGACATGCATGTTCGTTCGTTTGTTATCAGCAGCACATCGCGAGCCTACGTGGATCATGTTTTTTATTAGATGGCTTGCGTACGTGGAATCTCGACGCAAGCAATGCAAAACGCGGTATGTATATATTGTGTGGTGGTGACTGTCACAAATGACCTGTTGAAATTCAACACGCTGTCCTCCCGACCGCCAACCCAAGGAGGTCCAGCCACGTGTACCGGTGGGGCCCGGTCACCTGCATTATTCAAGCCACTAGCGCCACTAGGCCCGTTGACCTTTTCTGGATTCCCCTGTTCATGAGGTCAAAATTCTAATTTACCTAAGGCTAAAGTCTCTTGGTCCTGTTGCTCAAACAATGCATGATTAATATTCTGACTTATTCAGTACTTTTACTATATTATATAATGACTTCCCCACAGTTATGTACAGAACAATCACAGCAACTAAAGCAGACGATAACTTCTTTATTTATTTATTTATTTATCTTTGTTCTATCCTTTTCTGCACTTCGAGTGGTGCAGAGATCATCTCCTCCTCTGGGTGATAAAATGATTTATCTTTCTTTTCTAGAAAATGTTATAGGACAGTTGTCACATAAATTCGATGCATTTACTCATCGTCAGGGAGAAAGAACTAAATTGCTTCTATTTCAGGCGCTCTATCAGTCTGCTTATTGTACTGCCTGGTCGCCCTCCCACTGCCTGTGGAGTAGTTCCTTCGATTATGGTTAAAGGCCGCAAGTGCAGGCCTGCTCATTGTCAAAGCTACTGCTTCCATTTGCTTTGCTGATTCAGTGTTTGCCTTCATAGGCATATACACAACCAATCATTAATTTCCCTTCGTGATATAGCCGCCCGTACCAGCGGACAACTACATTGTGACGCTTCCTCTATGTCACCTTCTGATTTCAGAATGGCGGTCTCACAACCACGCCTGGTCCGGCGACGGCTAGGTGATTCCCGATTTTAATCTTTAGTCCCCTCTGATGTTGCCTACTGCTACGTATATTATATCTAATACTTCCCTGTCTCTGATGTCAACTTTCCAATTTTCGCAAGCCATGCCGAATCTATTGTACGCCTGCTTCTTCTATGACCTGTTACATATTTTTTCTATAATCAGGTATGATGATTCTTCCTATGATCAATAAAATCTGTCCATCTATGCCTGCACAGACTACGTATGTCATCATACTGACCAATCTCTGTTCTTTGTTTGCAACAGATATGCCACACCCAGGGTCATTCATTGCCACTGAAAGTCGCAAAAGGCGTACGTCCGCTATAGCTTCCGGAGCAGAAAAGGGTACGTGCTCATATTTTACCATCCAAACAAGCCGCATTGGGCTTCCATGACACCCCATCAACAGTTCCTCTTTTATTAATATTCCTTCACACGTCTCTGTTACTTGCAGAATATTTGGCGCCCTTGCTGTGCAATCGACACCGTCGTAAGCTAACCTGCTGTTATTACTCCTGTCTTCCCATTGGTTATTTAATTTTACTACATGCCATGTCTACCGTTCTTAAGACTATAAACCAATAAGCCCTGTACAGATATATACACGGACTCTGTAGTCTTTTCATCATGCTTGGATTCTTTTAAGAATGCCTAACATTGCCATCTTATATGCGCAGCATGCAAAGAGAAGAAGTTCAGTTTTTTTTTTCCTACCTGAAGTAGTTAGACTCTGTAGGCAATAGCTCTGACAGATTGCCATGTGTTCCTGTAAATGTTTTCCCTACTTCTATACTAGCTGCTGAACCTCAGACTGTGAACCTAACTACACTCTTCTTCTGTACATGGTTTCCATAGAAAAATGCAGAAAACCATGTGCGCATTGAACAAATTTTGGTTGAAAATTTTGCTACCTGTACATTCATAGCCCCTTTGGCCTACGTATCGTTCCTTGCCTCAACATACTTTTTTCCCCAAATTATATAAATATACGTCGTCCTCTTTACTTTACTTCCTGATTTCTACCATATTGGTTAACTTTAATATTATTATTATGCTTAAAAAAAACTCCTACTGTCTACTTGCTGCTTAGCTCTATGACTTATCCATTTCATGTCCTACTTCAAAGTATCATAGCTGATAGAAGCATACAAGATACACAGACATTTTCTGGCCCGTTAACTACTCAGTGTTAATTCTTCAAAGTGTCCTCTGCATTGTTAGTGCCTTCTCATGCTACATATACTTCAACCAACACAAGGAGGCACGTGATTCAATCCCAGGAAACCAACGCACTATTCAACCAATAAAACCATGCTGCTTACTACCTTCCTTTGGCCCTGCATTTCCCTCCTGTTATCTAAGAAACTACATTTGCCTACTGCTATATAGTTTATTGCTTCTTGGTTAGGTATGCTTTCATACTATATGTAAAAATTCTTTTTATTACAAAGTCATCTTGACCTACATGCTCTCCATGTGCTCTGTTTGATTTTCTTGCACAGGAACTCAACTTACTTGGTTACCTAAGCAGTTATGATCCAAGCTTCAACGAACATTTGTTGATCTTCTACACTTTTCTGCTGCAGGTCCATGGACTTGGATGGCTGCATCGATTACCTCTTCCTCCTCTGCTTCATCAGGTCTCTGTGTTATCTCTTCTGAAGTTGAATGTGGCAGACACATATAAACTATGATTTGTTTGACAAACCGTGACAGATCTACTCCTAATTTATTCTGATCAGACCACCCACTAGCGCATATACCCATTCTGCAAACAGATAGGTGTATTTACATAGACAACGTAAACAGATAGGAAATATGCACATAGATCTAAAGAAATCTAGCGCCCTACCTGGCTTATTTTGGCCTCCACATGTACATATAAATTTCTTAACTACCATTAACAATGTCTGTGCCAATATTTTTCTTTGGTTCATAGGAAAATCAAGTTATATTGCAAAATACACAGCTTCCATCTGATGCAAACAAACTCCTTCCATAAAATGATTTTGTTTTAATCAATGACCCATTTGTCAGTTTTTAAGTGATTGGACCTGTGCTTAATAGAAGGGCAGGCCTGGTGCAGTGGTGAGAGCCGTCTCACTGAGTCACCAGATCATGGGTTCGAAGTAGTCTCTCCATAGATTTTGCGGGGGAAAGACTTGCCTCGGTTTTTTCCTTCTCCAGACCCCACTCATGTGGGAGCCTCCGGCACTGGGTCTGCCCTTTGGACCTGTGCTTAATACATTTCAACTACAATAGTTAAACATATGAGCTAACAGGACCACAACAAAGTGTTTTTTTCCACAGTTATTATTATTTAATAGAAACTGCCATTTCGTCAATGCATACGCAAGCCACTACAGGTACCACAATTTTGGTCACCCTATAGTCCTCTCACTTTTGACGTGCTCATTCTTTGCTAACTGACACTTACCCTTTATCTCATCTTTTTTTTCCCCTTCCACAGTGCCTTCAATTTCGAAGACGTTTTGCTTACACTATATTACAGACTGGCAAAGCATAGCCAACAACTCAAAAGGGTTTTATTTTCCGTCTAACACAGACACATTGTATTTTACGATGAAAACATTGCACATTGTGATGCTTGGTAGCCCACGCAACTGCGCGGGGTTCCTGCTAGTTGGTATCATTCTTAGGTACCGGGTGTGTGTTTCGTTCCTTGGTGCGTGTAGCCATCATATCCCTCTCAAGCTCAGCGGCTAAAGGCTTCTTAGCAACGACAAGTGCAGCCAGCTACCATGTTTGTCCAAAAGCTAGCAAAGTAGACAGCTTTTGGAGAAAGGTAGTATATTCGTGGAGAGCATGCAAACCAGCTTTTGGAAATGACACACATTTTGGACCCATTGTCGTATGCAGAGTAGACAGTTTCTGCAACATTTAACTGACTCGTGTTTCATGAGAAAAACAGAGTATGCATGGTCAGGGTGCGGTGCTATGAAGCTTCGCCGTAACAAGAGATGTTGCGGCAGCAAAGCTAGCCCACAAAGTCGTTCATGTAGCTGGTAGCACGCTTTGCCGCTCAATCGGGCAACCCACCTCCTGTTACAGGCTCACAGGTCACGGCCCCTCCACCCTTCCAAGACCCTCCAATTATTTACTAACATTGCTTCCAAAATAAAATTTATCTACTCTAAAAAGAGTGTCATTACGGTCAAACTTTTTAAAACTTAACTAAATTTAATAATATCAACATTTATATCTCCGAATAGATCAGTTATGAAAGATATATTCCATAATTCATCTAATGGTGCTTGTTACACTTCATAACTATTAGTACGTTTTGTATATATCTGGTTAAACATGAGACTCATTGACTCCTCGAAAAGTCAGAATGGCACTCATCGACTGAATCTGCTCATCTTCAATACATAGCTCAACCCCTCTGTATTGGAGAGAATTCGGAGAACGAACCAATCTCAAATAAGACCAGCTCCAAGACTGCCACTGCCACCAGAGTCCCGCCCACCATCGCCGCAGAGGTTCACCCTGACAAACCCTTGCCACAATGCCTATGATGGCTCGAGCAGAGTGGACCTCGCCGGCTGAGAGCTTGAGCAGAGGCGACACGGAGAGGGAGGGTGGAGGGGGCTTGCCGGCAGAGAGGAAGGATATAGTGGACCTTGTCGATAGAGAAAAAGGGAGGAAGCAATGTGGAAGGCGGAGAGGACCTCGCCGGTAGAGAGCTCGAGCAAAGGCAGCGCGGAGAGGGAGGGAGGAGCAAATCTCGGCAGTAGAGATGGAGGACGGAGCGGGCCTTGCCGACGGAGACAAAGGGCAGAGGCGACCTCATCAATAGATATGGAATATAGAGGGCATTCGTCCGTGAAGAATCTGGGATAAGGAGATCTCGCAGGCGGAGATCCCTAGGCGGAGGAGATCTCAAACATAAGGGGAGGATGGAGGGATAGAGATCGCTATTTCAATGCATGGACGTCCAAACAGAAATTGACATTATAACCTTACTTGATTCTAACTACCAATTCTATCTTCAACCAAACGGTAGATTTGTTATTGAACCTATTTCCATTAATGTAAGGTTGAATTGCTATTGCCACCCAATTCAATTCCTCCAAACGACCAAACCACGCAGACCCTAAGGTCGCTTTTGGATCGCATGTCCTTAGGTCCTTCATTTTGGATCCACAATAAAAAAAATACGCAAAATGAGTCACGCCAACTATGATGGCGCGACTCCACCGCCACGTCAGCAAATACGTGAAAAGTATTCGTCGCCCGTACGTAGAAAGCGTTTGTGGCGACAGCGAGCATATCCATTGAGTCACACAATTGCATTTAATTAAGCTCAGTGATGAGTTGGCCAGTGGACTTGGCCCTGTTCGCTTATCTTATAATCCATTTTTTTAGCTTATTTTTTCAGCCGGAACATTATTTTTTTCACAACAAATCAGCCGGAACAGTATTTCGGCTTGTTTTTTCAGCAAAACGAACGGGGCCAAACTGCCAGCTTTGAATTCAGTTCGAGACTGCTCTTCCGAAAACATTAGTATTTCTCGGGGTTAAAAAATTCCATGACACAATGAAGATTCTATAATACTCTGACACGGTCGTCTGTCCTTACCTAGTTATCTAGATGCCGCGCACCCACACACCTGCCTCGTTGCTGCCGCTTTTCCCTATTGCTCGCTCCGGCCTGCAACGCGCGCGTCCGCCCATGATGCTCGGCTCATCTATCCTGAGCCGCACTCCATCCTGCGATGTGCCATGCGCCCCATCTCCTCCCCCACCCATGCACGCACCACCGCATCCATCCCTCACGCCGTCGCTCCCCAGCCGACCGGCTCCGATGGGGTAATGTTGTCGGTGGTGGCTGCTGGAGCAGCCCACGGCGTCAGGGCCGGCCTAGGAGATGGTGCTCCTCGTGGGACCCTCTGGGCGGCGGCCCTCCTCGGCTTCGCTGCTCGGCCGCTCTAGCGTCTTTGCCAAGGCAGCCTCCCATCTGCTCTTTGTCCTCGCCGATCTACCGCAGTTCCCCCAAGGTAGGCCATGGTCGTGCGGCGAACGCTGTGTTTCAAGTGTTTCAGGCGTTTTAGACGCATGTTGCAAGCCTATGTTTCAGGTGTTTTAGTGTTATACATGTTGCAATGGCTATACACGCATGTTTTAAGTGTTTCATCTGTTTCAGACATTTGTTGCAAATATTTTATCTGAATGTTTTAAAAGTAGATCTTGTGTTGCACATGTTATACGCCGATTGCGGACGGACAGCGGCTTGCCGTAGGGCTTTGGCTCCTACCTCGCGCGGCGTGCCTCGCCCTCTCATCTCCTCTCCCTCCCCTCCCTCCATCTTGCCATGGCAGTTCGAGCTCGGCGGGCAAACCTACCCGACTAGCGCGCGGACGTCGGGTAGGCACGACAGCAGGCACGGGGCAAGCGGGGAAGACGCAGCAAGCGTGGGGCAGGCGGAGTAGGCGAAGCAGCTTGCGCAGCATACGAGGTTGGTGCCGGCGTCCGGACGTCCGAGATTAGGAATAGGTGGAAGACGCAGATACCTAGCGTAGCCGCTTTGGTTTCTCTATGGTCTTCGAATTCCTTTTAAAACCTTAGATCTCTGTTTGTTCTACAAATTAAATCCAGACACGGTATCATAGAGACATGCAATGCATGTTGTAGCATAATATAGGCCGGTAGCAGGTTCTATCTGGTTCACAGGTAACTTGCACACAGCAGTAGTTTTTTCTTTTGCCCAACTAGCGCAACTACTACATTCTAGAAGAAAGTATAAAGACGAGGCCACGATCAAAAGAAGCTAAACTTACCCAGACGAGCACGGGACCAGATGAAAAAAAAGCTTGCTGGATTGCACTTTGCACACACGTGAGACGGCGAGAGAGCTAGCAAAGCGTTCTACAGACAGGACGTACGTGGTACGTGGTCGATCTGGCTCCCACAAACCACAATACAAACCACCGAAAACATGCATTGTACCGAGCGACCACTGCACAACGCCCGGTCGATAGGCGACCCTCCTGATCTAGACGTCTCTCTGCATGCCCCTCCTCTGTCTGCGCCGGCCACTGAACATACGTGCATATGCTTCTCACATGCTGCTGCTTCCGATCCTCTTGTGGACGACGACGACCTAAGCTTGGATTGGAGAGAGACAGATGACAGAGACAAAGGCAGCAGCTGAAGAAAGGTGGCGAAGTGAAACCCGGCCGGCCGGCGCCACAACCTTTCCGGCCACTAACCAGCACAAGCAGACGACCCTGAGCACGGTTTGCATGGCCAAGAGAGGTACCACTACCACACCAGCCACAAGTTGCCTACAGCCTACAACTCTCTCCAGCCTCAAACTCCCAACGGCGGCTAGCTACCCCAGTACCCCACAAGCACCAACCAGCCAAGGATGCATATGCATGCCAACGACGTGGCACGAGCGTGGCGGACACGTCACGCGCACGCTCCAGTCGGGTATTGACACATCGGCAGGGGGAACACGCGGGCCCGGGGCCCAGGCATAAGCATGATTGTCCTCTCAGGATCTGGAATATCTAATCATGATTATTATTACGTGATGGGCCGGGTTTAGTGGATGAGGTCTCATGCTGTCTGGGATCGTTGGATACTCGGATGCAGCAAATGAAACCGATCGGTGCTGCCGGCCGGCATCAGCTCTTGTGTCATGTGTCGGCCGGAAACCGCCTCCCTGATTGGACCCCTCCATCTGCACCATCAATTTTCTCCATTCAGTCTTTCAGATCATATAGCCATCTTTGGAAAATTGTCACCTTTATTAATTTGTCAGAAGAAAATGCTATTCTGCTTTGACATGCATGTAGTAGGATGCATGTGTTTGTTGTTCAGTTGGATTGTACATTTTGTCTTGCACTGCTGCATGCTGAGTTGCTAATGATGTCTATACCACTTCAAATACAGCATCGCTCTCTATTTCCTGATAGATGTATAAATGTGGATTTTCCTTTGGATTCTTTCATTTTGGGGGAATTGCAATCTACTTAATATATAGACTAAGTTATTTGGCTCGGAATTTGATATTCCACAACTTTCCAAAGTTCACGTAAGCCTATCTCAAATTCATAGGGCGGGAGATGAAAATTGTTTCTATACATCACTATGTTATGTTTCTACTTTACAACTTATAACATGCTTTTCAACTCACTCCCCTATGATAGAAATGCAACACATAAGTATCTCTCTTGTATGACCCACAGTAATATACAAATATATTCCATATACAACCATATTAGCTTAATTAATCCGTGTCTAAATTATGATTATGAAAATGAATTCAACCAAGAAAATGTGCTATGCTTTTTTTTCAGTCTTGTACTGCCCTGGACTTCTTTTGATTTCTCTCTTAGGCTTTTCTTCCCTCTCTCCATTGGTGAAAAAATGCTGGCCATTCATCTGCTGACCACTTATTAGGGAGCTGAGCCCACATAATCTTTTGAGGACAGTTGATTGGAGGCTTTGAGTTGAGCCAACTCTATCATTATGTCTACAACAATTTCTGCAATAATTATAAGGTCTAGTGAAAAAAGAGAACAACTAATAACATGCATTATTTGCTCAACACCACTATCCTCAAAAGCAATAAAATCTTGTGGCTTTAATTTGACTATTGACTTTAAAAAAAAATGACTATTGAGGTCATCTCTCGAGCATATGCACTGAACGAAAATTGCCGATCTGTTTATCTCAACTGCAACTGCAATTTTGGGAACTGCTACGGCGCCTAGGGGGTATTGGATAAAAGATTTTATTTTATTTTTATTTTTATTTCTTCTTTTATTATTAATTGATTTACCACTCATAAGATTTGTTTGAACTCTTAGCTCCTAGTAATTGCAATACCTTATCAGTGCCCCAAATTATAACATGACAGAATTGACATCCTGCAGATATGCTATGTGTATATATACCACTAGATGCCACCATCATCATCGAGCATTTCCATATGCGTTCACGCCTTTCTCTTTCAGTGCTTGTTCTGTGGTAAATACACAATCATAGTGTAAACGCCCATCATGATGCACCAGTCTTTGATGTGCGGTGAACAGAAAGTCTTCAGTAAAAGGAGTCAAATTTGTAATGGTGCAGTTGGAATATATCCTTCTGCAGAAAAAGTGAATTTGATAAATGGTGAAGCCTTTCAAGTTTCATTGTATATGTCATATCACAGCTCCTCCATGAGAGGCCTATAATTGGTTGAAATGGTTTGCTTTGTCAGCTATTGCGAGGTGCAAGAGGATATTCCACAGCTGTCTAATTGTTAAAGGAAAAAATGTTTTTTTTTGTAACTTCATACATTTGTCAGGTATCCTGAGATCCAACCGCAAGTTCCACAAACATTGTATCTAAACTGAGAGCTAAAGTTTCAGTAATTCCAGAAATCATGTTTGATAAGCTTATGAGATTGACACACTTAGTTCTTGAATGTATGTCCATCTGAATTTGAACAGAAATAATTCTGCTGCTAAGATGGAAACCAGGCTGAGGCCAGAATAAAAACTATTATGTCCTTCTTCTAAAATGATGGAAACTAGGCGTCGTCTCCACATGGAGAAAAATGTCATCCCCACTTATCGTTATCCATGACAATTGCTGAAATCATTTATATTATCGTCCAGAGTAACACATATACTGTATTGTAGTCAATTGAATAGTGTTTTCAGCCGATGTCATCCAAGACCTTGTGTTGGCATCTAAATAGGAAGGATGAGCAGCTTCTTCAAATTAAAATAATAAAAGAAACAGTTGCAATAAATCCTCATCTTAAGAACACACACAAAACAAAACAAAAACTTTCACGCCAAGATCCAGGAAGAATGCTCGTGCTCCCCTTACATTTATATTTCTCTTTAACATATAATTTTTGTTAAACACTGGCATGCATATATCTATCACTAAATTCAAAATCCACTGATTTAGAATAACACTAATGATAGCATGAAGACTACCAAGAGAACATGTTTTTTTAGATAATGGAACATTATAAGAACATGTTAAAGACCATTAGATAAGATTAATTGTCATGGTCTCTTAGAAAAATATGAAGCCACGATGCTTTGTCGTTGTAATATGCGTGCTATTTGGTGGAGGCGAGATGTGACAAATTCTGTCTTGTTTTTTTCCTGATCATATATTATGTCGACACTGCATATGAATGTGATGGAGATCTCCTATTAAGCTTTGACTTCCAAAGTACCAAATATGTTTGTTAATTTCCATCTACACCAATCATGCAGTAGGCAAATCATATACTAAACATCTGTAATGTGTCATATAGGTTATTTGCCTTGTACATCACTACATCCTAGACTAAAGTGATTTTTTGAGTTCAAAACAGGGAGGTAGCTGCTGATGGATGGCACACAATGCATTATTATCTTAAACGTCTTCTATACCGCCATTTGTATCTCTACTTGACACATAGTAATTTATATTTTCAGAAGCCATGACACACCAGAACTGCGAAATCTCCAAGAATGAGAACCAATCGAGTCTCCATCTCTTGATTTCTTATTTCGCCATGCAGTTTTGAGTGTTGTTAGCCCTTGGATCTTTGGAACGGGTGAGCCGAGCACTCACCGGCGTTGCCGACCACACACTATGGATAGAGGTAGAAGAAGATAGATGAAGACAGCGCGCGCGCACACACACTGCATAGGCACCAGCGTTGGCCGGAGCTCTCCGCTATAGCTCTAAACCAGTGCCGCTTTGAACCAGAGCTCTGTAGTCTGAATGTGGCAACTGAATTTAGTATTCCATTGCCCTTTGGATGGAATATTTACAACTCCAGTTGTACCTCTACCAGGTACATAGTTGTTGGCCAACTACCTACTCCTGAGTATAAGAGTAAACCAACTACCTACTCCTAAGATACAGGGTACACCAACTACCTACTCCTAAGGTACAGAGTATACCAACTACTCCTAGCAGTATAAAGCTTACCTCAGCCCACTACCAAATCATAGCTGATGTAATAGCTACCAACTAATGTACTACAACTACAGCTACAGGAATTGATCGGCAGAGCCGAGCAGTCCTCAACTCCCGGCAGGGAGTGGTCGGCCGAGCCGACCAGTCTCCCACCAAGGAGAAATGGGGAGCAGCAGATTATATCTAACAATTCTTTCCCTAATCCTGCTGCTAGCCCGATGCCTTGATCTCATTCATGCCAATCATCTTCCTCAGCTTCATGAACCTCAGGCGTCCGAGTGACTTGGTGAGGATGTCAGCAAGCTATCTGCCGATCTCGACAAACTCGATGACGATCTGCCCTCCATCGATGCAGTCCCGGAAGAAGTGCAACTTGATGTCGATGTGCTTACTCCGGTCGTGGAGGACAGGGTTCTTAGCGAGGGCGATGGCAGGCTGGTTGTCCACCATTAGAGCTGGCGGGTGAGCTTCCTCGCTGGTCAGCTCGCTCAGCAGCCGGTGCAGCTAGACAGCCTGGCACGCCGTCGTGGCAACTACGACGTACTCTGCCTCACACATCGACAACGCCACGGTCTTTTGCTTCAGCGACTGCCAAACAATGGGGGCCACTCTAAAGAAGATGAGCACGCCAGAGGTGCTCTGTCGCTCACCAATGTCGCCCGCCATGTCTGCATTGCTGAAGACAGTGAGCTCTGGCACACTTGCCTTTGCCTTGGGGTGCCTCACTAAAGACCGTGAGCCGCAACCCACCCTTGCCACCACTTTTGGGGAAAATGATCGCTTGATCGAGTGTCCCCTTGACGTAGCACAGCAGTCTCTTGACCACCGACTAGTGATCCTCACGCAGGTCTGTCGATGTTTGACCACCAATAGCCTGCCACGGGGGTCCCCGAGGCAGTATGTTCAGGCTTCAGCGTATGCAGAACTCGACGGTAAACGTAAGAGACAGTCGAATTATCCTAGTTCGGACCCTCGATCTCTGATCGAGTAATAGCCCTACGTCTAGTCGGTGTTAGCCTTTACGTTGGATTGATCGTAAAGTGTTGTGTCATACAATTGTTCCCTGAACCCTCGATCGAAGGAGCCCTGCCCTCCTTTATATAGTCAGGAGACCAGAGTCCTAGTCGGTTTACAATGAGAGTTTCCTAGTAGGATTACAGAATAATACTGCTACTAAGATTATAGGGGAAGAATCCTAATTAGACTAGATCTTCTCCCTTTCTTAAGGGGTATCTCATGGGTCCCACACCGACAAGCCCCCAAGCACTTCATGGTTGAGTTCTAGAAGCCTCGTCTTGTTCCTTCAAGTCTTGTCGAGTAGGAACAAGCGTCGTCCGAGTGCTTTCTTGAGCGAAACCAGTGTAGTGCTTCGTGAGATCTTTGTGTGGTGTGTACCTTTTTGAAGAAAAAAGTACTCCCATTTGGATGTAGCCCCCGAGCCTCTTGCTGTTTGTCACAAGGAGCTTGAGGGTCTTTTCTTGAAATCGCCCTGATTCTTCGTTGAAAGGCTCCCGAGCATATACCCGGGTTCTTTGTCGAATAGAGCTCTGATATAGCTATGTCCGGGTTCTTTTTGTCGAAAAGAGCTCGGATATAGCTATATCTGGGTTCTTTTTGTCATGTGGTCCTTGAAGTCGTCTGTCTTGAAGAAGTCTTCTGAGTGATGTGTGCTTTTTGAAGGAAAAAGTGCACTCACTGAGTGTAGCACCCGAGCCTCTTGCTATTTGGAACAAAAAGTTGGAGGGTCTTGAATCTTATGTCGTTTGAAAAACTGTTGTCTTGAAGTAGTCCTCTTGGAGACGTGCGCTTTTTGAAGGAAAAAGTGCACTCACTGAGTGTAGCCCCCGAGCCTCTTGCTATTTGAAACAAAAAGTTGGAGGGTCTTGAATCTGAGTTGTTCGAAAGAACTGAGAACTTCTCCTGTTGCAGCCCCCGAGCATATATTCGGGTTGTTTTGTTCAGGAAGAACTCGGATGCAGGGTCTTGGCATATTCTCTGGTAGTCTACTGTTGTCAGATGTAGTTGTATGGTGGTGGTTGAGTGTGAATGCTGTTTGTTCATGAGTTGTACAGTGTTGGTATATCCTTTCGAATATGCTTGTCCTTGAGTACTGTTCCTTCACGCCTGAGTCCTCTTTCATTGAATTCTGTCTTTTCACTGTGTCCTTTGTTAGGCTTGTTTCGTTGGTGCTCCTGGTCCATGTGCACCGCTCCTTCGGTCTATAAATACCCTCCTGGAGTGCTGTTTTGATTCATTGAGCGTTTTGTTGCTTGTTCTGAAGTCTCTGTAGTCATGAATATGGTAGTTTGTGAAGTAGAGCAGCCCCCGAGCGTATTTTGCAGTTCTTGTGTGTCTTGCCAGTAGCTGGAGGGAGTCTTGTGATAGGGATTAGAGGTAGGCTAATCCCAGCAGCAGCATTGTACTTGGAAGTACGTGGCGGTAGTTGGAGGGAGTCTTGTGATGTGGGATGCGATCCTTCATCTGGCAGTTCTGGGTTGATCCTCGTCGCCTGCCCTGAGACTGTCCGGTGCAGATCAACATCATATCCAGCATCACATCAGACTTGGGTAGACAGATGCCTGCCGGCCTTCTCTGCTCCATGTTGTCCCGCCGTGCTGTTGATTTCCGCCTTGGATGCACTGCGTCCGTCCTTTGAAGAAAACAGTGTAGCCGAGGGCGGTTTGTCCTGCCGAGTAGCAATTTGGAACATGTAGTCATTCTAGAGCCTAGCCGTGTCTGGGTTCCTCTTTGCTACTTTGCTTTTTGTGGTACCGAGTTCAGTTGGGTCTTGTAAGATGTGTAATCTTCTATTTTTGAAACTAGTTATAATGGAAAGAATCTTGTCTTCTGAGTTGTAATTCTTTATTTTCCTGATGTCCCGGTTGTTGATGAGATTTCCGAGTTCTTTCTGTAAGGACCGGGTTGTTGCGCTCCTTGTGAGATAACCCTTCTTTGCTTTATTGTTGATGAGTTCTTTTTGTGGTGATATGATAATTCTGCCGTGGTGCTGGATGGATAAGTCTGAAATCTGCCCGTTGAACTGTACCGTTGTGTGGATTTGAGCCAGTCCGTCATTTTAGCTGCGTCGGTAAATGGACCGTTGCGTCCTCATGCCGTGTTAAAACGGGCCTGGTGGGCCGCATTTTTACCGGTGTAAAATCTATTTAAAGGCCTTTCTCCTCCTTTTCTTTGGTACCCTGCCTTTGCCTTGAAAACCCTAGCCTTCGCAACTCCTGCCGTCGCCATTGCCGCCGCCATCTGAGCGCTGCCGTCCGAGCCTTCTCTTTCCCTAGTGCCTTTTTGCCTCCGTTAGTACATGGGTAGGAAGAAAGCCGCGAGCAAGTCCCAGGCAGCCTTTGTGGACTGAGGAATCATCACTTTCCATGATCGAGAACCAAGAGTTCATGGCCATGAGGGCTGCCTAGAAGGTTTGGCCGGCTCCGACAATGACTGAAGACCAGCTTCAGCGAGCTTGTTGGCGATGGCCTGATCCAGAGCAAGGACATTGCTGAATGGAGGGCTCTGGGCGAGCATCGGGTCCCTGCTCTAGGTCCTGGTGAGATCATTCTCTTCGTTTCCTTTATCCATGCTGGACTTTGCCTCCTAGGCTTCTGCTTTTCTTCATCGGTTTCTCGGCTATTTTGGGATTAGCCTGAATCATCTTGCTCCCAATGCTGTTCTCCATCTTTCTGTCTTTGTTCATCTCTGTGAAACCTTCCTTGGAATTCCTCCTTCTCTTTCCCTCTTTCGTTACTTCTTTCGTCTGAAGCCCCAACCTCGCCGCGATGACACCAGCGTTCTTGGTGGCTGCGGGATTCAGTTTCACCAGGGTTTTAGAAGTAAATTCTTTGACTATGACCTGGTTGATTCTGTAAGAGATTGGCGTGCTGACTGGTTTTATGCTGCCAACTTGATTCCTCCTCTTTCTGTTCACTCCGGGTCTGGTCCCTTGGTTAATGACCGATGGGAAAAGAACCCGGTGACGACTGCTGAGCTCCAGACGATCAAGCCCTTTCTCGAGAAGATTTGCACTCTGAAGCAGCAAGGCTTGACCGGCTTCGGTATTATTTCAAGTTTTCTTCGCCGCCGAGTTCAACCTTTGAAGGAGCGCGAACATTACGGTTTCGAGTACTCTGGGGCAGAGGACCCTTCTCGTATGGTCCCTGCCCTTGAGTTGACTGACGAGGAAGTGCTCGAGCGTCTCCTAGAAGATGCTGAAAGGAGTAAGCATTGTTCCGCTTGCTGTCCTTGAGTACAGCGCAAAGAACCCGCCCCCTGCTGTGAGTTGTTCTTTTCTTTATTCGGGTACTTTTGATTTTCTTTCGTTGTATCCACTTTTGCTTAATCTTCCTTGTCTCGTTGTTTTACTCTTTTATAGGAATTGGGGCGTAATTTCGCTGATCCAATTCCCCTTGATGATCTCCCTACAAATGTGGATGCTGGGGGTAGTCTTGCTGGGGCATCCTTGACCAGTAAGTTTCAAACTACCATTATGCTTCCTGGTGTTTCTTCCGCATTTTCTGACGTATATGAAGAGTATGTTCCTCGTCTAGTTCCTCGAGCTCCTCGTACTTTCGGAAAGAGGGGGCGAGCGGATAGTTCTTCTTCTGCTCCATCTGCTGCCAAGAAGTCTCGCCAGTCGAGTACTCGTCCAGGTACTCTAGTCGTAGCTAGCATGCTCTTAGGTGAGCATATTAATACGCTCTGTCCTTTTGCTGTTTGTTTTTATCTTTGACCGAGTACTTTTGTCCTTTTTCAGCTGGAGCCATGGTGGCCTTGGTCGAGAGTGAGGAGGACGAGGCTGATGATGTGCCTCTTGTCACGCGTCGGTGAGTTCTTTTCTTGTTTTCCTGTTGTTGAACCCCTCCTTTGTTCTGACTTTGGTCTTGATTTCTTTGTAGTAAGCGGTCGTCGGGTACCAGTTCTTCTAGGGCTCCGGCACCGAGTTCTTCTGTAGCTCCTGGTACCGAGTTCTTCTAGGGCTCCGGTACCAGCTATGCCGCTCCTAGTCGCAGGGTGGCGGTGATGTTTTTGCCGCTGTGGTTCCCCCTGCGAGGTCTTCTTTTGGCTTTATGAAGAAGAAGATAGCTGGGTGAGTGAATTCTGGTTTTATTTCTTTGCTTCTGTTCTCCTTTTTTCTTATTCTTTTTGATGAGTTTCCTTATCAACTTTTAGGCCTTCGTCTTCCCCGAGCCTCCAGTCGACTTCTTGTCAAACCTCTGGTGCGCCCTTGCGTACTGAGTCTCAGGACTCAGAACGCACGGTCGCCGAGGTGGCTGTGAGGGGGACAGAGTCCACTGCTACTGAATTGCGGCTCCCGAGGTGACCGTGGCCATGGCGGCGGGTTCATCTGAGGGGTTGGCCGTTCTGGCTCCTGAGGTGACCGTGGCCATGGCGGTGGGTTCATCAGAGGTATTGGCCATTGCTTCCCAGGAGATTGCCCTGGTCGTGCCTTCTTCGCCTCGGCCGTCTTCTCCCTCTCCTCTTCTTGCTTCGGTGGTCCGCCTTCGGCTGATGATGTGGTGCAGCAGTTTGATGCCACTCATCGATTGTCGGAGCTAACCGCCTGCCTGGGGAAGCTTGTCGACCCTTGCGACTTCTTTTGGGGAAAGGCTCCAGGTAAGTTTTTCTGCAATTCTTTCTTTGGGTGTTCGTTTTTCTCCTGTCCTCATTTCTTGTTTTTCTCTCTTTCTTTTTGCTCAGTCTTTTTCTCATGATCATACCGGCTTCTTTTTCTCGTCTGAGAACGAGAAAAAGTTGTCTTCTGAGGTGAGTACTCTGAAGACTGAGCTTGACCTCTGTCGGGCGAGTTGGAGTCTGAGCGTCAGACGCATCAGAATGAGGAGAAGGCCCTCCGTGCCCGGGTAGTTGAGGTGGAAAAATAGCGGGATGCGGCTGCCCAGGAGGCCCTGAAAAATATGGAGGCCATGAAGAAAGAGTGCCATGGTATCGTGAGTTCTTTTTCGCTTCCCTTTGTATTCAAATTTGCTTTTCTGCTGACTTGTCTTTTCTTGTTTGGTCTAGCTCTCCGAGTTGAAAAGCAGAAGCTCTCGGAGGGTATCGAGGAGATGAAGACGCTCGCTCGAACTAGCCACAATAAGGCTGAGGAGGTAATTACTCAAGCTGAAGAAGAACTCAGCGCTTGCTAAATTGATTAGGCGTGGAGCTGACAGAGATCTTGTGCAGGCCCAAAAGACCATCGAGGACTTGACTGGCAAGTTGGCAACGGCTACTGAAAACTAGAAAGCTTTGTGGAAGTCTTTTCGGTCAGTAGCCGACCTTCTTCGGACTTCAGCAGACGATGGTCATTCTTGGGCTCAATTCATTCCCCAAGTGCCGACCCGTTTCTAGGAGTTCATGAAGCGGTGTGCCCATCTTTGCACCAGGAACATTCTTGCCCAGGTCCGGGTTCTTTCTCCGGATTTTCCTTTGTCCAAGGTTGCCGATGAAGCCGAGAGCCAAGAGTACCTAGATGCTGTTGAGAGGTTGGAGCCTGAGGTCGATGACTTAGCCAGGAAGATTGTAGATAATCTTAACATTGATGTTTCTTCCCCTGATGACAATGCCTGATGTAATCGACCTTTGTATTCTAGCTTCTGTAACAAAACACTATACTTGAAAACTGAATGGAGAATCTTTATTTTTCGTTGATGTCTTCTTTGTCTGTATTTCTTTGTCTCGTAAACAACTCGGCTTTGGTAAATCATTGTCTTGACAAACTTTCTTGATCTGTCGAGTGCTTTTCTGGCTTTTGTTTGTGTCTTGTAAACAACTCGGTATATGTAGATTGATGTCTTGACAGACTTCCTTGACTTGTCGAGTGCTTGTCTGGCTTTCGTCTATGACTTGTAAACTAACTCGGTATAGACCGTTGTCTCGACAAACTTTGTGTTCTTGTTAGTACTGAAAAGACTTAGGATATCTCCAGCTTCTTCTTCTCGGCTTAGCTCGTAGTGTGGTCAGCATCTGGTCCTATCTCTGGTTGCAAAAATATCCTAGGACCGGCAAGCCCCCGAGCACTTCATGGTAGAGCTCTGGAAGCCTCGTCTTGTTTTCTTCAAGTCTTGTTGAGCAGGAACAAGCGTTGTCCGAGTGCTTTCTTGAGCGAAAACCATGTAGCGCTTCTTGGGATCTTCTGAGTGTAGCCCTCCGAGCCTCTTGCTATTTGGAACAAGGAGCTAGAGGGTCTTGTCTTGAAAGTTGCTCTGATTTATGTTCAGGCTTAGTTTCAGTCGTTTTGCTTTTTGGTTCGGGTGTTAGCTTATTAGCTACCCTCATCGGCGGGCTCAAGCATCTTTTTAGCTCTTTTGCTCTCGGCCGGTATGCTCAGGCGTCTTTTCAGCCATTTTGCTTTTTGGTTCGGGTGTTAGCTTATTAGCTACCCTCATCGGCGGGCTCAAGCATGTTTTTCAGCTCTTTTGCTCTCGGCCGGTATGCTCAGGCGTCTTTTCAGCCATTTTGCTTTTTGGTTCGGGTGTTAGCTTATTAGCTACCCTCATCGGCGGGCTCAAGCATGTTTTCAGCTCTTTTGCTCTCGGCCGGTATGCTCAGGCGTCTTTTCAGCCATTTTGCTTTTTGGTTCGGGTGTTAGCTTATTAGCTACCCTCATCGGCGGGCTCAAGCATGTTTTTAGCTCTTTTGCTCTCGGCCGGTATGCTCAGGCGTCTTTTCAGCCATTTTGCTTTTTGTTTCGGGTGTTAGCTTATTAGCTACCCTCATCGGCGGGCTCAAGCATGTTTTTCAGCTCTTTTGCTCTCGGCCGGTATGCTCAGGCGTCTTTTCAGCCATTTTGCTTTTTGGTTCGGGTGTTAGCTTATTAGCTACCCTCATCGGCGGGCTCAAGCATGTTTTCAGCTCTTTTGCTCTCGGCCGGTATGCTCAGGCGTCTTTTCAGCCATTTTGCTTTTTGTTTCGGGTGTTAGCTTGTTAGCTACCCTCATCGGCGGGCTCAAGCATGTTTTCAGCTCTTTTGCTCTCGGCCGGTATGCTCAGGCGTCTTTTCAGCCATTTTGCTTTTTTGTTCTCATTGGAAACAACTCGGGGAAAGCCATAATGAGACATATGTTTGTCGAGAAAGAACCATCTTTATTGATCATGAATATTGATAGGTCACAATAGTACATATGTTGTTGATGAGCGCTATCTTTGTTGATCATGAACGTTGATCTCTTGTGTCTTGTATACATATTTTCCCTTGAGTTGTTTTCATGCGTAGAATCTTCAGTAGCTGACTGATGTGCCATGTATTGTTGACTTCTTTTCCGTCTTCAGTTATCAACTTGTATGTGCCCGGTCCGATGACTTTTGTGACGATAAAAGGACCTTCCCATGGACTGAGTAGTTTATGGCGTCCGTCGGTTTTTTGTATTCTTCTTAGTACTAGGTCTCCGACTTGTAATGATCGAGACTGGGTATTCTTGTTGTAGTGGCGTCTTAGTCCTTGGAGGTATCTTGCTGATTGAAGGGTAGCGTTTACTCTGACTTCTTCTGTACTGTCGAGTTCTAATCTTCGGGTGTGTTCTGCTTCTCCTTCGTCGTATTGTTCTATCCTTGGTGACGTCCAGATCAAGTCTGCAGGTAGTACGGCTTCTGATCCATAAACCAGGAAGAAAGGTGAGTATCCGGTGGCTCTGCTTATTTGAGTCCGTAGCCCCCATACGACCTTGGGTAATTCTTCAATCCATTTTGATCCATAGTCTACTAGTTCTTCATACAATCTTGGTTTTAATCCAGCTAGTATGAGTCCGTTTGCCCTTTTGACCTATCCGTTGGCCTCTGGATGTGCGACTAATGCGTAATCTATTCTGAAGCCGCAGTCCTGTGCCCAACTTTGGAATTCTGTGGCTGTGAAGGGAGAACCCAAATCCGTGATGATTCGATTGGGCATGCCGAAGCGGTGCATAATGTCTTGGATGAACTCGACTGCTTTGGCTGCTGCTATATTTTGCGAGTGGTTTGAATTCAATCCACTTGGTGAACTTGTCAATTGCTACTGAAGATGTACTCGAAGCCGCCTTTTGCTTTCTTGAGAGGTCCTACTTGATCCAGCCCCCAGCAGGAGAAAGGCCAAGCAGGTGGGATGCAGATGAGGTTGTGAGCTGGCACATGAGCTTGTCTTGCGAACATTTGACAACCTTTGCATCTTCTGACGAGTTCTTCTACGTCTTTCAAAGCGGTTGGCCAGTAGAAACCGGTGCGGAATGCTTTGCCGACTAGTGTTCTTGAAGCGGCGTGATTTCCACAGCAACCTGAGTGTATTTCGTCTAGGATCTCTTTGCCCTCTTCAAATGAGACGCATTTTAGGAGTACTCCTGATGATGCGGCTCTTCTGTAGAGCTTGTCTCCCTACTAGGACGTAATTCTTGCTTCTACGAACAACTCTGGTAGCTTCCTCCTTTTCCGCTGGCAACTTATTCTCTTTGATGTAATCAATAAAAACCTAGGTCCATGAAGTGGTGATTACCAAAATCTAGGTGCCTTTAGCTGAGATTTCAGGGGTTATCTCACCGGGTTGTTTGATAGAGGGAGCTGATAACTTCCTCTATGAATACACCGGGTGGGACCTTCGCCCTATCTGATCCAAGCTTGGCGAGGACGTCTGCCTGCAATATTAGAATCGGCAGGACGTGTAGAATTTCTAATCCTTGAAAATGTTTTTTGAGCTTTCGTATTTCTAGCACAGTAAGCGCCCATGTTTTCTTTGGTCAAGTCCCAATCTTTGTTGACTTGATTGATTACCACTGCTGAATCGCCGTATACGAGTAAACGCTTGATTCCGAGGGTAATTGCCACTCATAGCCCATGGATGAGGGCTTCGTATTCTGCTTCATTGTTTGTAGCTTGCCATAATATCTGAAGGACGTACTTGAGTTGTTTTCCGTCTGGAGAAATTAGGAGGACGCCTGCACCGGCTCTGCCTAGCTTGAGTGATCCATCAAAGTACATCTTCCAATGATCAAGGATGGTACTTTGACATAGGTTGTTGAATTTCTGTCCACTCGGCAACTAAAATCAGCCAGGGCTTGAGATTTAATTGCCTTCCGTGGGGTGAAATCGATATTGAGAGCACCAAGTTCAACTGCCCACTTAGATATGCCCCTATTGCATCTCTGTTGTGTAGGATGTCTTCCGAGTGGGAAATCTATTCACCACGGTAATCTTGTGGCTTTCAAAATAGTGGCGAAGCTTGCGTGAAGTGATTAGGAGGGCATAGAGTAGTTTTTGCACATGCGGGTACCGGATTTTTGATTCTGATAGTACTTCGCTGATGTAGTATACGGGGCGTTGTACTTTATATACACGCCCTTCTTCTTCTCTTTCTACGACAATCGTTGTGCTGATCACAGTAGAAGTTGTCGCAATGTACAGCATCATGTCTTTGTATTTCTTCGGAGGTGTGAGAACGGGTGAGGATGTGAGATATGCCTTGAGCTTCTTGAAAGCTTCGTTGGCTTCTTCTGTCCACTCGAACTTGTCTATCTTCTTTAGCAATTTAAAGAAAGGTAACCCTTTTTCGCCCAGTCTTGATATGAAATGATTGAGGGCCCCATGCAGCCTGTTAGTTTCTGCACATCTTTGACACTTCGAGGAGGGCCCATCTCTATTATGGCTCGAATCTGCTTGGCGCTTGCTTCGATTCCATGATGACTGACCAAGAATCCGAGTAGTTGTCCTGAAGGAACTCCGAATACACACTTGTTTGGATTCAATTTCCACCTCCATCTTTTTAGGTTTTCGAAGGTTTGCTTTAGGTCTTCAATTAGTGTATCCGGGTTCTTTGTCTTTACCACTACGTCATCCATGTATGCTTCTACATTTTTCACCGATCTGATCACCGAGGCATGTTTGGATAGCTCTTTGGTAAGTTGCACCAGCATTTTTGAGTCCAAATGACATGGTTTTGTAGCAGTAGGCACCGAATGGAGTGATGAAAGATGTCTTGCTCTGGTCTTGTTCCTTTAATGCAATCTGGTGATATCCTGAATAGCAATCAAGGAAGGATAATAGGGCAGATCCTGCTGTTGAATCAACTATCTGATCAATGCGTGGTAGCCCGAATGGATCTTTCGGGCAGTGTTTGTTGAGATCTGTGTAGTCAACACACATGCGCCACTTGTCCTGTATTCTTTTTCTGTACCAGAACTGGGTTTGCTAGCCAATCTGGATGGAGGATTTCTCTGATGAATCCGGCTGCCATTAGTTTTGTAATTTCCTTTTTAATTGCTGCCTTCTTGTCTGGTGAGAATCGTCGTAGTCGTTGCTTCACAGGCTTGGAGCCTTCATTGATATCAATTCTGTGCTCAGCCAACTCTCTTGGGACCCCTGGCATGTCGGCCGGCTTCCAAGCGAAGATATCCTTGTTGTCCCGAAGAAAGTTGGTGAGCGCGAGTTCCTATTTTGCCGATAGGTGGGCGCTGATGGTTGCCGTTTTTGAGGGATCACCGGTGCCCAGGTCGATTTGCTTGACGTCGGCTTCTTTTGGTGGTGCTAGGATGCTGGGTTTTTTAGCCGGTATCTCTAGCTCTTCTGGGCTCATTTCTGCTGCAACAGTGGTTATTTCTTTTCTTCCATCGATTGGCTTATGCCTTTTGCTGCAATTTGGGATTGCCTGAACATCATAGTCAAATGCGCGCTTCAAATCACTCCTAAGAGAGAAGACACCGTTAGGCCCTGGCATCTTAAGCAACAGGTACGGATAATGCGGTATTGCCATGAATTTTGCTAGTGCTGGGCGCCCGAGGATTGCGTGATATGATGAATCGAAGTCCGCGACTTCAAACTTGATGAACTCTATACGGTAGTTCGAGGGAGTCCCAAAAGTAACCGGTAGAGTGATTTGTCCAAGTGGCATTGCTGCCTTGCCGGGTACTATGCCATAAAAAGGCGTGCTTGTTGGTGTGATCATCCCGGTGAGTTGTAGTCCCATCTTCCTTAGAGTTTCTGAAAAATGATGTTGAGTCCGGCTCCTCCGTCGATTAGTACTTTCGTAACAGTCATTACCGGCAATGGTTGGATCTAGAACCAGTGGTAATGGCCTATGCGTTTCCTAACTAGGTCCATTGGTCTCCTCTGAAAATTTGGATTGGATACTGTGACCAACCTTGAGATATCTTGGTGTAGCAGGTGCTGGCTTACCATGAGTTCATACGATAAGATTTTCTTGATGTTTGCTTCTAGAATCTGGAACCCGGCAATAGAGATTACCTGCCACTGTCCCCCTAGATTTTTGGAATCCCTTGTCTTCATGGTTGTCATCTTCTTTTTTCTGATTGCCTTCTTTGGTATTCTCCTTACTATCTTTCCTCGTGTATCGATCTTTGAAGGTATAGCAATCTCCGATGGTGTGATTTCCTTTGGGGTGCAAGGGGCAACGCATGTTTTCAATGTCGTCATACCTTCTTGGCTTTGAAAACTTCCTTG
This sequence comes from Miscanthus floridulus, assembly GCF_019320115.1. Taxonomy (NCBI): domain Eukaryota; kingdom Viridiplantae; phylum Streptophyta; class Magnoliopsida; order Poales; family Poaceae; genus Miscanthus; species Miscanthus floridulus. Next base: position 60,073,577 of record NC_089587.1, on the reverse strand, counting down.
ATTTGTCAGTCACTGCTACGGTGTTGTCTGGACCACGTTTTCTTTCCTGATGTCTGTTGTTTCAAGGATTTTGCCTATCCGGGTTGTCTCTGTTTCCAAGACCCTCCAATTATTTACTAACATTGCTTCCAAAATAAATTTATCTACTCTAAAAGAGTGTCATTACGGTCAAACTTTTTAAAACTTAACTAAATTTAATAATCAACATTTATATCTCCGAATAGATCAGTTATGAAAGATATATTCCATATTCATCTAATGGTGCTTGTTACACTTCATAACTATTAGTACGTTTTGTATATATCTGGTTAACATGAGACTCATTGACTCCTCGAAAAGTCAGAATGGCACTCATCGACTGAATCTGCTCATCTTCAATACATAGCTCAACCCCTCTGTATTGGAGAGAATTCGGAGAACGAACCAATCTCAAATAAGACCAGCTCCAAGACTGCCACTGCCACCAGAGTCCCGCCCACCATCGCCGCAGAGGTTCACCCTGACAAACCCTTGCCACAATGCCTATGATGCTCGAGCAGAGTGGACCTCGCCGGCTGAGAGCTTGAGCAGAGGCGACACGGAGAGGTAGGGGTGGAGGGGGCTTGCCGGCAGAGAGGAAAGGATATAGTGGACCTTGTCGATAGAGAAAAGGGAGGAAGCAATGTGAAGGCGGAGAGGACCTCGCCGTTAGAGAGCTCGAGCAAAGGCAGCGCGGAGAGGGAGGGAGGAGCAAATCTCGGCAGTAGAGATGGAGGACGGAGCGGGCCTTGCCGACGGAGACAAAGGGCAGAGGCGACCTCATCAATAGATATGGAATATAGAGGGCATTCGTCCGTGAAGAATCTGGGATAGGAGATCTCGCAGGCGGAGATCCCTAGGCGGAGGAGATCTCAAACATAAGGGGGAGGATGGAGGGATAGAGATCGCTATTTCAATGCATGGACGTCCAAACAGAAATTGACATTATAACCTTACTTGATTCTAACTACCAATTCTATCTTCAACCAAACGGTAGATTTGTTATTGAACCTATTTCCATTAATGTAAGGTTGAATTGCTATTGCCACCCAATTCAATTCCTCCAAACGACCAAACCACGCAGACCCTAAGGTCGCTTTTGGATCGCATGTCCTTAGGTCCTTCATTTTGGATCCACAATAAAAAAAATACGCAAAATGAGTCACGCCAACTATGATGGCGCGACTCCACCGCCACGTCAGCAAATACGTGAAAAGTATTCGTCGCCCGTACGTAGAAAGCGTTTGTGGCGACAGCGAGCATATCCATTGAGTCACACAATTGCATTTAATTAAGCTCAGTGATGAGTTGGCCAGTGGACTTGGCCCTGTTCGCTTATCTTATAATCCATTTTTTTAGCTTATTTTTTCAGCCGGAACATTATTTTTTTCACAACAAATCAGCCGGAACAGTATTTCGGCTTGTTTTTTCAGCAAAACGAACGGGGCCAAACTGCCAGCTTTGAATTCAGTTCGAGACTGCTCTTCCGAAAACATTAGTATTTCTCGGGGTTAAAAAATTCCATGACACAATGAAGATTCTATAATACTCTGACACGGTCGTCTGTCCTTACCTAGTTATCTAGATGCCGCGCACCCACACACCTGCCTCGTTGCTGCCGCTTTTCCCTATTGCTCGCTCCGGCCTGCAACGCGCGCGTCCGCCCATGATGCTCGGCTCATCTATCCTGAGCCGCACTCCATCCTGCGATGTGCCATGCGCCCCATCTCCTCCCCCACCCATGCACGCACCACCGCATCCATCCCTCACGCGTCGCTCCCCAGCCGACCGGCTCCGATGGGGTAATGTTGTCGGTGGTGGCTGCTGGAGCAGCCCACGGCGTCAGGGCCGGCCTAGGAGATGGTGCTCCTCGTGGGACCCTCTGGGCGGCGGCCCTCCTCGGCTTCGCTGCTCGGCCGCTCTAGCGTCTTTGCCAAGGCAGCCTCCCATCTGCTCTTTGTCCTCGCCGATCTACCGCAGTTCCCCCAAGGTAGGCCATGGTCGTGCGGCGAACGCTGTGTTTCAAGTGTTTCAGGCGTTTTAGACGCATGTTGCAAGCCTATGTTTCAGGTGTTTTAGTGTTATACATGTTGCAATGGCTATACACGCATGTTTTAAGTGTTTCATCTGTTTCAGACATTTGTTGCAAATATTTTATCTGAATGTTTTAAAAGTAGATCTTGTGTTGCACATGTTATACGCCGATTGCGGACGGACAGCGGCTTGCCGTAGGGCTTTGGCTCCTACCTCGCGCGGCGTGCCTCGCCCTCTCATCTCCTCTCCCTCCCCTCCCTCCATCTTGCCATGGCAGTTCGAGCTCGGCGGGCAAACCTACCCGACTAGCGCGCGGACGTCGGGTAGGCACGACAGCAGGCACGGGGCAAGCGGGGAAGACGCAGCAAGCGTGGGGCAGGCGGAGTAGGCGAAGCAGCTTGCGCAGCATACGAGGTTGGTGCCGGCGTCCGGACGTCCGAGATTAGGAATAGGTGGAAGACGCAGATACCTAGCGTAGCCGCTTTGGTTTCTCTATGGTCTTCGAATTCCTTTTAAAACCTTAGATCTCTGTTTGTTCTACAAATTAAATCCAGACACGGTATCATAGAGACATGCAATGCATGTTGTAGCATAATATAGGCCGGTAGCAGGTTCTATCTGGTTCACAGGTAACTTGCACACAGCAGTAGTTTTTTCTTTTGCCCAACTAGCGCAACTACTACATTCTAGAAGAAAGTATAAAGACGAGGCCACGATCAAAAGAAGCTAAACTTACCCAGACGAGCACGGGACCAGATGAAAAAAAAGCTTGCTGGATTGCACTTTGCACACACGTGAGACGGCGAGAGAGCTAGCAAAGCGTTCTACAGACAGGACGTACGTGGTACGTGGTCGATCTGGCTCCCACAAACCACAATACAAACCACCGAAAACATGCATTGTACCGAGCGACCACTGCACAACGCCCGGTCGATAGGCGACCCTCCTGATCTAGACGTCTCTCTGCATGCCCCTCCTCTGTCTGCGCCGGCCACTGAACATACGTGCATATGCTTCTCACATGCTGCTGCTTCCGATCCTCTTGTGGACGACGACGACCTAAGCTTGGATTGGAGAGAGACAGATGACAGAGACAAAGGCAGCAGCTGAAGAAAGGTGGCGAAGTGAAACCCGGCCGGCCGGCGCCACAACCTTTCCGGCCACTAACCAGCACAAGCAGACGACCCTGAGCACGGTTTGCATGGCCAAGAGAGGTACCACTACCACACCAGCCACAAGTTGCCTACAGCCTACAACTCTCTCCAGCCTCAAACTCCCAACGGCGGCTAGCTACCCCAGTACCCCACAAGCACCAACCAGCCAAGGATGCATATGCATGCCAACGACGTGGCACGAGCGTGGCGGACACGTCACGCGCACGCTCCAGTCGGGTATTGACACATCGGCAGGGGGAACACGCGGGCCCGGGGCCCAGGCATAAGCATGATTGTCCTCTCAGGATCTGGAATATCTAATCATGATTATTATTACGTGATGGGCCGGGTTTAGTGGATGAGGTCTCATGCTGTCTGGGATCGTTGGATACTCGGATGCAGCAAATGAAACCGATCGGTGCTGCCGGCCGGCATCAGCTCTTGTGTCATGTGTCGGCCGGAAACCGCCTCCCTGATTGGACCCCTCCATCTGCACCATCAATTTTCTCCATTCAGTCTTTCAGATCATATAGCCATCTTTGGAAAATTGTCACCTTTATTAATTTGTCAGAAGAAAATGCTATTCTGCTTTGACATGCATGTAGTAGGATGCATGTGTTTGTTGTTCAGTTGGATTGTACATTTTGTCTTGCACTGCTGCATGCTGAGTTGCTAATGATGTCTATACCACTTCAAATACAGCATCGCTCTCTATTTCCTGATAGATGTATAAATGTGGATTTTCCTTTGGATTCTTTCATTTTGGGGGAATTGCAATCTACTTAATATATAGACTAAGTTATTTGGCTCGGAATTTGATATTCCACAACTTTCCAAAGTTCACGTAAGCCTATCTCAAATTCATAGGGCGGGAGATGAAAATTGTTTCTATACATCACTATGTTATGTTTCTACTTTACAACTTATAACATGCTTTTCAACTCACTCCCCTATGATAGAAATGCAACACATAAGTATCTCTCTTGTATGACCCACAGTAATATACAAATATATTCCATATACAACCATATTAGCTTAATTAATCCGTGTCTAAATTATGATTATGAAAATGAATTCAACCAAGAAAATGTGCTATGCTTTTTTTTCAGTCTTGTACTGCCCTGGACTTCTTTTGATTTCTCTCTTAGGCTTTTCTTCCCTCTCTCCATTGGTGAAAAAATGCTGGCCATTCATCTGCTGACCACTTATTAGGGAGCTGAGCCCACATAATCTTTTGAGGACAGTTGATTGGAGGCTTTGAGTTGAGCCAACTCTATCATTATGTCTACAACAATTTCTGCAATAATTATAAGGTCTAGTGAAAAAAGAGAACAACTAATAACATGCATTATTTGCTCAACACCACTATCCTCAAAAGCAATAAAATCTTGTGGCTTTAATTTGACTATTGACTTTAAAAAAAAATGACTATTGAGGTCATCTCTCGAGCATATGCACTGAACGAAAATTGCCGATCTGTTTATCTCAACTGCAACTGCAATTTTGGGAACTGCTACGGCGCCTAGGGGGTATTGGATAAAAGATTTTATTTTATTTTATTTTTATTTCTTCTTTTATTATTAATTGATTTACCACTCATAAGATTTGTTTGAACTCTTAGCTCCTAGTAATTGCAATACCTTATCAGTGCCCCAAATTATAACATGACAGAATTGACATCCTGCAGATATGCTATGTGTATATATACCACTAGATGCCACCATCATCATCGAGCATTTCCATATGCGTTCACGCCTTTCTCTTTCAGTGCTTGTTCTGTGGTAAATACACAATCATAGTGTAAACGCCCATCATGATGCACCAGTCTTTGATGTGCGGTGAACAGAAAGTCTTCAGTAAAAGGAGTCAAATTTGTAATGGTGCAGTTGGAATATATCCTTCTGCAGAAAAAGTGAATTTGATAAATGGTGAAGCCTTTCAAGTTTCATTGTATATGTCATATCACAGCTCCTCCATGAGAGGCCTATAATTGGTTGAAATGGTTTGCTTTGTCAGCTATTGCGAGGTGCAAGAGGATATTCCACAGCTGTCTAATTGTTAAAGGAAAAAATGTTTTTTTTTGTAACTTCATACATTTGTCAGGTATCCTGAGATCCAACCGCAAGTTCCACAAACATTGTATCTAAACTGAGAGCTAAAGTTTCAGTAATTCCAGAAATCATGTTTGATAAGCTTATGAGATTGACACACTTAGTTCTTGAATGTATGTCCATCTGAATTTGAACAGAAATAATTCTGCTGCTAAGATGGAAACCAGGCTGAGGCCAGAATAAAAACTATTATGTCCTTCTTCTAAAATGATGGAAACTAGGCGTCGTCTCCACATGGAGAAAAATGTCATCCCCACTTATCGTTATCCATGACAATTGCTGAAATCATTTATATTATCGTCCAGAGTAACACATATACTGTATTGTAGTCAATTGAATAGTGTTTTCAGCCGATGTCATCCAAGACCTTGTGTTGGCATCTAAATAGGAAGGATGAGCAGCTTCTTCAAATTAAAATAATAAAAGAAACAGTTGCAATAAATCCTCATCTTAAGAACACACACAAAACAAAACAAAAACTTTCACGCCAAGATCCAGGAAGAATGCTCGTGCTCCCCTTACATTTATATTTCTCTTTAACATATAATTTTTGTTAAACACTGGCATGCATATATCTATCACTAAATTCAAAATCCACTGATTTAGAATAACACTAATGATAGCATGAAGACTACCAAGAGAACATGTTTTTTTAGATAATGGAACATTATAAGAACATGTTAAAGACCATTAGATAAGATTAATTGTCATGGTCTCTTAGAAAAATATGAAGCCACGATGCTTTGTCGTTGTAATATGCGTGCTATTTGGTGGAGGCGAGATGTGACAAATTCTGTCTTGTTTTTTTCCTGATCATATATTATGTCGACACTGCATATGAATGTGATGGAGATCTCCTATTAAGCTTTGACTTCCAAAGTACCAAATATGTTTGTTAATTTCCATCTACACCAATCATGCAGTAGGCAAATCATATACTAAACATCTGTAATGTGTCATATAGGTTATTTGCCTTGTACATCACTACATCCTAGACTAAAGTGATTTTTTGAGTTCAAAACAGGGAGGTAGCTGCTGATGGATGGCACACAATGCATTATTATCTTAAACGTCTTCTATACCGCCATTTGTATCTCTACTTGACACATAGTAATTTATATTTTCAGAAGCCATGACACACCAGAACTGCGAAATCTCCAAGAATGAGAACCAATCGAGTCTCCATCTCTTGATTTCTTATTTCGCCATGCAGTTTTGAGTGTTGTTAGCCCTTGGATCTTTGGAACGGGTGAGCCGAGCACTCACCGGCGTTGCCGACCACACACTATGGATAGAGGTAGAAGAAGATAGATGAAGACAGCGCGCGCGCACACACACTGCATAGGCACCAGCGTTGGCCGGAGCTCTCCGCTATAGCTCTAAACCAGTGCCGCTTTGAACCAGAGCTCTGTAGTCTGAATGTGGCAACTGAATTTAGTATTCCATTGCCCTTTGGATGGAATATTTACAACTCCAGTTGTACCTCTACCAGGTACATAGTTGTTGGCCAACTACCTACTCCTGAGTATAAGAGTAAACCAACTACCTACTCCTAAGATACAGGGTACACCAACTACCTACTCCTAAGGTACAGAGTATACCAACTACTCCTAGCAGTATAAAGCTTACCTCAGCCCACTACCAAATCATAGCTGATGTAATAGCTACCAACTAATGTACTACAACTACAGCTACAGGAATTGATCGGCAGAGCCGAGCAGTCCTCAACTCCCGGCAGGGAGTGGTCGGCCGAGCCGACCAGTCTCCCACCAAGGAGAAATGGGGAGCAGCAGATTATATCTAACAATTCTTTCCCTAATCCTGCTGCTAGCCCGATGCCTTGATCTCATTCATGCCAATCATCTTCCTCAGCTTCATGAACCTCAGGCGTCCGAGTGACTTGGTGAGGATGTCAGCAAGCTATCTGCCGATCTCGACAAACTCGATGACGATCTGCCCTCCATCGATGCAGTCCCGGAAGAAGTGCAACTTGATGTCGATGTGCTTACTCCGGTCGTGGAGGACAGGGTTCTTAGCGAGGGCGATGGCAGGCTGGTTGTCCACCATTAGAGCTGGCGGGTGAGCTTCCTCGCTGGTCAGCTCGCTCAGCAGCCGGTGCAGCTAGACAGCCTGGCACGCCGTCGTGGCAACTACGACGTACTCTGCCTCACACATCGACAACGCCACGGTCTTTTGCTTCAGCGACTGCCAAACAATGGGGGCCACTCTAAAGAAGATGAGCACGCCAGAGGTGCTCTGTCGCTCACCAATGTCGCCCGCCATGTCTGCATTGCTGAAGACAGTGAGCTCTGGCACACTTGCCTTTGCCTTGGGGTGCCTCACTAAAGACCGTGAGCCGCAACCCACCCTTGCCACCACTTTTGGGGAAAATGATCGCTTGATCGAGTGTCCCCTTGACGTAGCACAGCAGTCTCTTGACCACCGACTAGTGATCCTCACGCAGGTCTGTCGATGTTTGACCACCAATAGCCTGCCACGGGGGTCCCCGAGGCAGTATGTTCAGGCTTCAGCGTATGCAGAACTCGACGGTAAACGTAAGAGACAGTCGAATTATCCTAGTTCGGACCCTCGATCTCTGATCGAGTAATAGCCCTACGTCTAGTCGGTGTTAGCCTTTACGTTGGATTGATCGTAAAGTGTTGTGTCATACAATTGTTCCCTGAACCCTCGATCGAAGGAGCCCTGCCCTCCTTTATATAGTCAGGAGACCAGAGTCCTAGTCGGTTTACAATGAGAGTTTCTAGTAGGATTACAGAATAATACTGCTACTAAGATTATAGGGGAAGAATCCTAAGTTAGACTAGATCTTCTCCCTTTCTTAGGGGTATCTCATGGGTCCCACACCGACAAGCCCCCAAGCACTTCATGGTTGAGTTCTAGAAGCCTCGTCTTGTTCCTTCAAGTCTTGTCGAGTAGGAACAAGCGTCGTCCGAGTGCTTTCTTGAGCGAAACCGTGTAGTGCTTCGTGAGATCTTTGTGTGGTGTGTACCTTTTTGAAGAAAAAAGTACTCCCATTTGGATGTAGCCCCCGAGCCTCTTGCTGTTTGTCACAAGGAGCTTGAGGGTCTTTTCTTGAAATCGCCCTGATTCTTCGTTGAAAGGCTCCCGAGCATATACCCGGGTTCTTTGTCGAATAGAGCTCTGATATAGCTATGTCCGGGTTCTTTTTGTCGAAAAGAGTTCGGATGTAGCTATATCTGGGTTCTTTTTGTCATGTGGTCCTTGAAGTCGTCTGTCTTGAAGAAGTCTTCTGAGTGATGTGTGCTTTTTGAAGGAAAAAGTGCACTCACTGAGTGTAGCACCCGAGCCTCTTGCTATTTGGAACAAAAAGTTGAAGGGTTTTGAATCTTATGTCGTTTGAAAAACTGTTGTCTTGAAGTAGTCCTTTTGGAGACGTGCGCTTTTTGAAGGAAAAAGTGCACTCACTGAGTGTAGCCCCCGAGCCTCTTGCTATTTGAAACAAAAAGTTGGAGGGTCTTGAATCTGAGTTGTTCGAAAAAACTGAGAACTTCTCCTGTTGCAGCCCCCGAGCATATTTCGGGTTGTTTTGTTCAGGAAGAACTCGGATGCAAGGGTCTTGGCATATTCTCTGGTAGTCTACTGTTGTCAGATGTAGTTGTATGGTGATGGTTGAGTGTGAATGCTGTTTGTTCATGAGTTGTACAGTGTTGGTATATCCTTTCGAATATGCTTATCCTTGAGTACTGTTCCTTCACGCCTGAGTCCTCTTTCATTGAATTCCGTCTTTTCACTGTGTCCTTTGTTAGGCTTGTTTCGTTGGTGCTCCTGGTCCATGTGCACCGCTCCTTCGGTCTATAAATACCCTCCTGGAGTGCGATTTTGATTCATTGAGCGTTTTGTTGCTTGTTTTGAAGTCTCTGTAGTCATGAATATGGTAGTTTGTGAAGTAGAGCAGCCCCCGAGCATATTTTGCAGTTCTTGTGTGTCTTGCCATAGCTGGAGGGAGTCTTGTGATAGGGATTAGAGGTAGGCTAATCCCACAGCAGCATTGTACTTGGAAGTACGTGGCGGTAGTTAGAGGGAGTCTTTTGATGTGGGATGCGATCCTTCATCTGGCAGTTCTAGGTTGATCCTCGTCGCCTGCCCTGAGACTGTCCGGTGCAGATCAACATCATATCCAGCATCATATCAGACTTGGGTAGACAGATGCCTGCCGGCCTTCTCTGCTCCATATTGTCCCGCCGTGCTGTTGATTTCCGCCTTGGATGCACTGCGTCCGTCCTTTGAAGAAAACAGTGTAGCTGAGGGCGGTTTGTCCTGCCGAGTAGCAATTTGGAACATGTAGTCATTCTAGAGCCTAGCCGTGTCTGGGTTTCTCTTTGCTACTTTGCTTTTTGTGGTACCGAGTTCATTGGGTCTTGTAAGATGTGTAATCTTCTATTTTTGAAACTAGTTATAATGGAAAGAATCTTGTCGTCTGAGTTATAATTCTTTATTTTCCTGATGTCCCGGTTGTTGATGAGATTTCCGAGTTCTTTCTGTAAGGACCGGGTTGTTGCGCTCCTTGTGAGATAACCCTTCTTTGCTTTATTGTTGATGAGTTCTTTTTATGGTGATATGATAATTCTACCGTGGTGCTGGATGGATAAGTCTGAATTCTGCCCGTTGAACTGTACCGTTGTGTGGATTTGAGTCGTCCGTCATTTTAGCTGCATCGGTAAATGGACCATTGCGTCCTCATGCCGTGTTAAAACGGGCCTAGTGGGCCACATTTTTACCGGTGTAAAATCTAATTTAAAGGCCTTTCTCCTCCTTTTCTTTGGTACCCTACCTTTGCCTTGAAAACCCTAGCCTTTGCAACTCTGCCGTCGCCATTGCCGCCGCCATCTGAGCGTTGCCGTCTGAGCCTTCTCTTTCCCTAGTGCCTTTTTGCCTCCGATAGTACATGGGTAGGAAGAAAGCCACGAGCAAGTCCCAGGCAGCCTTTGTGGACGAGGAATCATCACTTTCCATGATCGAGAACCAAGAGTTCATGGCCATGAGGGCTGCCCAGAAGGTTTGGCCGGCTCCTGACAACGACTGAAGACCAGCTTCGCGAGCTTGTTGGTGATGGCCTGATCCAGAGCAAGGACATTACTGAATGGAGGGCTCTGGGCGAGCATCGGGTCCCTGCTCCAGGTCCTGGTGAGATCATTCTCTTCGTTTCCTTTATCCGTGCTGGACTTTGCCTCCTGGCTTCTGCTTTTCTTCATCGGTTTCTCGGCTATTTTGGGATTAGCCTGAATCATCTTGCTCCCAATGCTGTTCTCCATCTTTCTGTCTTTGTTCATCTCTGTGAAACTTTCCTTGGAATTTCTCCTTCTCTTTCCCTCTTTCGTTACTTCTTTCGTCTGAAGCCCCAACCTCGCCGTGATGACACCAGCGTTCTTGGTGGCTGTGGGATTCAGTTTCACTAGGGTTTTAGAAGTAAATTCTTTGACTATGACCTGGTTGATTCTGTAAGAGATTGGCGTGCTGACTGGTTTTATGCTGCCAACTTGATTCCTCCTCTTTGTGTTCACTCCGGGTCTGGTCCCTTGGTTAATGACCGATGGGAAAAGAACCCGGTGACGACTGCTGAGCTCCAGACGATCAAGCCCTTTCTCAAGAAGATTTGCACTCTGAAGCAGCAAGGCTTGACCGGCTTCGGTATTATTTCAAGTTTTCTTCGCCGCCTGAGTTCAACCTTTGAAGGAGCGCGAACATTACGGTTTTCGAGTACTCTTGGGGCAGAGGACCCTTCTCGTATGGTCCCTGCCCTTGAGTTGACTGACGAGGAAGTGCTCGAGCGTCTCCAGAAGATGCTAAAAGGAGTAAGCATTGTTCCGCTTGCTGTCCTTGAGTACAGCGCAAAGAACCCGCCCCCTGCTATGAGTTGTTCTTTTCTTTATTTGGGTACTTTTGATTTTCTTTCGTTGTATCCACTTTTGCTTAATCTTCCTTGTCTCGTTGTTTTATTCTTTTATAGGAATTGGGGCATAATTTCGTTGATCCAATTCCCCTTGATGATCTCCCTGTAAATGTGGATGCTGGGGGTAGTCTTGCTGGGGCATCCTTGACTAGTAAGTTTCAAACTACCATTATACTTCCTGGTGTTTCTTCCGCATTTTCTGACGTATATGAAGAGTATGTTCCTCGTCTAGTTCCTCGAGCTCCTCATACTTTCGGAAAGAGGGGGCGAGCGGATAGTTCTTCTTCTGCTCCATCTGCTGCCAAGAAGTCTCGCCAGTCGAGTACTTGTCTAGGTACTCTAGTCGTAGCTAGCATGCTCATAGGTGAGCATATTAATACGCTCTGTCCTTTTGCTGTTTGTTTTTATCTTTGACCGAGTACTTTTGTCCTTTTTCAGCTGGAGCCATGGTGGCCTTGGTCGAGAGTGAGGAGGACAAGGCTGATGATGTGCCTCTTGTCACGCGTCGGTGAGTTCTTTTCTTGTTTTCCTGTTGTTGAACCCCTCCTTTGTTCTGACTTTGGTCTTGATTTCTTTGTAGTAAGCGGTCGTCGGGTACTAGTTCTTCTGTTGCTTCGGCACCAAGTTCTTCTGTAGCTCCGGTACCGAGTTCTTCTGGGGCTTCGGTACCGGCTACACCGCTCCTATCGCAGGGTGGCAGTGATGTTTTTGCCACTGTGGTTCCCCCTGCGAGGTCTTCTTTTGGCTTTATGAAGAAGAAGATAGCTGGGTGAGTGAATTCTAGTTTTATTTCTTTGCTTCTATTCTCCTTTTTTCTTATTCTTTTTGATGAGTTTCCTTATCAACTTTTAGGCCTTCGTCTTTCCCAAGCCTCCAGTTGACTTCTTGTCAAACCTCTGGTGCACCCTTGCATACTGTGTCTCAGGACTCAGAACGCACGGTCGCCGAGGTGGCTGTGAGGGGGACAGAGTCTACTGCTACTGAATTGCCGGCTCCCGAGGTGACCGTGGCCATGGCGGTGGGTTCATCTGAGGGGTTGGCCATTTCGGCTCCCAAGGTGACCGTGGCCATGGTGGTGGGTTCATCAGAGGTATTGACTATTGCTTCTCAGGAGATTGCCCTGGTCATGCCTTCTTCGCCTCGGCCGTCTTCTCCCTCTCCTCTTCTTGCTTCCGGTGGTCTGCCTTTGGCTGATGATGTGGTGCAGCAGTTTGATGCCACTCATTGATTGTCAGAGCTAACCGCTGCCTGGGGAAGCTTGTCGACCCTTGCGACTTCTTTTGGGGAAAGGCTCCAGGTTAGTTTTTCTGCAATTCTTTCTTTAGGTGTTCGTTTTTCTCCTATCCTCATTTCTTGTTTTTCTCTCTTTCTTTTTGCTCAGTCTTTTTCTCATGATCATACCGGCTTCTTTTTCTCGTCTGAGAATGAGAAAAAGTTGTCTTCTGAGGTGAGTACTCTGAAGACTGAGCTTGACCTCTGTTAGGCTGAGTTGGAGTCTGAGCGTCAGACGCATCAGAATGAGGAGAAGGCCCTCCGTGCCTGGGTAGTTGAGGTAGAAAAACAGTGGGATGCGGCTGCCCAGGAGGCCCTAAAAAATATGGAGGCCATAAAGAAAGAGTGCCATGGTATCGCGAGTTCTTTTTCGCTTCCCTTTGTATTCAAATTTGCTTTTCTGCTGACTTGTCTTTTCTTGTTTGGTCTAGCTCTCCGAGTTGAAAAGCAGAAGCTCTCAGAGGGTATCGAGGAGATGAAGACGCTCGCTCAAACTAGCCACAATAAGGCTAAGGAGGTAATTACTCAAGCTAAAGAAGAACTCGCGCTTGCTAAATTGATTAGGCGTGAAGCTGACAGAGATCTTGTGCAGGCCCAAAAGACCGTCGAGGACTTGACTGGCAAGTTGGCAACGGCTACTGAAAACTGGAAAGCTTTGTGGAAGTCTTTTCGGTCAGTAGCCGACCTTCTTCGGACTTCAGCAGACGATGGTCATTCTTGGGCTCAATTCATTCCCCAAGTGCCGACCCGTTTCTAGGAGTTCATGAAGCGGTGTGCCATCTTTACACCAGGAACATTCTTGCCCAGGTCCGAGTTCTTTCTCCGGATTTCCCTTTGTCCAAGGTTGCCGATGAAGCCGAGAGCCAAGAGTACCTAGATGCTGTTGAGAGGTTGGAGCCTGAGGTCGAATGACTTAGCCTAGGAAGATTATAGATAATCTTAACATTGATGTTTCTTCCCCTGATGACAATGCCTGATGTAATCGACCTTTGTATTCTAGCTTTGTAACAAAACACTATACTTGAAAACTGAATGGAGAATCTTTATTTTTTGTTGATGTCTTCTTTGTCTGTATTTCTTTGTCTCGTAAACAACTCGCTTTGGTAAATCATTGTCTTGACAAACTTTCTTGATCTATCGAGTGCTTTTCTGGCTTTGTTTGTGCCTTGTAAACAACTCGGTATATGTAGATTGATGTCTTGACAGACTTCCTTGATTTGTCGAGTGCTTGTCTGGCTTTTGTCTATGACTTGTAAACAACTCGGTATAGACGTTGTCTCGACAAACTTTGTGTTCTTGTTAGTACTGAAAAGACTTAGGATATCTCTAGCTTCTTCTTCTCGGCTTAGCTCATAGTGTGGTCAGCATCTGGTCCTATCTCTGGTTGCGAAAATATCCTAGGACCGGCAAGCCCCCGAGCACTTCATGGTAGAGCTCTGGAAGCCTCGTCTTGTTTCCTTCAAGTCTTGTCGAGCAGGAACAAGCGTTGTCCGAGTGCTTTCTTGAGCGAAACTCATGTAGCGCTTCTTGGGATCTTCTGAGTGTAGCCCTCGAGCCTCTTGCTAGTTTGGAACAAGGAGCTGGAGGGTCTTGTCTTGAAATTGCTCTGATTTATGTTTAGGCTTAGTTTCTGTCGTTTTGCTTTTTGGTTCGGGTGTTAGCTTATTAGCTACCCTCATCGGTGGGCTCAAGCATCTTTTCAGCTCTTTTGCTCTCGGCCGGTATGCTCAGGCGTCTTTTTAGCCATTTTGCTTTTTGGTTCGGGTGTTAGCTTATTAGCTACCCTCATCGGCGGGCTCAAGCATGTTTTCAGCTCTTTTGCTCTCGGCCAGTATGCTCAGGCGTCTTTTCAGCCATTTTGCTTTTTGGTTCGGGTGTTAGCTTATTAGCTATCCTCATCGGCGGGCTCAAGCATGTTTTCAGCTCTTTTGCTCTCGGCCGGTATGCTCAGGCGTCTTTTCAGCCATTTTGCTTTTTGGTTTGGGTGTTAGCTTATTAGCTACCCTCATCGGTGGGCTCAAGCATGTTTTTAGCTCTTTTGCTCTCGGCCGGTATGCTCAGGCGTCTTTTCAGCCATTTTGCTTTTTGTTTCAGGTGTTAGCTTGTTAGCTACCCTCATCGGCGGGCTCAAGCATGTTTTCAGCTCTTTTGCTCTCGGCCGGTATGCTCAGGCGTCTTTTCAGCCATTTTGCTTTTTGGTTCGGGTGTTAGCTTATTAGCTACCCTCATCGGTGGGCTCAAGCATGTTTTCAGCTTTTTTGCTCTCGGCCGGTATGCTCAGGCGTCTTTTCAGCCATTTTGCTTTTTGTTTCGGGTGTTAGCTTGTTAGCTACCCTCATCGGCGGGCTCAAGCATGTTTTTAGCTCTTTTGCTCTCGGCCGGTATGCTCAGACATCTTTTCAGCCATTTTGCTTTTTTGTTCTCATTGGAAACAACTCGGGGAAAGCCATAATGAGACATATGTTTGTCGAGAAAGAACCATCTTTATTGATCATGAATATTGATAGGTCACAATAGTACTTTTTTGTTGATGAGCGCTATCTTTGTTGATCATGGACGTTGATCTCTTGTGTCTTGCATACATATTTTCCCTTGAGTTGTTTTCATGTGTAGAATCTTCATAGCTGACTGATGTGCCATGTATTATTGACTTCTTTTCTGTCTTCAAGTTATCAACTTGTATGTGCCCGGTCCGATGACTTTTGTGACGATAAAAGGACCTTCCCATGGACTGAGTAGTTTATGGCGTCCGTCGGTTTTTTGTATTCTTCTTAGTACTAGGTCTCCGACTTGTAATGATCGAGACTGGGTATTCTTGTTGTAGTGGCGTCTTAGTCCTTGGAGGTATCTTGCTAATTGAAGGGTAGCGTTTACTCTGACTTCTTCTGTACTGTCGAGTTCTAATCTTCGGGTGTGTTCTACTTCTCCTTCGTCATATTGTTCTATCCTTGGTGACGTCCAGATCAAGTCTGCAGGTAGTATGGCTTCTGATCCATAAACCAGGAAGAAAGGTGAGTATCCGGTGGCTCTGCTTATTTGAGTCCGTAGCCCCCATACGACCTTGGGTAATTCTTCAATCCATTTTGATCCATAGTCTACTAGTTCTTCATACAATCTTGGTTTTAATCCAGCTAGTATGAGTCCGTTTGCCCTTTTGACCTATCTGTTGGCCTCTGGATGTGCTGACTAATGCGTAATCTATTCTGAAGCCATAGTCCTATGCCCAACTTTAGAATTCTGTGGCTGTGAAGGGAGAACCCAAATCCGTGATGATTCGATTGGGCATGCCGAAGCGGTGCATAATGTCTTGGATGAACTCGACTGCTTTGGCTGCGCTATATTTTGCGAGTGGTTTGAATTCAATCCACTTGGTGAACTTGTCAATTGCTACGAAGATGTACTTGAAGTCGCCTTTTGCTTTCTTGAGAGGTCCTACTTGATCTAGCCCCTAGCAGGAGAAAGGCCAAGCAGGTGGGATGCAGATGAGGTTGTGAGCTGGCACATGAGCTTGTCTTGCGAACATTGGACAACCTTTGCATCTTCTAACGAGTTCTTCTACATCTTTCAAAGCGGTTGGCCAGTAGTAACCGGTGCGGAATGCTTTGCCGACTAGTGTTCTTGAAGCGGCGTGATTTCCACAGCAACCTGAGTGTATTTCGTCTAGGATCTCTTTGCCCTCTTCAAATAAGACGCATTTTAGGAGTACTCCTGATGATGTGGCTCTTCTGTAGGGCTTGTCTCCTACTAGGACGTAATTCTTGCTTCTGTGAACAACTCGGGTAGCTTCCTCCTTTTCCACTGGCAACTTATTCTCTTTGATGTAATCGATAAAAACCTGGGTCCATGAAGTGGTGATTACCAAAATCTGGGTGCCTTTGGCTGAGATTTCAGGGGTTATCTCACCGGGTTGTTTGATAGAGGGAGCTAATAACTCCTCTATAAATACACTGGGTGGGACCTTCACCCTGTCTGATCCAAGCTTGGCGAGGACGTCTACCGCAATATTAGAATCGCGCAGGACATGTAGAATTTCTAATCCTTGAAAATGTTTTTCGAGCTTTCATATTTCTGCACAGTAAGCGCCCATGTTTTCTTTGGTACAATCCCAATCTTTGTTGACTTGATTGATGACTACTGCTGAATCACCGTATACAAGTAAATGCTTGATTCTGAGGGTAATTGCCACTCGTAGCCCATGGATGAGGGCTTCGTATTCTGCTTCATTGTTTGTAGCTTGCCATATTATCTGAAGGACATACTTGAGTTGTTTTTCGTTTGGAGAAATTAGGAGGACGCCTACTCTGGCTCCTCCTAGCTTGAGTGATCCATCAAAGTACATCTTCCAGTGATCAAGGATGGTATTTGACATAGGTTGTTGAATTTCTGTCCACTCGGCAACAAAATCAGCCAAGGCTTGAGATTTAATTGCCTTCCGTGGGATGAAATCGACATTGAGAGCACCAAGTTCAACTGCCCACTTAGATATGCACCCTGTTGCGTCTCTGTTGTGTAGTATGTCCCCGAGTGGGAAATCTGTTACCACGGTAATCTTGTGGCTTTCAAAATAGTGGTGAAGCTTGCGTGAAGTGATTAGGAGGGCGTAGAGTAGTTTTTGCACGTGCAGGTACTGGATTTTTGATTCTGATAGTACTTTGCTGATGTAGTATACGGGGCGTTGTACTTTATATACACGCCCTTCTTCTTCTCTTTCTACGACAATCACAGTGCTGATCATAGTAGAAGTTGCCGCAATGTACAGCATCATGTCTTCGTATTTCTTCGGAGGTGTGAGAACGGGTGAGGATGTGAGATATGCCTTGAGCTTCTTGAAAGCTTCGTTGGCTTCTTCTGTCCACTCAAACTTGTCTATCTTCTTTAGCAATTTAAAGAAAGGTAACCATTTTTCACCCAGTCTTGATATGAAATGATTGAGGGCCCCATGCAGCCTGTTAGTTTCTGTACATCTTTGACACTTCGAGGAGGGCCCATCTCTATTATGGCTCAAATCTGCTTGGCGCTTGCTTCGATTCTGCGATGACTGACCAAGAATCTGAGTAGTTGTCCTGAAGGAACTCCGAATACACACTTGTTTGGATTAAGTTTCCACCTCCATCTTTTCAGGTTTTTGAAGGTTTGCTTTAAGTCTTCAATTAGTGTATCTGGGTTCTTTGTCTTTACCACTACGTCATCCATGTATGCTTCTACATTTTTGCCGATCTGATCACCGAGGCATGTTTGGATAGCTCTTTGGTAAGTTGCACTAGCATTTTTGAGTCCAAATGACATGGTTTTGTAGCAGTAGGCACCGAATGGAGTGATGAAAGATGTCTTGCTCTGGTCTTGTTCCTTTAATGCAATCTGGTGATATCCTAAATAGCAATCAAGGAAGGATAATAGGGCAGATCCTGTTGTTGAATCAACTATCTGATCAATGCGTGGTAGCCCAAACGGATCTTTCGGGCAGTGTTTGTTGAGATCTGTGTAGTCGACACACATGCGCCACTCGTCCATATTCTTTTTCTGTACCAGAACTGGGTTTGCTAGCCAATCTGAATGGAGGATTTCTCTGATGAATCCGGCTGCCATTAGTTTTGTAATTTTCTTTTTAATGGTTGCCTTCTTGTCGGGAGAGAATCATCGTAGTCGTTGCTTCATAGGCTTGGAGCCTTCATTGATATCAATTCTATGCTCAGCCAACTCTCTTAGGACCCCTGGCATGTCGGCCGACTTCCAAGCGAAGATATCCTTGTTGTCCCAAAGAAAGCTGGTGAGTGCGAGTTCCTATTTTGCCGATAGGTGGGCGCTGATGGTTGCTGTTTTTGAGGGATCACCGGTGCCCAGGTCGATTTGCTTGACGTCGGCTTCTTTTGGTGGTGTTAGGATGCTAGGTTTTTTAGCCGATATCTCTAGCTCTTCTGGGCTCATTTCTGCTGCAACAGTGGTTATTTCTTTTCTTCCATCGTTGGCCTATGCTTTTGCTGTAATTTGGATTGCCTGAACATCATAGTCAAATGCACGCTTCAAATCACTCCGAAGAGAGAGGACACTGTTAGGCCCTGGCATCTTAAACAATAGGTACGGATAATGCGGTATTGCCATGAATTTTGCTAGTGCTGGGCGCCCGAGGATTGCGTGATATGATGAATCAAAGTCCGCAACTTCAAACTTGATGAACTCTATACGGTAGTTCGAGGGAGTCCCAAAAGTAACTGGTAGAGTGATTTGTCCAAGTGGCATTGCTGCCTTCCCGAGTACTATGCCATAAAAAGGCATGCTTGTTGGTGTAATCATCCCGGTGAGTTATAGTCCCATCTTCCTTAGAGTTTCTGAAAAATAATGTTGAGTCCAGCTTCTCCGTCAATTAGTACTTTCATAACAGTCATACCGGCAATGGTTGGATCTAGAACCAGTGGGTAATGGCCTGCGTTTCCTATGCTGGTCCATTGGTCTTCTCTTGAAAATTAGGATTGGATACGTCTAACCAATTGAGATATCTTGGTGTAGCAGGTTCTGCTGCCATGATGGTTCGTAATGCTAGCTTTTCTTGATGTTTGCTTCTGGAATCTGGAACCCTAGTAAAGATTACTGCCACTGTCCCCCTAGATTTTTGGAATCCCTTGTCTTCATGGTTGTCATCTTCTTTTTTCTGATTGCCTTCTTTGGTATTCTCCTTACTATCTTTCCTCGTGTATCGATCTTTGAAGGTATAGCAATCTCCGATGGTGTGATTTCCTTTGGGGTGCAAGGGGCAACGCATGTTTTCAATGTCGTCATACCTTCTTGGCTTTGAAAACTTCCTTGATTTGTCAGTCACTGCTACGGTGTTGTCTGGACCACGTTTTCTTTCCTGATGTCTGTTGTTTCAAGGATTTTGCCTATCCGGGTTGTCTCTGTTGTTTCTATTCAGGAATCTTTCTCGTGTCTTTTCCTCTACAGTAATCATCTTTTCCATTGTTTGTCTGAATTCTTCATTGTTTCTTGGGTTTTCTTTGTAGAAATCTTGAAATTGCCATCTAGCCATGACTCCGTGAGAGAAAGCCTCAATTACTTCTCGTTGGGTGATGTCATGTACTTGAGCTCGTAGTTCGCCAAATCATCGATAGTAATTTCTGAGACTTTCACCTCCTTTTGCTTGAGTCCTTTTAGCTCTGCGTGGGTGATTGGGTGTGTAATGATACCCGCGAATTTTCACAGAAAGCTCTTTGCAAGTCCTCCCAATTTCTGATTGATCCTGGATTCAATTTGTCAAACCATTGCAGTGGCATGGTTTCTAGGGCCATGGGAAAGAACAAGGTCTTGATGTCATCGTCTCCTCCGACCAATTCAATCGATTGCGAGTAAATCCTGAGCCATTGCTTTGGTTCGGTCTTGCCATCATACTTGGAGTGGTTGGACGGCTTGAACTTGTGAGGCAGTTGTATTGAAGCAAGTCTGTTTGCAAAATAGGGGAATCTATCGTGCGTTCTGGCTTCTGTGTATTCTGATTCGGCGCCCCCTTCTTGCCAACTGTTGTCTTGGTGAGAGTAGTTTTGCGTGGCTGTCCGAGTAGGTGCTTTGCTTCTGGCCTTTCTTGATTGTTCGACTCGGTCGTTTTGACTATGGTTTCTTTTACTTTCTCTATTGTGACTTCCACTTGGTCCAAGTCTCTCGAAGGCGGACTTCCTTTGATTTTGATCTTCCTATTCATGAGATGTTGCCCTTCTGTCAGGCGTCCTAAGGACTATTGATTGGAGGAAGTCCCGGAGCTGTTCTTGTTTTTCATTGGGATATGAAGTCGACCTGAGTTCTTCTAGTGCTTCTCGGATCTTATCGTAGGGTGTATTCGCTGCTCGTCCTTCTTCGACCTCTCGCTCTAACCTTCTTCTATTGTACTCGGCTAGGTCTGACTCATATTTGATCCAAGTTTCCTTTCACTGCTTAGCACGACATTGACATCCTTGTTTCAATTTGTTCTTTCTCTCTCTGGCTTGCCTCTGACTCTCAGTTTCACCATTGTGCCCCTGGATAAATGGTGATATGTTGGATTCGGATTCATCTGAAGACCTAACATCGGGTGCTTCTGGGGGGACCAATGGTGATCGAGGATGGCGAATCATGAATACTTCTCTAGCATGAATTGTTCTGTCATCATCGTTGATTTTCGTAGTGCCAGAGCTGTTGATAACTTCAGTAGAGGCTTCAAGGTCACAGATTGAGTCTCCTTCTTGGTAGGGTAGAGTTGTTGTTGTCGTATCGTCGACTAGTTGGGTGCCGTCATCCTCAGGAACAGAACCTGGCCAGTAGACGATGCAGTCTTGAGATGTTATAGTTAAGACGAGACCTTCCTAGGCTCCTTTCAGTGGCATTCTAAGCACGGGATTGGTGGATCCTTCGGGCCATGTCTGATAAGATGTTGCCATGTTGTGGAGTCTGAACAGAAGAGGACCTGACTTCTTTAAAGTACTCTGAGTGTACTCCGAGTAGTATTCTTGATAGGTTGACGTCGTGTTCCAGAGCTTTGTCGGAAAAGAACTCGGTTTTCCGAAAGAACTCGGATAAGACTTCGTCTCGGAAGCGGAAACTGAGTTTGAATCGGATGCATGAAACCACGAAATCTGAGTCAGATCAGACATCACAATCTGTGCGAATCTTCTAGCAAGTTGATCTGTCGTTGTCGCCGAAATGGAAAGGTCTTGATGATGATCCAAATTTCGAGGAGATAGCCTTGGAGCTTGCCATTGTCACCTACCTCGCAGATCCATGAACCAAAGATGAAGGTTGACCCTATCGAGAAAGTCATGTTGTTGAGGTCCATCGAGCTCTCGGATGCAAAGTCGCCGAAAGCCCCTACCTGGCGCGCCAGCTGTCGATGTTTGATCACCGATAGCCTACCACGGGGGTCCCCAGGGCAGTATGTTCAGGCTTCAGCGTATGCAGAACTCGACGATAAACGCAAGAGACAGTCGATTTATCCTAGTTCGGACCCTCGATCTCTGATCGAGTAATAGCCCTACGTCCAGTCGGCGTTAGCCTTTGCGTTGGATTGATCGTAAAGTGTTGTGTCGTACAATTGTTCCCTGAACCCTCGATCCAAGGAGCCTTGCCCTCCTTTATATAGTCAGGAGACCAGAGTCCTAGTCGGTTTACAATGAGAGTTCCTAGTAGGATTACAGAATAATACTGCTACTAAGATTACAGGGGAAGAATCCTAATTAGACTAGATCTTCTCCCTTCCTTGTGGGGTATCCCGTGGGTCCCACACCAATAGGGTCCTCCATGAACCGGCTAACGTACCTCACCACGAACGCGATGTTCGCCCGAGTATGCATGAGGTAGTGTAGCCCACCGATGATGCTTCGGTAGCGTGTCACGTCTACCTTCATCATCGTGTTGTGCTTGGACATCTTCAACCGCTCTTCCATCGGAGTTGCGCATGGCTTGCACTCCGCCATGCTGCTCCGTTCCAGCAGCTTCTCCGCATAGGCACGCTGGTCTAAGGAGATGCTCTGCTTCTCCTGCCTCACCTCAATGCTGAGGTAGTAGGAGAGCGCGCCAAGATCACTCATTTTGAAACGAGCAGCCATCTCACGCTTGAAGCCGTCGATGTCCTCTGCTCATGCTCTGTTGACGATTAAGTCATCTACATACATGCTGATGACAAGCTCCTCCTTCCCTGTTGCCCCGTGTAGAGCGCGTGCTCTGTAGTGCAGCGAGTGAACCTAAGCTCGCCCATGGTGGTGTCGAGCTTAGCGTTCCACGCTCGAGGGGCCTACCACAGCTCATAGAGCGCCTTGCGCAGCTTGAGCACCTTGTGCTCAGCACCCTTGATGGCAAAGCCTAGAGCTTGCTTGATGAAGACCGTCTCTATGAGCTCACCATTGAGGAACGTAGACTTGACGTTGAGGTGGTGGACGTACCAATCCTTTGCTGCTGCCATGGCCAACATCAAGCGAACGGACTCCATTTGTGCCACCATAGCAAAGACTTCCTCGAAGTCGATGCCCTTACGCTGGACAAAGCCACGGGTGATGAGCTGAGCCTTGTACTTGACAATGGCGCCGCGCTCATCCTGCTTCACCTTGTAGACCCACTTCAAGCCGATCGGCCTGCAGCCCACTGGTGGATCTACTAGCTCCCATGTGCCATTGTCCTCGATGGCCTTCATCTCTTCCAACATCACCCATTGCCAATTGGCGTCGCGTTCAGCCACTGCGAACGTCGATGGCTCCTCGGCACTAACAAGGAGTAGCTCTAGATCGTCGAGTAGCCGACTCACCAGACCTATGGCCCCTGCATTACCGATGATGTTGTCTAGCCTGCAGAACCGGACCTCCTTGCCATCGTGGAAAGCATCCACGAACTTGCTGATGTCGCTTGGAGGAGAGATGAACTCGATTGGAGGTCCTCGGCCTTCCTATTCTATCGGAGTGGTCGACATTGCTGCTAGACCACTCGGCACCACTACCGGAGTGCTCGGCATCCCTCCTAGAGTGCTCGGCACCGCCCTAGGAGTGCTTGGCTCTGCTACTGGAGTGGTTTGCACCTCCTCTCTAGCGTCTCCACCACCATGGATGACCAAGCGCTCGACGATGAAAGTGCTGGTGAAGCCGCCAGCTTCCCTCATGCCCAGATTGTCCTTGTCCTAGGCTGCCTTCTCATCGAACACCACATCCCTAGAGATCACCACCTTGCCTCTCTTGGGATCATAGAGCCGATACGTCTTGGTGCCCTCCTCATATCCTAGGAGCACCATCGGCGTGCTCCTGTCTTCTAGCTTGCCGAGATGAGGCTTGGTGTTCTTCACATGGCCGACACAGCCAAAATGTCCTAAGGAAGGACACATTTGGCTTGCGTCCATGCCAAGCCTCGAACGACGTCTTGCCCTTTAGGGCCTTGGTGGGCGCGCGGTTGAGGATAAACACCGCCGTGGTCACCGTCTCTCCCCAAAACTCTGCTGGCATATTCTTAGCCTTCATCATGGATCGAGCCATGCCGACCACCGCCTGGTTCCACCGCTCCACCACGCCATTCTGCTATGGCGAGTATGGCATGGTGTGGTGTCGCACCATGCCCTGATCCACACAGTACGCAGTGAACTCCACCGAAGTGAATTCGCCGCCATGATCAGTCCGCAGCACACGCAGCTTCTTGCCGCTCTCTGACTCTGCGCGCGCCTTGAACTTCTTGACCGCTTTCGCTGCCTCGGTCTTACTGGCCAGAAGTTGTAGCCACATGTACCGGCTATAGTTATCCACCAGCAAGATGAAGTACTTGCGCCCGCTGGACGTCGCTGGCGTGATCGACCCACAAAGGTCATCATGGACCAGCTCGAGGGCCTCTGTCGCGTGGTACTTCGCCATCTTTGGGAATGGTAGCCTTCTTTGCTTCCTGACTAGGCAGTTGTCATATAGCTCGCCTACATGCTCGATGTGAGACAGCCTAGTCACCATCTTCTCCAAACGACCAAGAGTGTCGAAGCTGAGATGTCCATACCGGGCATGCCACAGCCATGGCTCCTCCATGCGCCATGCAGCCAGGCAGATGGGCTGCTCCACCTTGAGGTCGAGCAAGTATAGCTAGTTCTGGGACCTCTTCACCTCGGCAAGAAGCCGCTGCTCCCGGTCCCTGATCTTGAGGATGCCATCCTTGATCAGTACCTCGCTGCCGCACTCATCCAGCTAGCCAATGCAGATGATGCTTGAACGTAGCTGTGGGATATAATACACATCTGTTAGTATGCGGTGCTCGCCATTCTAGCACCGGAAGATGATGGTGCCGCGCCCTCGGATCGCCACCCTTGAGCCATCACCGAACTTCACCATGCCGGTCACGTCGTCGTCGAGCTCGGAGAAGGCTGCCTTGGAGCCTATCATGTGGTTGCTGGCGCTAGAGTCCAGGTACCATCGCTGGTCCTACTCACCACCCACATGTCCGAGGTGGACTTGGGTGCGCGGTTCATCGAGGTTGATAGCCTTCAGAGCCTTCCTAGGCCCTTCCACCATCATCACCTCTCCCTTCTCCTCTGCCTCAACATCGTGCAGTGCATAGAACATCGCCATCAGGAGAGTGGCATCCTCCTCCTCATCAGCCTGTGCCAGATGAGCCTCTGCCTTCTTCTCCTGCTTGCGGTTTGGGCACTCCTTTGCCTAATGACCCATCTTCCCGTAGCGCCGACATGCATTGGGGTCGACCTTCTTCTTCTTCTTCTTCTTCTCTGAAGAAGCCTTGCCACGACGCTTGCCATCGCCACCACAGCTAGAGGAGGGTTCCTCGGACTTCTTCTCCTTCATTCGGGCAGCCCACTCCTCCTCTATCAGCAGCAGCTTGCCAGCTGTCAGTCTTTGCTGTCGCCTGCTCCAGACGCTCGTCCATCGCCCGCAACCGACCAGTCACATCCTCAATGGTGAGGGTGGATAGGTCCAACATCATCTCTATAGAGAGAGCGATCTGGATGTACTTCGCCGGCACGGAGTGGAGGTACTTGGAGACCGCCTCTTCTTCGTTGATGGTGACGTCGTGGCTTTTCAGCTTGCTGATGAGCGTCTACAGGTGGAGGGAGAAGTCCTCCACCAATTCACTATCCTTAAACTTGAGGTTGGCGTACTCCTGCTTCAGCAGTTGGGCCGTCGCCTTCTTTGCGCTGTCGGAACCGACGCGCATCGCCGCAATGGCCTCCCACGCCTCCTTAGCAGATCTCTTCGCCCCCAACAGCTCCCTGTACTCTGGTGGCACAACAGCGAGGATAGCCTCCAACGCTGACATGTCGTCTTCTTTGTTGTCGGTGCCCTTATCAACAGCATTCTAGAGCCGTCGGGCTCTGAGCTTGACCTTCATGGTCACCGCCCACTTGCTATAGTTGGTGTGAGTCAGCGTCGGCCAACTGGTGCCGCTGACCTCCCGTACCGTGCGCACAACGACCTCCTGTCGTGGCAGGGCCACCATAGAAGCACCGCTGCTGTCGCCCATCTCCAAACCATCCGTCATCGCCAGCGGTTAGTCCGACGACGACGCTTGTACGGCTCTGATACCACTTGTTAGCTCCTGGTTCTTCGGAACGGATGAGCCGAGCACTCACCGGCATTGCCGACCACACACTATAGCTAGAGGTAGAAGAGGATAGATGAAGACAACGTGCGCGCACATACACTGCACAGGCACTAGCGTTGGCCGAAGCTCTCCGCTATAGCTCTGAACCAGAGCCGCTCTAAACCAAGGCTCTATAGTCTGAATGTGGCAAATGAGCTTAGTATTCTATTGTCCTTTGGATGGAATATATACAACTCCAGCTGTACCTCTACTAGGTACATAGTTGTTGGTCAACTACCTACTCCTGAGTACAAGAGTACACCAACTACCTACTCCTAAGGTATATGATACACCAATTACCTACTCCTAAGATACAGGATACACCAACTACCTACTCCTAAGGTACAGGGTACACCAACTACCTACTCCTAAAATAGAAATTATGATGGAAACTCGCCACCAACTTCTATGTATAGTGACACAATTGACTGATTAGAACTTCTTTTTTTTTTACACGAAGAGGCAGGAGATCGAGCTGCCGAGATTGGGACTTCCTTTGGAGAAGGTCGCAACACAGATTTTTTTTTTCAGTACCACCAGGAATTCTAGCACTCGCTTGAGATGTGGACAGTGTGGTGCTCAATGGTAGTACCAGTTATAATCACAGATAGAGGTATAAATTAAAAGGCAAAATGAGATCTCAAAGGTTTCCATCAACGTCTGAAGTTTCAGTGCTCGCAAACAGTACTTGCCATTCACAAAATGTTCTACCCGACTACCACTATATACTTTTCACAAATGCTTGTACCTTTCATACCTGGTACGTGTCATGAGGACCAGTTCAATAATGCAGCATACCAATTGATATTGCTTGGGATCTAGGCAGGCTACTTAACCTTTTATCATTGTACAGTTGTGATTGTCTGACCATACTATCAAATAATGAAAGGGGACAACTTTATAGCGTAATCTGACTTATGTAGCGTATAACTGTAATGCAGCAAAAGGCATGCAATAGTTAGTTTTTCAACATGATGTCGATCAAGCCATCCAGATGGGCACTTATATGTGCATATAAATCTGGATCCTTATCATCCAGGTCTGAAAACGGTTGTTACGAACGATCCTACGCTGTTTTCTGTTTCACTGAAAAAGGATTCGAAAAGTCACTAGTACCTGAGTTCAATAATGAAGACAATGACTGCGATTACAATTGCCTTGCAGCCATGCCACTGAAATGGACTGCAACTTATACTGTGCTTTCTGAACCTTGTACCCCATCCTATAAGGTCAATTTCTTTCATTATCTGCAGCAGCAACAGCAAGCACAGGTCATTTAAATAATTGCTTCAGGGTACGGGCTTATTATGTATTAGTAATTGATTACTCCAAAAGTTTTGGTTTGCTTAACTTCTATAGATTAAGTATAAGCATGATATCACCATGGGTCAATAAAGTGATAGACGGCTGTCTTTTGGCACAGATCACCATCAACAAAGTCAAAGGAGAAGCTCAATAATGCAGCAGGAAATTAGTATTGTGAAGCAAGTATGTCATTTAAATTGCGGTTCGCAATTTTTTTTGTCACGCCTTCACGACACCGCAACTTACAAAAAAACACGTAGGCACGCTGATCAGAACGTTTTGTTACCCAGTTTCAATAATTGATGTCAAGGAGTTCTTAATAAAAATATACCTGTCATTCATGTACCCTGTTCGCTTATGCTGAAATTTGGTTTATGCTAAAATGTTGTGAGAGAAAAACACTATTTCATGGCTGAAAAGTAGCTCAAGCGAACAGGGCAAATAGTGTTTCCATATAAAAAATGCTGCTGCCATCAAATAGCATATAGATAAAAGATGACACATCAAGTGGGCATTGTCATTGGGCCTATACCATGTAGAGTGCCTGTACTACTGGCATTGTTAAATGCGGAATCTTGTCAATGTGTTTGTTCTTGTAGCATTATCCTCACTCCTGAAGGAATATTAAGATGGTGTGAGAAATTAAAGCAATTGTTTAGGGTCCTTCTTAGTCCTGCAATATCATTGTCCCATGGGTTTTGGTAAGATTTAAGGGCCCACCATTTCCTTGTGATCAGTTTTTTTGGGCCTATTAGAAGGCATCTCCAGGTACTGTTTGTTGGGGTTAAGGGAGCTCTATCACGAGGCTTGAAAATGCATGGTATTATTAGAGCTAATGACAGAGCACCCAACGGTCATATTATTCATCGAATATGTAACAGTGATTGTAGGCTTAAATGTAGTCATATTCTTTTTACAGAAGATACAAGCCAGGAAAATTAGTTGATCTCAGTACTGCTTGACCAAAATTGATGAAAAACAACGTTTCTTACAAATGGTGACGGCCACGGAACAAAGGATTTCTTTTTTTTCAGCAAAAAACAGGAAACTTCTTTTCAAATGGTAGCTCCTTGCTATCTAAAACAGCTTGTGCAACATATTTTTAATGTTCAGACACTCAACTATTAGATTTAGTTGTTATTTTGCCCCCAAGGAATGCATTTTATTGGCCTTAACTCTGAAGTGCCACATAAACAAATGGAATAGTAAAAACATATAGAAATACTTCAGGAGACTATGGAACTATTTTGAAGATGCCCTTTCAGGCTTGCAGGCTTGCAGCTATCAGTATCTATATGGAGAACAAGTTCTCAGAAGAAGATAATTAGTTTCCAAATCCAGGATGCTTTCCTACGAATTGCATTAGGTTCATTAACCCCTGATGAAACTATACCCTATCTAGGTTCGTGATCACTGATCACTAGAAGATTATGGAAATTAGTTTCTCGGCACACTATCGTTCAATTCTGGGAAACGAATATTTCCTAAATCTGCATATATAGACCATATATCAACATTGTTCAAGTTTATTTACCGCGTCGGTTCATCTGCAGTAGCACTAGTTGTGCCGCGATATAGTTTGCACAAGTAGTTTAATTAGCTAAAACCTAGTGTAGGTTCTAGTGGCTACCAACACAATTTTTATTATATTCTCTATACTTCAAAAAGCAAGGGCCAAGAAAATGTCTTATATATTGATAATTTTGAAGGAAAAAATGTCCACAGTAATTAAAAGGGGCAAGTTATCTGATAAAGGAAACAAAAGGGGCCTGTAGCATTATATATTTTGGGAAAAAAGGTAGTTGCTAAAGATGGTTCTCTTCTAGTTTATATGCAATGTTGATATTAATAAATGTACCACTTAAAGTCTAAAGCCAACAATTCCCTCCCAATAAAAGCCATACATATGCATATAGAGAATTACACACACACACACACACACACACACACACACACACATAGTACACTTCGGGAGGCTCTGATTGCTCTTTGGAGCATCCAAGAGATTGTGCAGTTTAACAAACTTGCAATGAAACAGACAAGATAGAGATATCATCCAGTAGGTTTTTGGCCTGGCATATATAAATGTCTGTTGCTTTGCATATCTTTTCTCCCTATAAGAATAAAGAGAAAAGCCACATGCTTTAAAGCTGGCTTTTGGTGTTCCTTCTATATCTTAATCGTGACCAAGTGATTCAAAAGGGTAGCTGCATGCAGAGAGAGAGAGAGAGAGAGAGAGAGAGAGAGAGAGAGGAGAGAGAGAGAGAGAGAGAGAGAGAGAACCACAGCTTTGTTATCAATGTGCAAATGGAACAAATCAATGATCATTTGATTTGAAATACTTGCAGTTATATAAATACTAAAGAGTATCTTTTGACGAAAAAGGGCAAGTGTTATGTTCTTTTCCAAGGATAAATGCTACCACCTCCGGTCACAAATATCTGACACAATTTACTTTGCATGGTCTTCTAATTTCTTTTATAGTTATTCTTAAAATCCTTCAAATATAAGAAATTTCTAAATATTTTAAATACAAATTAACAGGTATAGCTTAGACATTTTTTGGAACTCAATAATGTAATAGTTATTAATGCGTGTTCAAAGGTTTGCCTAATCTTAGACAAGGTTTTTTTTGTGAACGGGGGAGTACTACATTTGTGGCAACAGGCCGGAGATGATAAAATGATTCCAATGCATTAACAAGGACCGTGTTGGTGATAGTGCATCTACGAACATGAGCACAAACAATGGGCACCTTCAGCTGAGCAAATACAAGCTCAGACCTTTATGAATCCATCCTCTTTAATTATATAAAAAAGTAAGCTTTTTGTTTTTTAACAACACAGTATAGATATAGACACTCATGCATGCATGCACGCACAAGAGATACGGGCACGTCACCTACCATAAAAAGAACAACAACATTAAATTCTCTAATAGATTTAGAAAAATACAAGTAACGAAGAACTTTAACCTAGACAGACAGGTTCACCACAAGGAACCAGCTGAGCTACACTTAATTTGTAAGTAAAAACTTTTTGTTGTATCTACTGCCATAATTTTCTTCCGCCCAGTCTATCTAGTCCACAATACTGAAAATAGTGATGTGTCCAACCAAAATAATCACCTCTTTAAAATTTTCGAAAGAGAACAAACAAATTAAATAATGTTGGCCGCTTGTTTCTCATGTCATAATGTAAAACTTTGAAAAAAGTGTATAAAGAGATGAAAAAACACAGTCCTTTCATCATAAAGCATAGAAGCACCGGTTCAAAGCGACAGGTAAAAAAAAAGGGACGACAGAAGGGTTGCACAGATGCATATAAGGCCAGTCTGGGAGGGTGGCTGAGGCCGGCTTGGCCCGCCTGCCTAGCCCAGGCCAGTCCAGGCCTGTCCCAAGTGGTGCAACAGCTCTTGTTTGGCATCCCGTGTGAAACAGGCCAGACCTACTTGAGATTGTGTTTGTTTGCACACATGTAGCCGAGTTGAGGAGCCAACTAACTCCAACTACCAAACCGAGATTGTGTTTGGTTGTTGGCTGCCTCGGCCAAGCCCATAGTGAAGATGCAGAAATGCAGTTATAGCAATGGAATGAGCAAGAGTTGGAGATCCATTACAACAGTTTTGAACAAGTAAATAATACAATTAGTGCTGTTAAAAGCACTAGGCCTCAGACAAATTAACAGGCCTTAGACAAATTAACAGTTGATCAATCCATAACATTGCTGGCTACACGGTACAATTAAAGAAGTAAGCAAGGAAGAACATGTCCATTTGCAGCATAGTCAGCCACCAAAGACAAGTCCGTGAAGCCCAGCACAGGTAGAAGATCATAGAAATGGATTACACAAACAAAAAGTACATGTAGCCAGCTAATGCACCCATCCATTTTTTTCATCATCAGCCTAATTCCCACAGTTACAAAAGTACTAATGAAGCAAGGCAAAATAAGAACATCAACAGCCCAACAACACATAGGAGATAGGTAACATAAATGGATGACAAAAATTAGTAAGACACAGCAGCAACTCATCTAGTTGTAGTCATCGTAGGCCTAAGTGGGGCAGTCGTAGCAGCCAGTATTGCCCCCCTTCATCCATAGTCCAAACAGCAGGATAACAAGTGAGGTGATTAACACCTTCTTCCACCAACCAGCCTTACCATTACCATAAGAAGGAGCAATGATTGGAGCAAAAGCATCATCAGGAACTAGATCATAGGGGAGGGGAGCTGCTGCTCCATGAGATGGATTGACATCTCTCATTGCTGCCTGAAAATTTTCTAACAGCCTGCTCATAGTTGCTATACTTCTTGTATATAGCATTTCTGACCCCAAGAACTTGCTTACTGCACTCATGCCAAGTCAGGTAAATCCCTAGAGTCTTCCCATAGAAAACCACATAGCAAGTTGCCATTTCTGTGAAATGAAACAGTGATTTAGTCTCAGTCAAATATAATGCATGAAACTAGTCATGAGTGTGGAACTCGGAGATCTACGGTTTGTGATGAAACAAATCATTGATCTTAAGTCCCTCACTGATGACCAGCATCATCAAGTTCAAATCAACAGTTATGACATCACAGGCATTGTAAGAAAAGATTGGCCTCAGCTTTAGAATGTGGTGGTGTTCATCAAGTTGAAATCATTGGTGACTGCCATACAAATAGAAAACCAGTAGAACAACAAGTTACAAACTGCAGGCAACAGAAGAACCAAACAAGTGCAAATCCAAGATCATGGCTGCCATGGAACCCTAGTGTGCACATCCATTCACTGCCATCAGCATAAGATAGAATGTGGTGTTTCTAAGAGAATGGATGTGCACACATGGGGTTTGATGACAGTCATGAAAAAGATCAAGAACCAAGTAAACAAGGCAGCCACCTCATGTATATGTTGTTTGCATCATAGGCCTTATAGATTTTCCACAGTTACCACCAATCAAAAGAAACAAAACCAACAGTTCATAAGTAAGAGAATAAGGAACAACTGATCTCAAATAAAATAGCCAACAGAGGCTACAAATATTGCCTTACAACATGATTGTTCTGCCCAACAGTTCTAGGCTTAAATGCCTACCATGGTTCCCTCTAGCACATATAGTTAGCCACCCTCCCAAAAAAGAACCCAAAAGGATAGGTGTGGGTCAGCCAAGTAACCTGCACAAAATACCTATACCTCATCTGTAGTCAAAAGAAGAGAGAGTGGGTGAGGGAGGTGGAGGAACTATATATCTCAACAGTCAACCCCCTCAATGCACATGGTTGCCAATATGTGTAGGAACTACATGTAGTAGTTCTTGACTAGGTAGTTCCTGAGCCAAATATCCCTATGGTTGTCACTCATGCCAACAAAGCCCCTGCCTTGGCCTTGTTGTTCAGCAAGTAGGTGTAGGCCACTATCAGTGCCTCCTCAGTAAAACTAGGCATCTCCATCACAACAAGGTAGACGTCAACATCAACATGGGCTGGTCCAGTCTCCCTAAGAGCATTGGCAACATTGTTGACAGCATTAGACATATCGGTCAACATAAGCATTTTGTCCTCACTGAAGTTCCCTCTCTTCCTCTTTGCACCCACAGCTAAGGAGAGGATCTCTATGGCTTTGCTACTACATCCTACATCAGTGTGGTTCTTCTCAGCAGGAACAATGGTAGAGGAAGGACCCTCTACATTAGCAACAACACTCTCAACCTAGTTGGCCCCTAGGGCTTCACCAGAAGCAAGTGCAAACCTACCAGTGGCTATAGCATGGCCAAAGATGGACTCCATCTCAGTGTAGAACCTTATAGGGTAGTTTAGAAACTCTGCATCTTTAGGATGGTCCTACAGTAAGGGGGGAGGGAAAGGGTACAGTTTTAGACAAGTAATGGAAAGACAGGTACAACGACACATAAGAAAGAAAACAAAGTTCTATCTTGCAGTGGCCAAGGTAGTGCTCCTGCTCAAGCATGATAGCATTGGTGTCACTATCCCAAAGTGCCCCACTCTGGTCCTTGAGCTTACATACCCTAGACCACTTCTGCCTCCACTTCCTCAGGTGGTTGTACACCTGAGTTGGGATCACTGCCTCCCCACTATACTCCTTAAGGGCTTTGGCAACATGGTTAACATCCTTATCCTTGAAGACTTTGTTAGGCCTACTACCATCACTAACAAGCTGAGCCATCCACCTAAGGACAAAGCCAGAGGTGTTATTGTTCCACCTCATGGCCCTAGGACTCCTACAGCAGCACCAACACCAGCAACACCATCACCAGCTGCTACACTAGTAGCACTAGCACCAATACTAGTTGCAGCTACTACACCAGCACCAACACCAGCACTAGCTGCAACAGCAGCAGCAACAACACCCCCAATAGCCCATTTACTACATCAGAAGCAGCCACAAACACACCCTGGGCACCAAGCAGGTCAACTGGGAGTGGAGCCATCCTATTTGGTATTGCAATTTCAAAGTAAGTAGGAGAATAACATCATAATCATGAATACACAAGCTTTGGCCATGGGACATAGCCATGCAATAGGAGCATCATAATTGATCTATGCTGCTACCACTGTATGGCTGAGTTTCATGGCCAAAGACCATGAACCAGTGACAGATGATGAAAAACAACATGAACCAAACAATAAACACTTGAGAAAGAAATAAATTTGGTCTCAGGCTTGTCCAATAGATTATTACATAAGCATCATACAAATATGAGTTCCATAGCTGGGTAAACAAATTGAATTGAATAACAAAGTTACTGCATGATCAAATCCTAGAGGTACCCCTCTCTTCCCACATAGCATTACAGATGGCATCCCTCCTAAGTGCCATGGCAATGGAGTCTTGGGACTGACTCTCATTATTAGGCAGGTTGTCAAGTGGGTCAGGTTGGCTGCCAATGAAACCCTCCATAGGTGGCACTACTTGGTCAACACCAAAACCTAGGATCCAATTATGTAGAATATAGCAGGCCAATACAAGCTTGACTTGAGTCTTGTATGGGTGAAAGGGCTTGTTGTCTAGGATACGAAACATGTTCTCCAGTGCACCAAAAGCCCTCTCCACAATGACCCTTAATGATGAGATCCTTAGGTTGAAAAGCTCCCTTGCATTGGTTGAGTGGTTTCTACTCCCAAACTCAGTCAAGTGGTACCTAACCCCCTATAGGGGTAGGAAGCCACTGCGACATGCATAGCCAGCATCTACAAGGTAGAATTTACCTATAATTAGACAACTATTGTGAGTGTGTGTGCCAATCTTAAGAACATAAGTGCATTGACTAGGTAGTGCAGTTATCTTCAGGTACAGTGAACCCATCATTTCTCTCTATGGTATCAGCTAGGATAAGTGCATCATGGGCAGAGCCCTCCTAGCCAGCATGGACATATGTGAACTTGAGATCAAAGTCCACAACAGCCATGACATTTTGTGTGGGGTTGTGTTTCCTACCCCTGAAAGCAACCTGCATGTGTCTGGTCACCCTTGCCAACACATTGCAGTCCTAAAAACCATGGAAGTGAGGTAATAGTACATATGAATATGCACATGTATCTAATGAAGGAACATGTGCTTCACAACTACCTTGAAGAATGGATTCCATCTATGGCTTCCAAGTACCTTTAGGTGAATGGCAGTGCTAGGAGGCTTGATCATCTCATTCCTAAGCTCACCAACAACATACAAACCTGGTGGAAGTGTCTATGCACTATCTTAATGGACCTCTGAAAGGTCCTAATGGCTAGAGGGGGGGGGGGTGAATAGCCTAATAAAAATTTCTACAACAACACTTAACCAAATGGTTTGATAATTATGAGGCGAAGCGAGTGTTGCGCTAGCCTACTCAAAAATGCAAGCCACCTACCACAATTCTAGTTTAGATAGTGTCAATTCACACAAGAGCAATGACACTACCCTATGTTAGTGTGCTCTCAAAGGCTAACTAAAGAACCACACCAACCAAGCATGCAAGCTCTCACAACTAGCTACACTAAAGAGCTTGTCAACTAGTTTGCGGTAAAGTAAAGAGAGTGATCAAGAGGGTTATACCGCCGTGTAGATGAATGAACCAATCAATCACGAAGATGAATAACAATGATGACCAATCACCTCGGAATCAACGATGAACACAATGATTTTTTACCGAGGTTCACTTGCTTGCCGGCAAGCTAGTCCTCGTTGTGGCGATTCACTCACTTGGAGGTTCACGCACTAATTGGCTTCACACGCCAAACCCTCAATAGGGTGCCGCACAACCAACACAAGATGAGGATCACACAAGCCACGAGCAATCCACTAGAGTACCTTTTGGCGCTCCGCCGGGGAAAGGTCAAGAACCCCTCACAATCACCACGATCGGAGCCGGAGACAATCACCACCTCCGCTCGACGATCCTCGCTGCTCCAAGCTGTCTAGGTGGCGGCAACCACCAAGAGTAACAAGCGAAATCCGCAGCGAAACACGATCACTAAGTGCCTCTAGATGCAATCACTCAAGCAATGCACTTGAATCACTCCCAATCTCACTATGATGATGAGTCAATGATGTAGATGAGTGGGAGTCCTTTAGCTAGGCTCACAAGGTTGCTATGTCAATGAAAATGTGCAAGAGTTTTCCCTTGAGCCGGCCATGGGGCTATAAATAGAGCCCCAATCAAATAGAGCCGTTATACCCCTTCACTGGGCAAAACACGCTCTGACCGGACGCTCCGGTCATACTGACCGGACGCTGGCCCTTAGCGTCCGGTCGCCCGATGGACGCCACGTGTCATCGCCTTCAAATGCTGTTCGTCAGATTCCAACGGCTATGACGCTGACCGGACGCAGCAGCTTCAACTGACCGGACGCTGAACCCCCAACGTCCGGTCGTTTCCAGTAAGGTACCGACCTCGACCGGACGCGTCCGGTTAAAACTGACCGAACGCTGGAACCTCAGCGTTCGGTCGAGTACAGTAAGGGTCGAAACCTGGTTTTCCTCGACCGGACGCGTTCGGTCCACCTCGACCGGACACAGCCAGCGTCCGGTGGTAAACCCAAGCCACTGTACCGATAGTCAACGCGACCGGACGCAGGCAGTCAGCGTCCGGTGCTTCTGGATTCAGCGTCCGGTCACTGGACCGACGCTGGCATCAGCTCTGTTCTCACTTCTATCTTCTCCACCCTTGCTCCAATGTGCCAACCACCAAGAATTTGCATCCGGCGCAATAGAAAATAGGCATTTCATTTTCCCGAAAGCGTCGAATCCCGCCGAGGGACCCAAACCCATCTCAACCCTGCACACACCTTGTGCACATGTGTTAGCATATTTTCACAAATATTATCAAAGGTGTTAGCACTCCACTAGATCTTAAATGCATATGCAATGAGTTAGAGCATCTAGTGGCACTTTGATAACCGCATTCCGATACGAGTTTCACCCCTCTTAATAGTACGGCTATCAAACCTAAATGTGATCACACTCTCTAAGTGTCTTGACCACCAAAACAAAATAGCTCCTACAAGTTATACCTTTGCCTTGAGCTTTTTGTTTTTCTCTTTCTTCTCTTCAAGTGTAAGCCCTTGATCATCTCCATGCTATCACCATTGTCATGTTATGATCTTCATTTGCTTCTCTACTTGAAGTGTGCTACCTATCTCATGATCACTTGATGAACTAGGTTAGCACTTAGGGTTTCATCAATTCACCAAAACCAAACTAGAGCTTTCAACCTCCTAAAAGACTAGTGGACAACTCTAAATCTTTGGTTGTGACTAACTACATGGAGGAACATTGCAACCTGCTCCTCTACTGTGACCCCCTCTCTATCAGAAACTAGGCTCCTAGCTCTAAACAAGTTGCATAAAGCAAAAAAGGTGCTCTGGTCATCCTAAGCATGGCTAGGTACTCTTCATCATTGTAGTTATTGACCAGGTTAAGGGTGTGCTACCTGTGTTGGTCAGTTTCATCACTAAGTGCATACATGTAACACCCTCGGTGTTACACCATAAATCATTTACTAAAACATGTTATGAGCATCATGTTTATGTGTTAATGCAGGTAATAAGGTGTGTATATCTTTCCGTAACTCGAAACGATCAACTAAAATGCGAAACAAAAGTTGATTTGATAGTCATGTTATATCACTTAGGGTTTAAAACCAATTTTTATTAAGCAAAAATGTTATAGAACATATATGTGTTACCTTAATAAAGTTGGAAGTACAAACTTTGTAGATGACAGTGAAATACTTGCGGTCAAAAAATGATATTACTATCTAATATTTCCACTACCTTAGAAATCACAAATGGAAATCAAATTCAGCTAAAAAACATAGAAATTTTCAAGTCTGCCGACTGTTAGACATAGCTATGTTTAGCAATTTATTGTGAGAGATTGGGTTAAAGGGGTGGTGTAGTGTTATAGATCAATTTGGTAGTCTCATGTGCCATCTTGAGCATGGTGAAGATGGTTTAGGTTTAGGAGCAACCGTTAGGTCATGTTGAATGCTTTAAAATTTGTGCGTGTCACTGTCTCGGGTTGGTTGGCGCCGGGTGCGCGGTCACCACGTGGCCTTCTCACGCTGCGCACATGGCCGTGTCCCACACGGTCAACTGTGCCAGCGTGCTTAGATGGTCGAGCCGCTTGGGCTTGGCTGAGGCCGGCCACAGTGAGCTGCTGGCCCCACGCCCTACTGCTCTGCCTCACGCTGCCGTCTTGGGTGCCGCCGCGACAGCGCTGCGCTGCCGTCGTGTCCGCACTGCTGACCCTCCTCACGTCGCGACGCTGCCGCTACCATCGCATCATCATCGCGTTCGTGCTGGTTCGCTGCACCTCTGCGTTGTTGCCATCACTATGCGTGTCGCCTCTGTCGCGCGCACATGGGCGAGCCACTGTCGCCATGCCATTTATGGCACTGTGGTGCATGGGCCACGCCGGTCGGTCGTGGGCACACGTTGTCCATAGCGCTAGCGTGTGGGTCTCCAATCCTGCTGCTCGCATCCCGCTAAGGCAGGGACGAGCCAAACCCACATGCCGCACCGTCTCTTTCTTTTTCCTCTTTCTCCCTCTGTTTTCCACCGCCATCATGTCGCGTCATGGTGAAGCCAGAGAGCGAGTACCTTTTATCAATTCCTCATGCTCGTGTCTCTGTCTTCACGTCCCCTCTAGCTGACTCCACCCTACCTTGATTATGGCTAGGCCTAGCTCCAATTTTAGAGCTTTGCTCATCACCGTGCCATTAAGGCCTATCGCCACCTATGTTGTGGCCAGCCTCCACCACTTCATCCCACGCCAATTCCTCTGCACCACTAGCTCGCCTTGGCTCCCTCTTCATCATGCGCATGCTAGTCGCGGCTCTAGTGCCGCCTCCTTGCCGCTGATGCGGCCGTGCCTTTGCGGTCCACCGTTCACCTCGCAGCGCGCATGTGGCCAGCCTCGCTCGGGTCATCTCCTACCAAGCTAGCTTCTCGGTAAGGTCATTGGTGAGTTGTCGTTGCTCACCCGCTACCCCTACCACCTTGTTGTTGCTGCGGCAAACCTGAACCCCGTCGCCATTGCCACAGGGTGCCCGCCATCGTGGAGAGGTCCTTCTACGGCATTCCAGCTCGTGCAACTGCCACCCATCGTCTCACATTGAACCCTAGGTGAGCGTCGCCCTCGTAGATAGGTCAGCATGGGTCCCATGTGGCCAGCGCAAGCGCCAGTACCACCACTCGCCGTGCCGGAGCGCGTGGGGGAGGCCAGGGGCCCTACCGTTGTAAAGAGAAGAAAGATCTGAGGGTTCTGTTGCAAAGTCGTTGTCTATAGAAATAGTAACAAGAACTACTAGTTATTTTGCTCATAGTCCAGGGGCATTTTTGCTAATATACCAGCGTGCGCGGGATTCCCCCGCCGTGGCCCGCCTCGCGCTGTAGGCCGGCCTCGCGTGGGCCACGCCTATGGGCCATCGAGCGCTTGCGCGTGCGCGCACGTTGCGCCGTGTGGACCGCGTTGGGCTGAAATCAGTTTAGCTTTTTCATGTAGAATAGAAATAGCTTTTTATTTTAATTTTGAGCTGAACTTTGGTAATTAATATAAAATCATGTAGGTATCTAAAAATTGTGAAACTAATTTTGTTAAGTTCCTAAAATTATGCTCTATCTGTTAGTATATTTAGTTCATATATATACTTGTTGATACCAGGAGCTATTAAATCATTTGGGAGTGCTGAATATTATTAGGTTCAATATTGTAGGATTTTTTGTGGCAAAATGGTGATAACTTTAGCTTTGAAAAATTTATAGTAGCTTCATGGTATTATTATGTGCTCATTGTAATTTTTGTAGATTTAGAATAGACTTAACATAAGGGTAGTTAAATGCTCTTTGTTTCAAATATATATTAAATCATTAGTAAAAATAGAGATATATCCTTCATTTGTAAAGCTAGGTGTTTATTAGTTGAACCCAACACTTTGCTTGGTAATGATGATAGTTATCTTACTGCCTTAGTCATTAGAGCTAGCTTAGTGGCTTAGTAGATGTATTCTTATTTTAAGAGTTGTTGTTGCCAAAATACTAAGTGTTGCATCATCATCGCCTGCATGTAGAAAATGAGTTGGTGGAGATCATGACCATCGGAGATCACGAGTTTGAGGAGGTGATCGAGGAGTACGAGGAGGAGATCCTCGTGCAGGAGGAGGTTCTAGAGCCACCACTAACTGATTGAGCTGACACCACGCCTGCCCAAGGCAAGCCTCGGCGCATAACCCTTATTTTGAATAATCACTATATATATATATATATATATATATGTGTGTGTGTGTGTGTGTGTGTGTGTGATGTGCATTTACGTTATAGGATTTATATTGAAACTACATGCATAGATATACCTACCTATGAGTCCTACTAGCTTAGGCCGCATGCTTAGGTTTTTTGGTAGCGTGAGTAACCTGCTATTACTCATAATAGGTGATTATCAATATTACTCTCATGATAAAATGGTGAAAAGAAATGAAGACTGAGCAGGGATATGGTACGTGTATTGGTGGATGTAAGAGGTTGTGTCCCGCGACCAATGGAGCATAGCTTGGTTATATTGTTTTCCCTGTCTATGTCGGTTAAGGACCGACCGTTGCATTGGATTCTAGTCATGTCGCAGACTTATTATCCTGAGCACATACTTGTTTATGGGAGCAGGGAAGGATCGTTGCTCTCTTATTGTGGGTTCCAGCTCTTTTTGGACCAACTGATTGGAGGCAAGGATGGTGGAGGTCTAAGCACCACACTGAGTCCGGGACTCAGGTGTGGGGGCTTGGAGTCCAAGTTTGGACGTGGACCTGGATCCCTTGACACGAGAGTGGTGGGTTGGTCCTGCTTATGCCTGGGGTACAAGTGGGGCGTGTGTTTTGGCGTACCCAGCTGAGCTACATTAGTTCATGAATCGCTGTGTAATACGGTGCAACTTGTCTACGATCTAGCACCGTAGTAAGAACTGGAAGATGAAAGAGAATGAATGGATCTGATTGCTCAACTCTTGCTTGAAAGTAGAACATGTGCTTACATAGAATAGTTTGCTAATGAACTAATCATGACTGCTAATAAAATACATACATAAGGATTCACTGCTAGTAATGCTTTTGCAAAAAGGAAACCCAACAAATCATAAAGCTTATCATATCATTTGGAGTCAGGAAATTATTCCCACTAGTCGGGTAAGTCTTGCAAGTATATTGTGTACTCAGGGTTTATTTACCCCTATTACAGGTGCAGCTTGAGGAGTAGCTGTTGTGTGGAGGATTCTTCTGGTGGGCACAGACAGATCCTTGTATCATATCGTTAGATGTGTATTTTAATTCCACTATTTAAATTCCACACTATGAACTTGGTATTGTAATAATGTATTTCTAAGAACTCTTGTTGTATGAAATTGACTAAGTATTGTAAACTCGTTCTCATTATTGGATCCTA
Source organism: Miscanthus floridulus (assembly GCF_019320115.1). NCBI lineage: Eukaryota > Viridiplantae > Streptophyta > Magnoliopsida > Poales > Poaceae > Miscanthus > Miscanthus floridulus. The sequence goes on along the minus strand of NC_089587.1, from coordinate 60,032,772 downwards.
GAGAAAAAACGTGGATTGTTCGAGTTCTCCCTTGGGGTGTGCTCGACAGAACCGTCCGATGTAGCTTACTTTCGAGGTGCTTAGTGTCTGGTGAAAGACGTGCACCTCCGGAAGCGTGCTATTTTGGAAGGTTCTACCACAATACAGCAGAGGGTCAAGTTCACTGTCAAGTCCAGGCCTTTTCCTTTTAAGCCTACTGGTAACAAAGGACACCATGACTACAATCAGGGCAGCTGCTTGCCTACACATCATCTCACAACTCACAGCTACATGCATATAACAATGTAACGCAAACTCAGATAATCATACCCTGCCTAGCCTCAACATGATTGTACAATGATTCAGTAAGCAAATAAAGCACGACTTCATTTAGGTACATGCCTCTAGGTGCTTAGGACAACATCATCGATCATATCGTAAAAATATAGAAGCAAACCATATGAACAACAAGAAATGCATTGGGTATACAGACCTCAACAAGGAACAAGCACATCGTAGTAGCAAGCAAGAAAGACTGTAAGAACGACCATCACTGAACTATGATAGCAAACCCTAATCCATCGAGGAACAACAAGTAGTATTCAAATCAGATGAACCAATCATGAACAACAACTAGGATATGAAACCCTAACATCATCGCCGTGAAGAAGGAGGGAGGATTGGGGGTCGATTTCACCTCGGGGTCGGCGTCGGCGCAAAGGAGCGGCACAACGGGAGGAAGAACAAGACCCGGCGAGGCAGACGAAGCAGATCTGGCCGAAGAGGAAGCAGATCTGGCCAGAAGAACAGCTTCACCACCACCACACCCACAGAAGAAGAGGGAAGAAGACAGCCCCCTCCATGGAGTCCCTATGGTCGACGGAGCGACGCCTCGTTGTAGCAGATCCAAGGTGGGGGAACAGAGATGAAGCCCGCTGGGGGAGGACGCCGCCGCGATGCACACCAGCTCATCACCACCGCTGGTCTCTCACGTGGCTAGAGGAAGGCGAAAAGCACGGAGAGGAAGGAAGAAGAAGTAGCACCAAGAGCCACTTATAAAGGCGGAGGATTTTGTCGGTGGGGAGAATGCGCGCGGAGCTTTCCCTCTTCCCGCGCGAGCCACCTGCCGCCGCCGAAATCGCCCGCCCTCGTGCCGCACAGAGCCGCGCCCGGGAGAAACGAACCCTAGTTTCGTTTCCCTAGAGCTAGGCGCTCGGGGCCGTTTTGCTCCCGCCGGCCGGGCTCCAGGGCGGGCCAAGCCTCCCAAACACGGGAGTTGCAGCCCAGGAGCGCAGCCGGGCTCCTGGGACACACTCCCAAAAAAGGCCCATAGTGTTTTGCTACGTCGGTGGTGCATGTACGTATCACGCCACGTGGTGTGTCATGTGTATGTGCACATTCTCACCTAGGTCAACTCCAGATATGACTTTCGGTGCAAGTGCAAACGATACACAAGTCAAAACTGACAAGTAAACTTAACTTTGGTGAATTTGCATTGGAATTTATATATACATATATACATAACAGCTAGATAGCTAGTGTGGCAATGACCTGCTCTCTTTCCATGTCCGGTAATAATGTTACCGAGTCGGCAGATAGTCTTTCTTTTGGTCATCAACGTCAGCCCCCACATGCGCAAAATAACTCAACGATCAGTAGTGCCACGTTGACTGTTTGTTATCTATGCATGTATACCATGCGTGTACATTGTGTTGATGTAACATATTAAAGTAGGTGCACCACACCACAACACTGCATCAGACATCTGACGCTAAAAATTATATTTATCGATGGATGATCTGTCGCTAAAGATAACTCACAGACCATCTATTGTTATTTCCTCATTTAACGATTTATTGTCTGTCGCTATAAATATTGATATTTAACGGTGAACTGTCTGAAGCTAAAGCCAAGTATACCATTAGTCTGTCTGTCGCTAAAGAAAATGGACCCCATGCAGAGCTTGCGTGCCCCACCTCTATCCAGCTTGTTCCCAAGTCTGAACTCGAACAAAAAAAAAGAACCGGCTCCGCCAAAAAAAACACGCATGATGTCTTGCGCTACTGGGCCTACAACATGTGCCCCACACGCCCAAACCCTAATACACTCCTATCCAGCCCCCCACCCACACCCCTTTGAGCCGCCGCCGCTAGTACGCCGCCCGCCCCTGCAACACGGATAGCGCCACCACCGGTAGGACCGCGCCACCACACTTGCAACTCGTCGCCCGACGACCTCCACCCGCCCTATGTCACCATCTTGCGGCCTCCATTCACGGACTCACTCCACACCGCCGCCCCCAATGACTCCTCCCATCGCCGCAGGCCGCAACCGCCGCCCCAGGGCCTCCACGAACCGCCGAGCTGCTGTAGTCGCCAGCCCTAGGGGCACCTCCAACACCCGCGAAGACCATGGCAAGCCGAGGAAGACACCGCCACCACGTCAAGGAAGAGCAAGCACCGGTTCTTGAATGTCACCCCTCCACAGATCTGGCCCTCACCGGCGAGGAGGTGCCAAACCCGGCCACGACACCGGTGGATCTAGCCACGGATGCGGTAGAATACGCCCAGGTCAGTTCTTGTACCAGGACCCTCACCCCTCTTCTAGATCTGTATGTGTGGTGGGCAGCTACTTTACTGATTTGTGTCGTGATGGAGGAGCTCTAGGAGCAGTAGCGTGATGGGCATAGTGGAGTGGTGAGAAGATTCCTGATATTTCCCCCATGTAGCATTTTATTGTTATCGATTTTATATTCCATATAGTTCCAGTTCTATCTAGACTTCAGGTCAGTAAGGAAGTAATGGAATTACTGATATGTGATATGTCCTTGTAGTTTAGTAGCTTATCATACCAAACAAGTTTAGCTTTTTAGTATTTGCATGAGTATGTCCATGCAGCTTGTCATTCGCTTGAAAAACAGAACCAATTTGATGCGAGAATAGACGGGGCTAATTAGCTTTTAAGTTTAACTAGCAAATGTGCCCGTGCGTTGCAACAGGAGTCAATACCTATAGTAATAAGACTACGTATCAGTTGTTCTAACTCGTATCAAGTTAGCTATTTATCGACGTATCAAGAATTGATCTTTCTTTATGTGTGGTGACTATTTTGGATATTGCTCTGCATAAAGATAAATTTATTTAGGCTGGATTGGACAACAAATATCGTAAGACCTTAACTCGATGTTTGATAAGTTGGACCATCGACTGAACCAAGTTTCACTATGAGAAGTTTTATTCCTAATCAGTTAAAATACATCACTAACTTAGTGATAGGAATCTTTGCTTCTTAGGAAAGAGTCAAGGTCTTTGTTTTTGACACTTATTATTTTTGTTGGAACGGGATAAAAATGGTTCAAAAAATCATGAAAAACAAAACTGAAAATTGACATGTATGACCATAAGAAACAAAATAAAAAATCGGCCTTAATGGAAAACAACAACGGCAGAGTAAAATGAACATGAGTTTGATCGAAAAAATGGCCTGGTGAGAGAGTAAATCGGACGTGTGTCCGTTCAGGATTCTGCCCAGATGAAAAAAGGACGACATAAGTTAACACTCAGAAAAATCGTCCATACAGCCTCAGAAAAAATACAAAGAAGAAAATCATCGGGGTTCAATTAGACGGACAACAGAAGATGAAGAATTGGCTGTTGCTCTTAATTAATAGGCGTGGAACTGGCTGCAAAAGCTGAACCATGAGCTGATGCACGCAATGACGAAGATCAATTCCTGTGATCATAAAAAAAATAGCATTGTCTAATTTATATTTGCTTATTACTTTATACTTTTATTTCCTTTTCTATTTCTATTTCGAGTAGGATTCCAATTCGATCAGGCTATTCTAGGCAAGAAGCCTCGTATGATACTATTTGATTTGGATTCCTATTCAAGTTACCTTAACCCCATATATTCAAGTAATAAAATAGTAGGGGTGTAGATGTGTCTGGGACGGTTTACACATTCACAAAGTTAGTTAAGGAAGGGCCAAAAAAATGGGTAGAGAAAAAATTTGCCTCTTTAATATTAGATATAGATTCGCCAGCTTGTCAGATCAATTCATCAAGGCTTTCAAGGCTCTCAATTTGTGCAATACAAATTGTGAATAGCTTAAATATTCTATCTGGTGATTGCTAAATTTTGACATGCTAAAAGTGTTCCTGAATTACAAACATTGGTATTAATTTAGTCTTCAATATTCAGGGACTTAATTTCCATTTAGCCCTATGTGTATAATTAAGTGTTTGCTTGTCTTCTTGGCATTGGCATTTTAAACAGTACAAAATATGATAATCTGAAGAAAGATGCCTGATTTTGCGAGTCATTTTTTTTGTTCTATTCTTGAATCAATCTCTAAACTTTTGTTTTTCTTGCTTGCTACACCTAGTTACAGCCATTCTGTTTTTAACAGGCAGCCCATCCGTGAAGATATAATTAGTATTGTTCATGGAATGGGTACAAAGGATGGATTATCTGTTGATGCAGCATTAAGAATAGTAGATACATTTCCAAACTAGTAAGTGTACATAATCCTTTTGAGCAGTTCACAGTTACTTAATTAAAAACTTTCTACTCTTCACTGCGCTACAGAAAATAATTTATGCATTTAACAATGGAATAGTCATTTTTTTTTTGCTTGCAAATAGCTTCATCACATGTGGATCGTTGTACAGAACTCCTTCAAATACACTCAGTAGAGACAAGAGACATTTGAACTGCCATATTTGCACTGCCATATAGTTCTTGTAAATTGTATCCTTACAACATGCATTCGTATATTGTATCCCATGATAATCGAGTCAACTCAAGTTGAATATGCTAACTCTACTCCTTGTAGGTAACTTGGTCATCCCATGCTGGAATTCATTTCTGTTAATATGCTGTAGCTAGTGAAAATCCTCATTTTGAGAAGCTGTCACTACTTGGAATTAGAATTGCAGTGTAGTGAACGTGTATTCTTTACTCAGAATACGTGGTTGCAGATAACAATATATAATGCGACTTTAATTAATCTATATTCTGACCATGTAGGAGGCACACTAAAAACTAAATAGTCTGTTTGAGGAGTAACTACGCTGCTATAAAAAAGATTTTAGGAACTCATTTATTTTCAGAGGTGGACATAAGAAACTCTCGCCTTTGTTAATCCAAGCACACCTTTTTAATTAGTTTTCAGAGGCAAACAACTCAAGAGGCCAGACTCTAAAAATTGAACAATTTTCAGAGGCACATCTCTTAACTTGTCCGCCTATGAAAACATGTCCAACCCCAATATTAGCCTATTTTCCACACATATATATCGGCCTAAAATCAGCCCTAGGGTTTTCTCTGATTCAACTAGCCACCGCTCGCGCTCCCCCTAACTCCCCTAACTGGGCCTACTTGATCTCTCTCCCTCCCAACCCGGTCCACTCGAATCCCTCTTTGTGCACACTCGATCATTGATCTCTCATGGACTTTGCAGTCGGATCCTAGGGCGACACTCCTCCCCTTACCAAATCCACTCATCCTTAGGCTTGTGGAAAAGTGGTGCATGTCGGTGGAGGCAAGGTGGTCCATGGCGGCGTGAGGAGGTAGCAGCCTGGCATGAGGAACCGAGTGGCACGGAACTACATCTCGTGCCCAGATCTATGGAGTCTGATGCCTATCATTGTCAAGCATGGTAGTGACAGATATTGTTCCAGTGAGTACATCCAGCCTTCCTCCTTTGAGTCCTCTCTCTCTCTCTCTCTCTCTCTCTCTCTCTCTCTCTCTCTCTCTCTCTCTCTCTCTCCCCCCCCCTTCCCTCCCTCCGAATCTGCCATAGTGGAGGCGGTGCCCCACAGAGGAGTGCAAACTTCCAGACCCCTTAGGTAAGTGGTTTTGGTGTTAATGACAACCTTGCTTTTGTGACTAATGTGTGTATTTTGGAGAAACAGGTCTAATGTTAGGTCACAATGTGTGAAGATAAAGGAGTATCCTCAAGCATTGATGAAGAAGCAAGTTTGAGGAAAGCTTTAGCATGTGTTGCTAGTGTATGGATTGGAGGATCAAGACCACAATGCATGAAGAATGGTGACATCCCCATTGGTTGATGATAAGACGGTCAAAGATCTCAATGATGAAGAAGGAGATCAATCAAGGAGTCAAGTGAAATGATCACAAACTCAAGATTCAGTGGATCGTGGAGGACTCAGGTCTTACAAGCGAAGACTCAAGGATTCAAGACCCTTTTAAGAGTTAGGATCGATAAAAAGGGGAGTCATGTGTGCAAAGGATCAACCAAATGTTCAAGTGTGCATGGTGGTATAATCTTGATGAACATATGGTCCCGAGAGCTTGGTTTATGGTGCATGGAAACCAATGCAACAAGTTTTGTCTCAGTTTGAGTTCATATGAAGAAGTTCGAGGCGAGAACAGAAGAAAGTGCACTCAAGGGACAATCCAACATCGAGGAAAAGGCATGCGCATCAGACAAACAAATTAGAGTTCTACCAACGACATTGTGTGAAGGAACTGTGCAAATGCTTGCACCAGATGGTTCGGCCAGTGGAAGATGAAAGCACCGAACAATCAATGGACCAAGGGCATGTTTGTTTGAGCTGTAGTTTTTGGCCTTTTGGCTCAAAAGTTGGGTGTCTGGCTTTTGGCTTCTGGTTTTTTACTTTTTTCTGTTGGCTTTTCTAATATATTTTTAGCTTCTTAACACACCAAAATCTAGAAAAACTTCTCTCAGTGTGGGTTGCGATTTTTAGTGTATTTCCTTAGAAGCTAGTTTTCTAGTTTTTCCAAAAGGAAGCTCAATAGCTAGGATGTTTGTTTCAACTTCTGGCTTCTAGCTGGTAGAAGCCAACAAAAAGCTAAAATAAATAGGCCCTAAAGACAAAGGCTATGGTTAGTGGTTGTGTGTCACTGGTATCACAATCTTTGCTACTACAACAAAGAAGATGATAAAATGATAAAATAAGGTATTCAATGATTCGTAGCAGGTAGCTATGAAGAAAAAGGGGCATTAGACCACGAGAAGCATAACGAAATCCACCAAGAGTCATAAACTACTAAACTCCAATGAAAGTATGACATAATCCTAAATGTAGAGTGACATTTGACTCATAAATGTATTTCAACTTTATATTTTTTGTTGATAACCCTAATCCATCCTGCTTTATTACAAATGTATGAAATTAATCTAAGTTTCATGGTCATATGGTTTATATTATTATTATAATTTAATTTTATACAATCTTCATCCCATAAAAGTGACAGTAGCATTGAGAAAATGTCCCACAAAAAGTGTCACTCTAGCATGTGAACCATCCAAATGGAGCCCATCTCATTGAACCCCACAGGCTCTGTTGACGGTAGTTAACAACCATTATAAACCATCAATTTAACATGCATAAGGGCATAAATACGATCACCAACAAAGGTCTAGGGGTTTAAACTAATAAATTCTATGAGTTTTGGTGAATCAGTATTTTCTGTAGGGTTTATCCAGAAAACTATCAAGGTGGACCTACATGTCGAAATTAATCGTGCTTATCCACCGCGAAACGGACACCAGAAGACTCCAGAATACTCGAGAGGACTCCACATCAAAGCGGACAGCGAGACGCTGCCACGGCCCCACCTGTAGGCCGCTCGGTCCCCTAGGGCCCACATGTCGGTCTCTGTCACAATGTTGGTTCTCCATCGCCTCCTAGGTTGCATCTACGTTGTCCTTTAAGTCGGTTTAATCCAAGGGCTCACGATGGACGCTCTGGCCTATATATACCAGCCCCTGCCACCCCCCTGAGGCATAAGTCATTTGAGAAGACAGAAACCCTAATCATCCTTAGAACCCCATCATATTCTAGGGCATAGCTAGTTAGGCTAGGTCTAGAGGGAGGCAAGCAGGTCTCGCTTGGATTCTCGATCTTGTCAAGAGCGTGGTTCGGTATAATCTTTGCACCCCCTCTCTTTTGTATCTCCATTACTTTTATATGCTTGCTACAATTGTTATGACAACATTGGTGTTCATCTCATTCATGTTCTTAGTTATCATGTTCATTGTCTACTTTGATTATATACTTAGTATAGCTAGATTATCGTTATATTTATGCATAAGTTCATATAGCGCTCACTCTAAAGTACACGGGGTGAGTGGTCAACATTGTGTAAGCGTGGTGCTTATACGTTGTTTACCAATGGATACACCCTATATTCTGGGTCATGTGCAAGATCGCGGATGTGACACTCCCGTTGAGTCCTTTGTAGTCCACTCCCTGAATATAGGTGCAAGTAGGGTCCGGTTACGAAGGAAGACAAGCTCTGTTCTTAATCTTCCTTAGTAATGTCCCTTATGTGTAGATATGAAGTTGATTTTAGCCATGATTACTAGGTGTAATTGCACTAATCATTGTATGCTTTGACTTGTAATTAAGAATGACTAAGGATTATCCCTCTAATATTCTTCTTAGCTATGCTAATGCCATAGAAAGGAGTACTCTGAGTGATTTATCATTGATCAATACTTATCATATACATATTTTATCCTATAACTTACCCCTGTTGTGAGTAGAAATTGGTTATGGTTTACTTCTCCATCAATAGTATAAGTTATCAATACATATTCATGCCAGACCTTCCCTGTGGTAAAAATAAAAATAACAATACCTGGAATACTCCTGGGTGAAGTGCTACAATGGTATATTATCTGTGTGCTTGCAGATCGTTTTCTTTCATATGTTTATTCTTTCAAGTCACAAGTAATTACCAACTAGCATTTCTGGCGTCATTGCTAGAGATTAAATTCACAACCTTGTTCATAGTAGCGATGTTAAGAAATGTCAACAAGCATTGCTGGCGCCATTACGGGGGAATATAGCTAGGCAAAGGAAGTATTGATAAACTTATACTTATTGATGTGATCGAGATAACCATTGACCTCTGCTCAAACAGGCTTATCCTTGTTTTGTTTACTTGTGTATCTTATGTAGGGTAATGTATGATCAGTTTTGACCTTTCGACAAACTACGTTGAAGATCCAGAAGCATTAATCAGGAGAACTAGAGCCAAACTCAAGAAGGTCTCGGCTTTAGAATCGGAAGACAACCAGACAAGGCGAAGCTTAACACCATAATTTGAAGCCATGGCCAATAAGACTCTCCATGAGTTCTCTGCTCCAACTACAGCCAACATTCATACTGTACCAACAGTCAATGTTGGAGACAATGGATTCGAGCTCAGCCAACTCTCATCAGCATGGTGCAAGCAAGCTAGTTTTATGGGAAGGCACATGAAGATGCGAGTGCACATCTCCAACACTTCCTGAAGATTTATAACACTTTCACCATCAAAGGAGTGACCCAAGACGCCAGACTACTTCGCCTCTTCCCATTCTCACTCCTAGGGAAGGCGAAGCAATGGTTCTACGCCATCAAAGATAGAAACACTACATGTGATAACTGCTCTACTGTCTTCCTAGCCAAGTTCTTTCCCACGGAAAGACCAATGCTCTACATGGGAGAATTTCAAGCTTTCAACAAGAACATGATGAATCTGTCCCTGAGGCATGGGAACGTTTTCATGACTACATTGTAGAATGTCCTCATAATGGGATTGAGAAGTGGCTACTCATGCAGACTTTCTACCATGGGTTGACTAATAGTGCTCGTGAGACTATGGATGCTGCTGCTGGAGGTGCTTTCCTATCACTCACAATCCTAGCTGTAACAACTCTTGTAGAGAAGATGGCCTCCAACCAAGGTTGGAATGAAGAACGTCTTCAGACCCGCAAGAGAGGTGGGTGTATGCATCAACTCAAGGAGGTAGACATGTTGTCTGCCAAGATGGACCTACTGATGAAGAAGCTTGAAGATCGAGCCAATGAGAAGTAAGAAGTCATGCACATTCATGATTCCCGCATGACATGTGAAGTGTGTGGCAATATTGGGTATTCAGGGAACAACTGTCCTGAAACCCATGAGGATGTGAACTTCGTCAATAACAACTACTTTCATCCTTAATAGAATCACGGATGGAACCAGCAACAGAGGCTGAACTACCAAGGCAATTACCAAGGTAACCCTCAAGGTAACAATTATAATAATTTCAATCAACCACCCTTGAGAGAATTAAGTGCTGGCTAATCAATAGAATGGATAGCTTTGCTTCTGCCATTAAGAACCAGCATAGCTTTAATAAAATGATAGAATCACAAATAGCTCAGCTGGCGGCTGCTGTTCCTCCATCCGACAAAGGTAAGATTCCTGGGCAGCCAGAAGATCTAGAAACCACAAATCTTGTCGATATTCACAATGCAGCTTACTACTACACGGAGCCATCGACGGAAAGATAGATAGATTATTCCCTACCCGACAAGAAAGGCGACCTGGGGAGACCTGCCATCCCCATCGCCATTGGACCTCATATTTTCCAGGAAGCTGTCTGTGATCTCGGAGCGAGTGTCAACATCATGCCTAAGGTAATTTATGAGAAGATTTTAGGAGATCCTTTGTTGTACACAAATATGCGTTTGCAGCTTGCAGATCAGTCACTCTGCTACCCAAGGAAGCTCTTGAAGACAGCGTGGTTCGATATAATCTTTGTATCCCCTCTCTTTTGTATCTCCATTACTTTTATATGCTTGCTACAATTGTTATGACAACATTGGTGTTCATCTCATTCATGTTCTTAGTTGTCATGTTCATTGTCTACTTTGATTATATACTTAGTATAGCTAGATTATCGTTATATTTATGCATAAGTTCGTATAGCGCTCACTCTAAAGTACACGGGGTGAGTGGTCGACATTGTGTAAGCATGGTGCTTATACGTTGTTTACCTGCGGATACACCCTATATTTCGGGTCATGTGGAAGATTGCGGATGTGACACTCCCGTTGAGTCCTTTGTAGTCCACTCCCCGAATATAGGTGTAAGTAGGGTCCGGTTACGAAGGAAGACAAGCTCTGTTCTTAATCTTCCTTAGTAATGTCCCTTATGTGTAGATATAAAGTTGATTTTAGCCATAATTACTAGGTGTAATTGCCCTAATCATTGTATGCTTTGACTTGTAATTAAGAATGACTTAGGAATTATCCCTCTAATATTCTTCTTAGCCATGCTAATGCCATAGAAATGAGTACTCTGAGTGATTTATCATTGATCAATACTTATCATATACATATACATATTCTATCCTATGGCTTACCCCTGTTGTGAGTAGAAATTGGTTATGGTTTACTTCTCCATCAATAGTATAAGTTAGCAATACATGTTCATGCCAGACCTTCCCTGTGGTAAAAATAAAAATAACGATACCTGGAATACTCCCGGGTGAAGTGCTACAATGGTATATTATTTGTGTGCTTGTAGATCGTTTTCTTTCGTATCTTTATTCTTTTAAGTCACAAGTAATTACCAACCAGTATTTCAGGCGTCGTTGCTAGAGATTAAATTCACAACCTTGTTCTTAGTAGCGACGTTAAGAAATGTCAACAGGCTCTTTTCAACCGTATGACGCCAAGACCAGCTTGTGCATGCATATGTCAATTAATTCGGCCGATTACCCAGGTGACATGGCCCTCGCAAATCTCAACTGCGACTAATAAATATGGACACCCAATTTCATTTCACCTTTTATCTACTCCCTCGGTCCTGAAATACAAGGTATCCAACAGATTTTAGAAGTTAGAACTAAACAAAGAATCTGGCAAAAGACTAACATGTCTCTCACTAATTAGTTAGTTTGGTTGTCAGCCTGCTTAATTTCCTAGTAATGCGTAGTTTAAAAAGGCATGTATGTTTGTCATTGATTTTGGATACCAATAATTATAGGAGTGACTTTGCACAAGATGGTGTTTAAAAGACATGCATAGATGGGGTTTAAAAGACAGGCACACAAGAATGTGGTCTAGTAATTCATAATACCTTATAGTTACTTACTTGGGACAAATTTAACTTAAACCTTCGATACCTTGTATTTTATGACCAAGGGAGTAATATGTTCATAGAGTAACACTCTTTATGGAACAGAGGTAGTAAAAACTAGAGATTAGTTGAATGTGGCTGGACATCCGTTCAAGTTTTTTTTCTATTTATTTACGTGAACAATCTGAATTATGGTAAGAGAGAGAGAGAGAGAGAGAGAGAGAGAGAGAGAGAGAGAGAGAGAGAGAGAGAGAGAGAGAGTTTCCTATATTGGAATAGTATGCACAAGCAATATTAGGAATAATCTCATCTCTCTCTTGTACAACTATGTATGGACCCTATACAAGAAGAGAAAGGAATGGCTGCCAATTGTTGCTTGCAAAGAAGCAACACTACTTTAATTTGTGTGTGCGTGGATCAAGTAAACCCTGATGGGGGATTCTCCACTCTCATCTCCATCGTGGACCTATCCTAACCAGGAATTTGAGCTCAACTGTGCTATTATTCCTAGAGACTACAAGACTACTGATGAGTAGTCTCACATCGATCGGCAGTAGAGCCAGGCCGAGGCGCTTTCAATTGCAGATGGGATTGGCTCCAATCTGAGTTCAATAGCTACAGCAGAAAATGACGCTCCATCTCATTCATTCATATATGCATGTACATGTAAACGCCACACGCCGCACATCGAATATTATATGAAATGAGGAATACGTGTATAGTAGAAAGAAGAGATTTGTCGATTGTGTGCCGCTACGACCATAGTATCCACCACATATATATCTATATATAAGAGTAATAAGGATATATAGAGAGAGAGATACTCATAGATTCGTGCACGCTCGATTATACGTACTTTCACACACCTATACTGCAGGCCCCTCAAATTGATATTGATTAGACGCCGCTCTCCATATGCCAGCGACGGGTTCGGGTGCAGTGATCTGCAGCTATAGAAGTGGGTTTGAGGGAGCAGGCTGGCCAGGTGGAGGAGACGGGCGAAGATAAACAGAGCAGCAAGGCGGTGGGCCCACTGCCAGCGGCGAGCGGAGAAAGACGACGGTTGGGCCAAGGAAGGAGTGGGGAGGCATGGAGATGCCATGAGGACGGGTCTGTTCGTTTGAACTTATCAGTCGGTTTATCAGCTAATCTATAGTATTTTTCTCTCATGACAAAACAGCTTTAACCGGCTTTAATACCCTACGAACATGACCAACTTCACCAGGTCAGCGCAGCGTGGGGCAACGGGGTCGGGCGCGCATTCAGAAGACCGCAAGGACGGGGCAGGCCAGCGGTATACGCGGGGGCGAGTGTCGCAAGGTCGGAGACGGCGTGAGGTTCAAGACGGCACGATAGCCACACGCATCCTAGCACATCCTCAATGGTGTGGATGTGTTTCTGATTCGCTTTTCGTCGTCGAGGAAAATATGATGAGGATACTCTAGCGCGTAGTAGTATATATGCCTATCCCAAGTGGTTGTAGATGTACGTATCAATTCATCATCATGATTCGAGTATCTATTTACCTATGGAATTTGTCAGCCTTGCATATATATGAATGCTATCAAGGGAACACACACCCACACACACACACACACTAATAACCTTGTACGGCACATATTTGATGGCCATATATACATTTCGCCTTTTAATTTCCAGGACATTTTTGTGGGAACATAAACTTTGCGTGTCGAATAAATATTGTGCATGGACAAGCTATGGAATATATATACGTCAGTTCATTATGGGTTTTTGACGATCTTGTTCTGGATTGATGAATTTTCCTGTTGTAACTGTGGAGCATGCATGCATTTTGATGACCTCTGATCGAAGCCATTAAATTAGTAGTCTGCACGTATGTTCTACTTCTACATACTCTACCACGCATGCATGGCCGAGCAAAGAAACGTCCTTTCTCTATCATGCGTGTCTCCCCACAAGGAGGAACTTTGTGTGGCCATAATACGTTCAACCACCCCTTACCTACCTCGGGTTAGGTGAGTTAATCGTTTGTTTGTTTCACTGCATGAGTACGTTTTAGGATGCATGGCTTGACTGTGTAACTTGTCGTGCCAAAAGACCAGTATCTCTTAGGAAAACTCCACCGCACGTGTGCTCCTCGCCAGGGGCGGATCTAGTGTGTGTGTGTGGTGTGGGGGGGGGGGGGGCCTCTCCATCAATGGAAATATGGGGAGGACGAGGAAGAAGAAGAGGTGGGGGAAAAAAGAAAAATGAAGAGAGAGAAAGAAGAAGAGACCAGTCCCCCTTCAATCATGTTGTGTATCCGCCACTGCTCCTCGCCACACGTTTAATTTGCAGACATATGACCCAGATTCTATTCAGACTATTGCACTTCCTTCAAATTCATCCTCTAATAGGAGACTGACACGGCCTCTCTCTAGTACTACTATGTAGGAGAGCATATTGACTATGTAGGAGACTGACACGGCCTCTCTAATACAGGAGTAGCATGACACAGCCTATACTAGGAGACTGACACCAGAGAAGGATGAATGAGAGCCTCAATTTTCTCTCATCGAACACATGAGCAATATGTTGACTATGTGTCAAAATTGATCCAAAACCCCCTCAAGTAACGCTAGCCGAGATCACGTGATCGCAGCAGTCCTACGGATCATATAAACGAGGCTAAAAAGATAAGGAGTGCTTTTAAGGAAAAGTCCAAACCTTAGTCAAATGACCTCCAAACAACAACAAAATTTGTGGAGGGGTTTATAACACTGTGAGAGACTTCTCCACCAAAAATCAGCTCAATTGGAGAGAGTTAGAAATTCGTTTTGGGCTGGTTTCCAAACCAGCTCGAGCTGATTTTCAGATTTCACCGAAGAGAAAAGGTCAAAAGGAAACTATTTTCAAAATACTTGAAATTTGGTTGACAGGGTTATAACATCATAAGTAACCAAAAATCAGCTCAATCGGAGCAACTTCAAAAACCGGCCTAGGCTAGTTTTGAAACCGGCTCGAGCTGGTTTTTGCAGTTTTTAGCGAAATCCTTTCCAAGAAAAATTTGAAATCAATTCAAGTGACCGCCAAAAAATTGTGAAATTTTTCAGACACCTTGGCTAACCAATTTAGAAGCTATTCCCAAGGGATCAAGCCAAAAAGATTAAATTTTCAATGGTAATTTCAAATTTCCTCTATCAAATTAGCGTTTTGTCAAGAAACAACCAAAAGGTGATTTCTGTGTGCTAGTTGGAAATCTGTAAAATCACGTGCCTAGATGAGATCCTAAGGTCTCATATCACTTAAAGATCAACCCAAAACCTTCATATCAAAGACCTCCGACAAAATTATCAAAAGAAGCTAGAAAAGAGGAGTTTTGGGGATTGGAACTTTGGAGATAGGTGTTGGGCATCAATACATGATTTGAACAAGCTCCAAAGGTCCCAAAACACTTCAAAATTAATCTTACAACTCAACCAAAGCAGCAGATCACAAATCACCAAAAAAAAATGGCTCCGAAAATCCTCAATAGGACCAATTTCAGATTTGGAGAGGGAGTTACAACTTGAGCGTGAATTAAATCACCAAGAAGGATGGGATTAGATCAAGATATCCAGTTACAATCCACTCCTAGCACAGTAAGCTTTGGATTGCAAAAAGTTCAAGAACAAGAGTCTCTCCAGTTAGCCATTAGCATAATCAAGCACATATGAAATATGACTCAAACGAGAAAGTCTCCAACCTCTCGACTCTTGTGTCAATCATTCATCACACAACTGGATGAGATGAGACCAAGATACTTCTCAACTTGGTCTCTCAATATTCTTTCAATTTGAATGGATTATATATTTAGTACAGCATTTCCATGATCATCACCAATTAATCCAGTAGCATTAGCCTTTTGTTGTTATTGTTGTACTACGTATATAGTGTTTTTTTTTTGGATTTTCAGCTCCTAATGGAAGTCAATAGAAAAGAGTTGACTCAGATACATACGTACAGAACCTAAATAAATTCCAAGAATCTCTAACAAGTTTCACTTTTAACACTATGGTAATAAAGGTAAAAAAAAAGAGATGTAGCAGCACGTGCTCTCTTTTACCAAAACAGGCATCCATGCATGGGCAAGGTTATTGCAGAGACAAGACGGAGACTGACAGCAACCTCCTTCCTTCCCTCATTCCCCTGCAATGGGCATCGAATCCGCTGTCTACCCGGCGAGCTACGGACAGCGCAGCGCCGCGTGGGCGCCCGCCGCCCAATCCGCCATAGACAAGCCAGCACCGGCGCTGTCCGACGTGCCCGGTCCCAAGCAAACGCAAAAGCTCCGATCCGATCCCCCAGTCGTCGCCAGAGATGCCGTGCGCCATTGACAGAGACGCCGATGATAGGATGCTGTGCCCATGTGTCATGGCTGCCGCCGCGAGACGCAACCATGGTGGAGGGCGGCGCGCATCAACGTCCGGCCGGCCGGCCCACCGCATCCTCCCCCTCCATTTGCTTTCTCGATCGAAAGAGGCCTTTTGGGAGGCACCTGTGCTCCCGTGTTGACCTCGGGAATATTGTGATAGGCTGGAGGCCTTCCCGATAGGAGCATCTGTTTTCGGATTTATTATTATTTTTTTGTTCATTCCCTCCTCCGTTTTCTTTGTCTTTGTGCCTCCCCCTTAACTTTTCCATTCTGTACGTTATTAATGGGCATCTCTGGATAACTACTTTTATTTTTATTTTTTGGAAAAAAAATGCCGGCTGGGAACTCTACCGTTCATATTAGAAGAAAGAATATACCTTTTTTTCAAAAAGAAAAACACAGTTCTAGTAGCACCAAGTGTGCCTGGAAGTTTTTATAAAATCGCTATTTAACCGTCCTATGTATCCTTATCAATCCATGTCCTATATATCCTTATTATTACTACTCCATCTTCAATAAGTTTTGTGTGTCCGTGTCGATAGTAAAGGTTAGATGGGTCAAGTCACCCCAGACTATTAAATTCTAGAACAAATTCAAAAAATACAAGCACTCGCATTAAGTTGATGACTTGTATCTCTAGGGCTTGTTTGGCTGCACTCCACATGTATTATGATGTATTAGGGTGAAAATTAAACTAATTTACATCTCAATCTACTCAGCACGTACATGTGAACTGAGGCATGGATACAAATGCATCCATACAAGCCCTAATAAGCAGGTTCCACCATAAAGATATTCAGTTCGTGTGTCGATAATAAAGTCATGATCAAAGTTAGGTAAATTGATGACCATGGTTGAATTTTGCTAGAGATATATTGTAGCACCTGATTTTAGAAACAAAATCAGATACACACCATATGTGAGCCCAGGAAGTCAAATCACACATATAGCTACAAATAAGGGTAATATCGAAAGACAATGCTCAATATATAACATACTTAGTATAAAGGATATAATCTTAGACGGCAAACAGCAAAAAGATAACTCCGTTCTTCGGGTGAAGACTCCAATCCACAGGGATAACTGATTGGTTGATCACGAGCCTAACTCCTCCATACTAGCAATCGGTACCCATTCGGAATTTTTATCCAAATAATTGAAAAATAAAGCAAGCGTAAGTACATGTCGTACTCAACAAATATATCATGGGGTTCATGAGGCACAAAAGACTGACACTTGTTTAACTGTGATTAGCTTTTAATGAGTCATCTTTTAGCAATTGGGTGGCAACAAGTTTATTCACAAACCCATATAAACACATGATCAGGTAAACATGAATAATGAATAGCATAAACAATAATCATTAGTGAGCTCTTCATCATCAGTATCTTTAATGTTCATCATCTATTCCGTAAGGGTTCCAAGGCCGCTCATGACCGTGAGCACGGCTGATATACCAGTTTTATACTCTACAGAGGTTGTACACTTTCACTGTGAGTCGTGATTTACCCTTTCATCCGAGATGATCAGCCTCTTGACCCACTACCAAGAAAGGTCGGCATGGTTCACTATGAAGCCTTTCAAAGGTTCGTCTAACAAGTTAGGGCCATTAGATTTACTCGACAAACAGATATAGGAAGCCCCTGTCGAATGACACAATTCTATCACGGCTATACACATAAGAGTAGAGGCTGTCCTATACCCGATTCGGTAAGCCATTCTTAAGCCAATAAAGGTAACCTCTAACAAGCTAGAAAAGATTCTCATACTGAGCTAAAGCCAGAGCCATGTAGCCATCACAGCTGTACTATAAGTCCCGGATTATCACTTACAGATAAGTCCTTAGGGAGAGAAATCTAGAGCACCATAAAAATAGCCCAATGCTCTAGCCCCTTGTTCCATGTTGCTAAAAAACATCTTTTAATATTTATTGCATATACCATTAGTCAAGTTACAAGATCATGGTTTTAGTTGAGCACTAGCATCATACTACCCAATACAATACCCCATAGGTACCAAGGAATCCAGGATATCAAATAGCTAGAAAAAATTACTACGGTTGCCAAGGTAGACACATGCATATGATTAAAATGATATTAAGGTGAATAGGACAACAAGGAAGATCCCATGCTATACATGTCTTAAAACTTAGATCCTTCTTCTACTGAATTGTAACATTCAAAGGACTTCTTCTGGATCACCAACTTCTTTTATATCACCAACGCAAAGCTCACCGACTGGACATGATCATAAAGCACCACACAAGCATCCATGCAATCATACACGAAGCAAACAATAGAACTAAATTTAAACAATATACCAAACATATGAAACAATAAGTAAAAAGGTTTTAAAGATGTTCTACACGTCACTACGAACACACAGACGTGAAAAGCACGCTAATCGGAACTACGATAAAAAAAGATACATCTACCGAAAGATTTGTTTTAAAAAGAAAACTATAGGCTTTATTTATTTTAATTATAAACCATATATAAGATACTTTAGAGAATTATCTAAATAGTATTAAGTCCAAATTTAGATTTGAATTATAAAACTAAAGTAAAACAAATTATATTTTATTTATAAAATCTAGTTGCATAATTATTATTTAAATTAGATTTTAAACCATGATATTCTAGAGTTCTTGGCATGTAAAACATTGATACTAATGCGTAGTTTACGTCGTCATGAATCCAACACATTTTGAATGGACCGAATAGGAGTTAAAACGAATAAATTACGATTTAAACAAGATTTCCTTTAGTAAAATAATAGATTAAATCTAATCACAAAATTTAAAAGTTGAAAACATACTTAATGTAGTATGAACATGTGGACAACATAAATACGAACCTATCGCAATTTGAACGGGTCAAATTGGAGTTAAAACGGGGAAGATATGGCATAATGAAGATAGTGGCAATTTTGTAAATAGATAGAACTTGGTTTTCGAAATTAAAATAAATAAAATCTGATTTTTAAATCCGGCTGAGGACTGCGGGCACTATTAGGAGAAAGGGGTAGGGGTCCTTTTGAAAGAAACCAGGGATGGTGGGTTGAGATCCAAATAATTATAAGGGCTTTTTTGTAAAAACGATAGGCGAAGAGGTATGGGCTAATCTGAGCTGTTGGATCCAAGATGGATGGCTCGGATTAGATCAGAGGGGGAGGGAGAGATGAGAGCCGGCTAGAATAGTGCTAGGATGGCGGTGCCATGGCTGGAAGCTCTGCTCCTCGTCGGAGTTCATCGATGTTGATGTTCCGTACACCGTTTGGCTTGGGAAAATAACGGGGAGCAAGAGGAGAACAAGGCAAACATGATGGAGGGGCTAGGGCGGCGGCGATAGCTCAGGGGTGACGTGATGCTCAACAGGGCGGCTTGAGCTCGCCGGAGAAACATCGGCGGCGCAGCACTGGCTGTATAAAGCGAGAGAGGGAGCAAGGGAGGTTCTAGAAGCTTGCTTACCTCACGTAGAAGCCCGGCAAGGCAGTCGCCGAGGTGAAGAGGCGGCGGAACAGTGAACACGACGGTGGCGGATCAACTATGGCGGCGGCAGCTTCGCTGCGGCTTGGTCTAGGGCTTGGTAGGGGACGGCATGGGCGCGGAGGCTCGCTATTGAAGGGCCGGGCAGCGTAGGGCGCAAGGCAAGGCAAGGGAGGAGTCAAGAGAGGCGCGGACATGGCCTTGGCATCGCACGAGTCTAGGTCGGATACGACCTGAGGTGAGGGATAGAGCTAACAGGGATGGCCCACCTGTCGGCGTCCGAGAGAGAGAGAGGAGAGGGAAATGCGCAGGCAACGTGGCTTCGTCTTGGGCTGGCTCAGCAGCGAGGAGAGAGCGGTGTTGGGCCGCCTGCGGGAGAGAGGAGGGAATGGGCCGCCGGGAATGGGAGCGGGCGACGCAGCGCTGCTGGGCTTTGCGAGAGAAGAGAAGGAGATGGGCTGCGGGGAAACAAGGCAGAACGGGCCTAATGCCATTTAAGGAGAGGGAAAAAATAAAGAATTCCTTTTCTATTTTCTTTCCTATTTCAAAACCCCATTCAAATATGAACCAAATCAAGTTTGAATAGGATTTCAAATACACTTTTCAATTCAAATAAAAATGAGCAATTTTAGTAAGTTTTCCAAAAATAATTTTTGCAACTTTTTAAATTCTTTTATTCTCACATTTTCTTTTCTTTTTCTGAGTTCTATTTTCGAATCCATTTTTCAAAAAAAAAAACATTTTAAATAATTTTGAATTTGGATCAAATCACTCATCACAAAATAAATATGCAGCAGCATGTATGCACAAACATGTTTCTAAACCTTATAATAAATTTTAATTTCATGAAATTTTTTATTTCCTATGTTTTAATGAGCATAAAAATCCAAAATTAAATCTTTTTAACCCTATTTCAAAAAGTGCAATTTTTAGGGTGTTACATATATAATGGTTATTATTTAAGTCAGGGTCGATCAACAAAACAACCACTTCACCCGCGCTGCTACCCGGGTAATTCTGATTTCCTACTATCAATTTCTACCCCTATTTGTTGTAAAGCAACAATAGCATTTCCTGCTATCCATTTATGCATGTAGATTGAGATATTCTTTTTGATAACAAATATTTTGTTAAGATTCAAGTTCACTACATCGGGTTGATATAACAGACTTGACAGCACTCTTGGCTTCTAATGACCTTTTTTAATGCAAAGGCTAGATTGATGCACATGTGCTTGGGACAAAACACTTCAGCCACCAGCACCAATCGCTATGATGCCGCTACAACCAAATCATGCGAAGTTTTCTTCGGTAGGATTGCCCAAGTACGAAATCAATGGTGTGAAGTTAGGGTCAGGGTTAGGTGAAAGAATGACCACCAACCGCGGATGTATCAGATAATCCAACCTCCTTGCTATCTATTTCTACCCTTGTCGGTTGTCAAACGACGGTCTACTATCTATTTATTTAATTTCAACAAACTAGACATGAGAGCCGCTAATTATATAAAAAAGGAGAACCAGACTGAAAAATAGAATAGGGCAATAAAGACCCCTCCCCCAAAGGTTCAAGCAACCACAACAAGAAAGCAACTAGCTACAACATTAAGCTACTAAAGCAACTATATAAACGGCAAATGTTGCTACCGTTTATACATGCGGCGAATTTTACCAGAGATATATAATTGGTTAATTGAGTTGGATCTTTGAATCCAACCCAAACATGTTTAGAGCTAGACCAACTACAAAGCAACAACCCACCATGAAAGGACTTCTAGGGAGCTTCTACTTTGGAATTTAGCATGACCAAATACACCTGATTTCTCCAATGCCATGGCCTTTCCTAAAGGTGTATCTGGTGAGGTTACTAACCTATGCAAGTAGTAGCAAGTAGCTCATGGAGCACTGACAGGCGTGACAGCTACTGCCGTATGATATTCCAACATTAAGAGCTATCACTCGGTCACATGTTGTCCGGAGAACCCAAAATGTACAGTGCAAGAGAATGATACTAGTAAGATATATGCCATCACAAGCTACAATTTCGATCACTTTATGCCAAATTCTTTTATTTAAATTGAGAAAAATAGCTACATTTCCTTTTAGCTGGTGGATGAAATATGTATTTTACAACAATGCATGCTACCATTCATTAGCACATTCATCGCTCACATTATTTTAGCGTCATCTGCTCGAAAGTGAGGTAAGAACAATACAGGTGTAATCGTAGCATACAAGCTACTCTTTCGCTCTCTCAACTTTTGTTGGAACAGAATTTCGCTCTCTCGATCATGCTTGCATTCTCGCCTAGAGAATTTTAGGAGCGAACCCTACAAAATGAAGAATAATTTAGACAGTGATTTTTACAGTTTTCTTTAGTCCCTAGATACTAGCATCGTTACGAATTCTTTTCATACAAAGATCAGATCAATAGAGAACTAATACAGTTACCACCAAGTATATATGACGGCCTTCTTTACCTTCCACGCTAGATACTGCAGATTTTGTTGCAGATTATTGCATCATCGTAGTGGGACTTTCTATAATGTACGCTAAGTAACGTAAATGTCAGTGATCTATTTCTACACAAGTTCTAAGTCAGCGGTACACACCACGCTACGTCCATACACACCCATATGGAACGTGCACTGGCACGCATATGTAAACAAAATTGGAATCTACAACTACAAACGCCTTGGGTGGCCACCCGTTTTCTACCGTTGAGGCGCTGACATGTGTTATTATTTTCAACTATTCCCATTTCAAATTATAAGTTGAATTAGCTTTTGTAGACACATAACTTTTGCTATGTATTTTGGTGCACGCTATGTCTAAAAATACAACAAAAATTATATACCTAAAATGCTAAAACAACTTATAATTTAAAATGGAAGCAATACATCAATTTTATTTCAAGAGAAATGTAAACACCCACGGCAATCCCAACTATGCCAATGAAGTTTATTGATGCATAGTACTTTGCCTCAAAGGTTGTCAGAGAAGGAGTACCTTTTTGGGACCATTAGCACAATATTTTGGACTACCGTTGATGTCTCATACTCTACAAAAGAATGTAACTATGAAAGTTGTGCCAGTCAAACTAATTTAAATTTGACCAATTTATAATTAATAATATTAGCATTTACGTCTCCAATAAAATTTATTACAAAAATATATTCTATAATAATAATCTAATGGTATCTATCTTGTATTATGAATGTTATTATTTTTTATATAACTTTAATCATAGTACAAATTGTTTGATTTTTTGGAAAGCGAGATTACATTCTTTTGTGAATAGAGGTAGTATGTACTAGCATGCATGGGTACCCTTTCTAGCTTACTTGGTACATTACCTATGTGTGTGTAACGTGGTGTCTGAGAATTTTTATTAGCATATATACAAGCATTTTCTTAGTGAATTTCAAGCAGTTTTCACTAGTACAAATCGATTTTTGTTGACACCAAGCATTTTTTCACTGACGGTTCATAAAGAATAGGTGACAGTACAAATAAAATTATGGGCCCATGGCTATGAGCAGCCAGTGAAGATACATCTCTGCTAGCGGATTTCCTAAGATTGTTGCCGGTACAAATTCTCTATTTGAACCGGTTGTAGTCTTAAGACAACAGTCCGTGTAAATTAGATCTATATTGGCGGTTGGCTTAAGAGACTACCATTGTAAATATAGGATTTGTATTAGAGGTAATCTTAAAAGATCATCACTATAAATATGTTTACATTTACAGCTTTCTTAACTTACCACCGGTATAAATAATTTAAATTTTGTTTTTTTTTATTTTTTTCAGAGTACCTTAGATGGAGAAATGACCTAAACCAAAGTTGTATTACTCGAAGAGATCTGCAAATTTGTGGTTGATAACTTTTTCGTTTGATATCATTTAGTGCCGGGAAATTATGTTCTAAGTTTTTATATTTTGAATTTTTTTAATTTTCCAAATGACCTCAGATTAAGAAAAGGCCTAAAAAGTTGTAGTACTAGAAGAAATCTAAAATTTTATTAGTTTAAACTTTCTACTAAAATATGTTTAGGGTCTCAAATATGCATTCTAATATTTGACAAAGTGAATACAAAACAATTGTATTAGCCACTTAGTCACAAGTGACTCTGAGGCATAGTCAAAAGAAAACAATGTGCCACAGCCGCATGCACGCATATTTCGCGTGAAAATCGCAGTAGTGAGTTTCCCGGCACGAGGTTGGCTGGCAGGCTTCTCCCAATTTAAAAAGATTGCTATTTTTGACCGATTTATGAATTTTGTAAAACCATTTATACTGTAGAAGCATGTTGCCAGTATAAATCGATTTACACTAATGGCAGCTTTAAGCCAACCACTGGTGTAAACATTTACGCAAGGGATTCTCAAGCTGATGTCGGTGGAATATCGTCATTTCTATTAACCTTTCACAATGGCGGTTCACAAAACCCCAAGTGAAAATCCAAAACATATCGTTAGTGTAAAGCTTTTTTTTTAGTGAATCAAGCAGAAGAGTTGTTGATTATATATTAAAAGTGTCTTTTTTACCAGTATTTTTTCGTACGTGTGGCAAGGAACAACTGGCCACATCTTATCTATAGTACTTTTGATGTAAGGAGCTTAAAGATATCATTAAAATAAATGAAAATAAAAACATGTACCACCCAGTGGTCAGTGGACAGTAGTATATATAAGATTCTTTTTTTAAGAGCAGTGATATGGAGTATATATACGATTATGATATAGTATATATACTAGTAAAAAGGAAATTAAACGGTACGCATGAATGAATCCGATTCACCTCTTGTTCTAGAAAGGCGGATCCTGTTTTTATGCTGTATTTTCGAGGGAGCGAAGGAATTTGCTGTCGTTACTTGATAATCACCCCGATTGAAACCCCTTGGAGTGCGCGCGATCATATTGTTATTCGATCCTATCCGATAAATCCCATTCAGTACATCGGATTAGATCGTGTTCTTTTTACATCAAATCTTTATTATTGCTCATAAATACTTGGAAGATAGAATATTTATTTATTTTAAATTAAAAAAGAATACATGAAAGAATCCAAAAAAAAGATATTTGAGCCTAATCAAGAGAACTTATATGGTATGGTGAAATTATAATCATCAATAATTTCTTAAACGTTAAACGCTAAACATTCAGCTACTTATCATTTACTCCCTTCGTCATTCGAAACTATAAGATGTTTTGGCTTGTTGATATATATTGGTTTTATTAGAGCAAGGCTAATAATACAGCTGGCTTGCTGGCTCGAAGGTTTTTTTTGCAGCCTTCTCTCAGCCCATCCATATAGTAGTTAGCTTTTCATTATTAATACGTGGTCCATTTGTCTTTCTCATAAAATTTCTTAGGCTCTTGTGCCTAAGCTGGATGTAAGCCTACAGTCCTCTTCTTTTCTCTCTCCTCCACCTCAGTATTTAGCTAGTTTACAGTTTGTTATTATAGTTGCTCTTATGTACGTAGACATAGTGTATATCCAAATGCATTAGCAAAGCTATGTATCCAAAAATTCAAAATATCTTATAATTTAGAGCGAATGGAACAATAGTTGTCATTATTCTGGCAAATGGCCAAAATATTACACATGTGTGAAAACAGCTATCTAAACGAGACAAACGGCGTACCACCACGTACCGCTCACATGGTGTTTAAAATGGCTAAACGACTATTTAGGCTAATAGTAGTCATAATCATATCACTAACTACCGCTATTAGTCTGAGACTTTCATTCGATGCTTTGCTTGTTGTAAGGAAAATGGACCCTAAGCCCATTTACTTTGGATTTTGGTGTTTGATGACCAACACAACCAAATTGGACTAATGAATTTACAAGTGATTGTTTTGTAGTTCAAAAAGATGCAAGACGTGACTTAGACGAAGGCGATATGATGATCCCACGATCAATACCATAAGCAAGACATTTAAAGCACAAGAGAAGACACAAGATATCAAGCAAAGTTCAAGCACGAAGATAGAAACCAAGTCAGACGCAAGATCGCGAAGAAACAAGCTCATAGAGGTGACCGAACGCTAGACCGGACACTGGCGGAAAGCAACCGAACGCTCCGATCAGTGGCTCGGCAACGGCAATGGGCGTCAGCAACGGTGACCAGACGCTGAACAGTAAAGTTACCGGACGCACTGATGGCACTGTTCATCATCACCAGCAACACATTCAGCACTAACCGGACGCTGGCGGCAAATCGATCAGACCTAGGACTGCAGCGTCCGATCGAGTACAGAGAGGTTCCAAAGCAGCAAAATTGCGACCGAACGCGTCTGGTGGCATATGACCGGACGCTGCCAGCGTCTGATCAGTTGACCGTGGCTCTAACGGTTGGTACGACCGGCGCGTCCGGTCAGAACATGATCAGCATCCGGTCAGTAGCAGAAAAGCGGAACTTCATCCCCAACGGCTACTTTCTCAGTGGGGCTTATAAATATGCCCTCCAACCGGCCATTTGAGGAGTGTGGAGCTGAGAAAAACATACCAAGGGTGCTAGTACACTATTTTAGTGATCTCCACTTGCATAGTGCTTAGTGATTTATTATGTGATTAATGTAGGTGCTTTGCGAAGTGCTTAGGTTGATTAGACTACTGTTTATGTGCTTGCTCTAGGTTTAGGCCTAGTGTTTAGCGATGTTTGCATACCTCTTACCACTCAGTGCTTGCGCGCGCCATTGTTGTACATCGGAGGGGCTTGTAGTCTTGCGAGATCACACCAACCGCGTTTGTGGTGTGGCCGGCACCGTTTACTAGAGGGAACAAGGCCCACAACGTTTTAGCCGGAAGCTTGATAGTAAAGACGACGGAGAGCGGTCTGGGAGAGGCTTGCCGGAAGGCACACCAGAGGCCCACTTGCGCGTGGGAAAGGCCTGGGACTATCCATGGAGTTACCCAACCGGGAGCTTAGCCCTTGCGAGGGATTCCTTGCGAGGGGCTCCAACAAGGATTAGGGAGAAGCTTGCATGCTTCTCGATACCTCGGTAAAAATACCGGAGTCATCGATGGGAGTTTACATATCTCTACCTTGCTCTTTAGCTTTCACATTTACATTGTTTGTATTACTCCTTTTACGGTAGGGATAGTAACACACTAGCAAAATCGTAGTTGCACATTTATATAGTTTATCTTTTGCATAGGTTTTGCTAAGGTTGAAAAAGAGGCCATAGTTTTGAGTTAGAGTTTTAAGTTACCTAATTCACCCCCTCCCCTCTTAGGTGTCACGGTCCCCTTCAAATGCTATCAGAGCCGGTTGGCTCAATTTGGACCTTTGGCTTAACCACCGTTGAGTCGACGCTATTTAGAGTGGTTGGGATGGATACCTCTAGGCCTTCGCACTTTGACGGCACTAACTTCCCCTATTATAAAGCTAGAATGACTTGTCATCTTAAGGCGGTAGACTTGGGTATTTGGAGAGTCACTCGTGACGGGATGAAACCCATTAAGAATCCCAATAAACCCACAAAGAGTGAAGAAAAAGAAATGCATTTCAATGCTAGAGCTAAAAATTACTTGTTTGAATCTTTTAGCATGGATGTGTTTAACCAAGTGTTCACCTTAAATACGGCACATAAAATTTGGTTAAAATTCTAAGAGCTCCATGACGGCACAAGTAATGTCCGTGAGCAAAAACATTGCCTAGCTCAACAAAGTTATGATTCTTTTGAAATGAATGATGATGAGCTTGTTCATGATATATATTCTCGTTTGAATATAATTATCAATGAGCTCAATTCTATAGGATTAACAAAGCTAGGTGATGCGGACATCGTGAGGAAGATCATCTATGTGCTACAACAAAAGAAATATACAAGCATCATCAACATCCTTCACAACATGGAGGATTTGAGCACCATGACTCCGGCCATAATCATTGGCAAGATAGTGGCATTTGAAATGTCATGCAAGATGGGTCAAGAAGAAGTCTCTTCATCAAGCAAAGGCAAAGCTCTCGCATGTAGTGAGAAAAAGAAGATGAAGGGCAAGCAAGTTGAGACAAGCTCAAGCTCAAGCTCCTCAAGTGAAGATGAAGAAGAAAATGAGGATGATGATGATTCGAGTAATGACGATCAATCTTCCTCCTCCATCTCCGACCTTGATGAAGAATCAATTAAACTTATCAACAAGGTAGAGAAGATGATCCAAAAGCTCAATGTCAAGGGTGTGCCCATCCAAATTCAAGATATCATATTCACCAATCAAAGAAATGAGCAAAAAAAGAGAGGATACTATGGATGCGACGAGTTGAGGCACTTTGTGGAAGTGTGTCCAAATAAGCCCATACCCAAGACAAAGAAGAAGGCGTGCAAGGACAAAGCCCTCACATCAATAAAGTCATGGGATGATTCTTCAAGTGTAGAAGAAGACCATCACAAGAGGCGAGGGCGCAAGCACTTATCATCAAGATCTTCTAGTGTGCCTTATGGCACGAGGTAATGAAAGCTCATACTCTAGTGAGAGTGAGAGTGATAATGAAATGCCTTCTTATGATGAAATTGTGCAACAAAATCTTAACTATGCTAAAGTTTGCACTAGTCAACAAAAGAAACTCAAAAAAGAAAAAGAAAAGCTAGATAGTTCACAAGAAGCATATAAAACTTTGGTTGAACAATATAGGACATTTGCTAATCTCAATATTGAACTATCTACTAAAATTGAGCAACTTGAGGCTAGTACAACAACAAATACATGCATAATCAATGATGAGCAACTTGCAAAGAAAAATAAAAAATTAAAAGAAAAGTTAGCTAGCTCACAAGATGCTTATAAAAGTTTGCTTACTAAAATGGAAACCATGTGCAAACATTATGATGAGCTAACTAATAAAGTTGCTAATCTTAAAGCCGTTCATACAACCCCCACGAAGACACCTAAAAAGAAAAGTTCTATCTTTAACATGCCTAAAAAGGATGTCTCTACTTCTTGTAATAATTTATATTTAGACTCACCCTTGTGCAACCAAGTTTGTGTTGAGAAAGTTGTTGTAGATATATGCACATAAGAGGTTGCAAAGGAAAATGAGCAACTCAAGCAAGAAGTGGGTCGCCTCACCAAGGACTTGACTCAAGTGAAAGGCAAGACGGAGCAAGCCCAACTTCATCAAGATAACACCGTCAAGGAAGTGAAGAAGCTTGATGAAGGACAAATCATGGTTTGCTACGTGTGCCACAAGGAAGGCCACAAGTCCTATGAGTGCAAGGTGAAGAATGGGGGAGGAGCTAAGAAGAAAGAGAAAAACAAAAAACAAAAAGCAAATAAGCAAGCTCTCCAACACCTACACTAACAAGGTGGACAAGAAGGCCTCCACACCTTATCTCTTGAAGAAGAAGAAAAATGACAAGGTGGTGGCCATCAAGGTGAACAAGCAAGCCAACAATGGAGTCAAACGTTTTTGGGTGCCAAAGAAAATCATTTCAAATATGAAGAGCACCAAGAAGGTTTAGATCCCAAAAGAGAAGTGAGGAGTCTATTTGGACTTCGAGGAATTTAGAGACTTGACAAAGTATGGATGCATTTCATGGGGTGCATCACATTGGATCATGTTAATTGCTAAGTGGGTTAGTGAAAACTATGGACCCAAATTCATCTTTCCATGTTAGGTAACTAGATTTAATTTCCTACCAGTGAGATTTAATTTACTTTAAGTGGTATCTTTAAGCATCTAGTTGCTTTTCATGCCTAGGTTTGTATTTGCATGTTTAATCTTTTATCATGCATACACTAGGTATATCTTATGGTAGGCTTGCTCGGTTTCACTTTTAACCCTTGAAGCAAACCTACATGGTTTAAAACATTTAGGAGCACGGCACATAGCTTGTATTTCAATTGTTCATCTAATATGTGCCAAAGTCGAAATTATAGATAATTTCTCCCGAATATCACCTTCGAAAATGATTCTCATATTCATGTGATGTCATCTCTCAAGTGGTATTTTTTATTCTAAAATCAATGTGCATGTCCCCTATAAGTATTCTATACTTGTGTGCACAAGTTTAGGGAGAGGTTACTCTACAAGTTGGATGCTTTGAGACTAACACATTTTCAAGCTTATCTTGTGTGTAGTAGTCTCATTGCAAGGAAAATGGAGTCCCCAGAGTTAAGCATCATACTTCAAATATTCACCACCTATTGCAAGTGGTGTAAATCAAATTGGTTTCCACATGTGGTATTTCTAAACCGATATCATCATGTTGATATCACTTTGGTATTTATATGCTTTCTCCATACATTATATAGATTAAATTTCCTTGAATATTAACTTGCTAATTATGCATAAACTTCATTCTCCATCATATGTATGCATATATTTAGGGGGGAGCTTAGTCTATGTAATGTGAGAGTCAAATTTTGTGATATATTTCACTCCACATACAAAGGATCATAAAGTTTGACCCTTTCTTGTGCTACTAATGTCTTTTTTTGGTGTTTGATTCCAAAGGGGGAGAATTTAGAGGACCAAAAGCAAGCATTAATTTATAGGACCAAAAGCAAGATCATAATAATTTATAAGTGGTAATGGTCTACAAGTGGTAATGGTCCGAGAAAGGGAGGATAGTGGATTATGGAGTTAGAGGGAGGCTTAAATCCATAATGCCACATGAGAACATTTGTAAGGGCAAGATAAGTTTTCAAAGATGTTTACATGTGGTATCTTTTAGCATCACATAACCTTGCCCTTTGCGTTGCATCCTTGCAAGTAGATAGTTTTTTAAATTCCAAAATTCTTAGTATTTGCTTGCTTTGGTCGTTTTGTCATCAATCACCAAAAAGGAGGAGATTGTAAGGAAAATGGACTATAGGCCCATTTACTTTGGATTTTGGTGTTTGATGACCAACACAACCAAATTGGACTAATAAATTTGCAAGTGATTGTTTTGTAGTTCAAAAGGGTACAAGACGTGACTTGGACGAAGGCGACATGGTGATCCTACGATCAATACCATAAGCAAGACCTTTGAAGCACAAGAGAAGACCCACGATATCAAGCAAAGTCCAAGCACGAAGATAGTAACCAAGCCGGACGCAAGATCACGAAGAAACAAGCTCACAGAGGTGACCGGATGCTGGCGGAAAGTAACCGGACGCTCCGATCAGTGGCTCGGCAATGGCAATGGGCGTCAGCTGCAGCGACCGGACGCTGAACAGTAAAGTAATCGGACGCACCGATGGCACTGTTCATCATCATCGGCAACACATTCAGCACTGACCGGACGCTGGCGGCAAATAGACCGGACACAGGACTGTAGCGTCTAATCGAGTATAGAGAGGTTTCAGAGCGGCGAAATTGCGACTGGACGCGTCTAGTGGCATGTGACCGAACGCTGCCAGCGTCCGATCAATTGATCACGGCTCTAACGGTCGGGACGACCGACGCGTCCTGTCATGACATGATCAGCGTCCTGTCAGTAGCAGAAAAGCGGGACTTCATCCCCAACGGCTACTTTCTCAGTGGGGCTTATAAATGGACCCACCAACCGACCATTTGAGGAGTGTGGAGCTAAGGAAACATACTAAGGGTGCTAGTACATTATTTTAGTGTTCTCCACTTGCATAGTGCTTAGTGATTTATTAGGTTATTAGCGTATGTGCTTTGCGAAATGCTTAGGTTGATTAGACCACCGCTTATGCGCTTTCTTTAGGTTTAGGCCTAGTGTTTAGTGAGGTTTGCATACCTCTTATCACTCGGTGCTTGCGCGCACCATTGTTGTACATCGGAGGGGCTTGTAGTCTTGCGAGATCATACCAACCGCGTTTGTGGTGTGGCCGCCACCGTGTACCGGAGGGAACAAGGCCCACGGCGCTTTGGACGGAAGCTTGATAGTGAAGACGGCGGGGAGCGGTCCAGGAGAGGCTTGACGGAAGGCACACCAAAGACCCACTTGCGCGTGGGGAAGGCCCAGGGCTATCCACGGAGTTACCCGGCCCGAGAGCTTGGCCCTTGCAAGAAATTCCCCTGCGAGGGGCTCCAACGAGGACTAAGGAGAAGCTTGTGCGCTTCTCGATACCTCGTTAAAAATACCGGAGTCGTCGACGGGAGTTTGCATATCTCTGCCTTGCTCTTTAGATTCCGCATTTACAGTGTTTGTATTACTCTCATTATGTTAGGGATAGTAACACACTAGGAAATGCGTAGTTGCACATTTAGATATTTATCTTTTGCATAGGTTTTGCTAAGGTTGAAAAATATATTATAGTTTTGAGTTAGAGTTTTAAGTTGCCTAATTCATCCCCTCTTAGGTGTCACGGTCCCCTTCACTTGTGTTGGCCTTGTATAGGTTGTGACGACGTAGTGCTGTATTACTACGCTAAAATCGAGTGGCAGGTACAACAGTGGTAGCTTAGCTTGTGGGATGTGCCATCTCCAGAGAATATGTGCGTGATTTTGTCCTGTTCACTTGGTTTATAAGCTGTACTTTTTCAGCCAACGAACATTATTTTTCTCTCATAATAAATCAGTCAACGGTACTTTCAGCCGTAACTTATCAGCAAAGCGAATAGGGCATTGATCTATCGTCATCGCCTCAGGAATCCCTAGGTAAAGGTCACATTTTTCCCATCTTCGATGTTGTAGCCGATTGTACGTGTTGTAGCTATGAGAGAGAGCATATACATGCATGCACTTGGCTTTCAATTGGTGGCCCCAAGTCGACGACACTTGTTTCTTGTGGCTCACGACCACGCGTGTCTCAATGATGCATTTGTACTTTGGTATTCCTCACGTACGTATATGTCAGCTTGTTTATTTCTTGTGGCCAACGATTGCTTCAGCGTTATATATCTAGCAGCTAGTAGTAGTAGTAGCCTGCATTATTTCCGGTTGACCATGTCAACTTATGTTTCTTGTGGCCAGATAAAGGTCACGGCTCAATGTCATGTAGGAGTACTAGCTTGGCACTTGGGCATTTCTCATAGATGTCAACAAAAGTGATCTCCACAGATGTCAACTACGGTTCTCATGGCCGATGATCGTCGTTCATACGTACTTCCGAACTCGATCCTCACGAGGGTCAACTCTCCAAGCTAGTCTAGCTAGGATAGAAACCCAACTCTCGCCATGACCAGCGGCAGAACTCATTATTGTTGTGTACATTTTTTTAACGCAAGTGGATGCTCACATGCACATATGACCGCATAAATAGCGTACCTCTATGAGCATATTCGAAAGACTGAGCTAGCAGGTCTTAATATCGAAGAAGGCATCTGATATTGATAACGACATAATAAACGCCTCATCGTCGATGGGTGCATTTGCCTAGCACTAGAAAATAGTGATGCTAAATACTATATAATAAAATGTAGAAAAATACGAGCACCATGTTAAATCAAGAGATTTTAGTCTTGGACGGGCATATTTCAAAGAAACGTAAGTAGTAGACCAGCTCCTTCGTCACCTCTACAATTTTGTAGGTACTCCTCTTGTGACCAATGAGAAGTCAAGGGCTTGTTTGGATCACAGTTTGATTATTATAATCTGGATTATGCATAGGATTACAATTTGCACTACTGGAGACGCCCTCTTTGCCGAGGGCCCAGGGCACTCGACAAAGGCCCAAAAACCCTCAGCAAAGCCTTTGCCGAGTGCCGCCCTCGGCAAAGAGCCCTCGAAAAAAAATTAATGGCAAAGAGGCTTTTTGCCGAGGGCCATTTGTCGGGCACTTGGCAAAGCCTTTTCCAAGGGCCAATAGCGGCGCTCGGCAAAGAAAAGCAGCCGTCAACGGCGCTGCTCCATTGACGGCGCCTTTGCCGAGTGCTGACAGTTAGGGCACTCGGCAAAGACTTTTTTTTCAAAAACTCTTTACCGAGTGCCACGGCGGCAAGGCACTCGGCAAAGATATTTTTTATTTTTTTAAAAAAAACTCTTTGTCGAGTGCCTCCCCAGCCTGGCACTCGGCAAAGATTTTTTGTTTTTTTTTAAAAAAAATCTTTGCCGAGCGCAATGTCCTGGCACTCAGCAAAGTTTCCCAGCTTTGCCAAGTGCCATGACCATTGCACTCGGCAAATCAACCGAAACTGCAAATTTTTTTTTGTTCTTTTGCATTCCACTGACACAAACAGTTCAAATATATATCACATGTCACATATATATCACAAACATCATAATAATCACATATATATCACAACGAAACCATTTTCACACATTATATCACAACCACAAGTCACAAATTCACAAACTGAAGGATCGAAACGGGCGACCAGAGGGGGGTGAATGGTCGCGGAAGCCAAAAATAATTTCTAACCCTTCCCCTAAACACAAAACCTGATTAAATCACGTTTTTCAAATCTAGCCAGAACTCTATGTACCTAGTAAACCTGATGTGGGCGAAAATCCGTAACTCCGATCGACCTAAAAATTTGTCAGATTAAACTAGATGAAATTACGAAACTAACCCAACTGGAATCACGTCAATCGGACTTACGGATCTTGAGATAAAAATAAAACAAGCAGACTATGTCAGATGCTGACGAGAATTGTAAAGAACCAATCGAGATGCACAAGATCAATCATTATAGATGAAAGATTAAATTGAGTAATTGAACTTACAAAAGTGCATCTAGCCTCCGCCCGAACATCCTCCCTCTCTTAATCGGAGAGATCAACAAAAACCTCTCACTAGAATTCAAACCCTAGGCTAGACCGGAGAGAGGAAAACTGAACCGTGGAACCCCGGGGCATGAGTACTGTTCATGGGTACTGTTCACGCATGAATACTAACTCGCCGAGAGTCCAAAACGTTCCCCCCTCTCAACCCTAGGTGCCACATATTTATATCTCCAAAGGGTGGCACGACCTATTTTCACATAACCCCCTACGCTAAATAAATCCAACGTAGGGGCGTAAATTCCAATTACGTCCTCTATGGCAAATTCTGCGATGTCCGCGATCCCTCCATCTCCGCGATATGATCCTCGCGATGTCGCCGCACGACCATCCAAAATCGTATCGCGATCGCCAGAATTTCCATCTTCGGCCAACGCACGCCGCACGAGCGTCCCGGTACGATGCATGGCTTTGTGGCTCAACCAGCGAACCCCGGATTTTGTGGCGTAATCTGGAAACCTCCCTCGACGTCTTCCCACCATGTAGCCAGGTACAGTAGACGTACACCGCACGATCGCCTGTCCCTCGAACACAAGCCTCGATCCGCCCTTCTCCGCCCCCACGGTTCTTCGGCACGGCATCCTATCCTCGTTCTTCACTCGTCGCCGCATGTACCTTGTCTCCACCTGTCACCTACAACCACAACCTGCCGAGAGACACGTCACACGCACACCGTGTTGTCAATCGCTCATCACCAAGGTGCTAGCTCACCGGCATCTCAATCTCCCCCTTGATGAGTGCATTGACAACACCACACCGCACAAATTTATTGGAACTAAAAAAATAAAACGAAAGAAAAAGAAACAATCTTGATCCCCAAAGACATGGGCTAGCGAAAAAGCTAGACTCGACACAATCAAGACAAAAAAAATCACTCTCCCCAAAATGAATCAAAAGCCATATCAATCTCCCAAAAGCAATCTCAGCAGCAAAACTCAATAATTTCAGCAACACTCCCCCTCAACCCCTCGAAACAAGCATGCCAAGTCTCAGCAAAAACGAAATCAAACTCCCCCTGCAAAAATGAATTTGTGCGCTACTCACTCTCCCCCTTGTTGACAAAGCACTCCATCAAGATAAAATATAAGGAATCAATTTAGAGAAAAGCATGTGAGAAAGCACAAGTCGAAGCTTTTGAGACATATACAGAATACTTATAAAAGCTAACCAGCAACACGAGCTACTCAGAGAAGGAGCAACACAATGCCATGACCAATAGAATTTTAGAACTGAAATCTCTTTGAAAAACCAATTAGCCAGGCAAAAACGTGCATATTCCAAAATTAGTGCCAAGCTGAAGACAAAACATATAGCAAGCTGACACGATGGATACACAGCTTCAGTCAAAGTTCACTGCAACGCCCACAAATGCATGCACTTGTCATATTTAATTCTGGCTTTGGTGAGCATGACAAGCAGGGATATGGGAAGCAAGAGTTATGCCCAGCCAGTTTGTTTAATTTTGATTATGAGCGAGAACCAGCAGGGATATGGGAAAAATCAGAGTTGTGCCCATATTTAAATTCTCAGGAAAACAAGCAGATCATGAGTGAAATAGCAGAGATATGGGAATTCAGAATTTTTTTTCCGCTCACAACCATACTATGCACTCCCAAGTTAAAACTTGCATTGTGAGTTACATTTGCAATGAAAACCCATTAAAAGAAGCTGACAACCGAACCATGAGTAAGACATATGTCAAGTATTCAACAAGTCACTAGATCCAAAAAAGCAAGCATAGCCCAACATAATTTTTTAAGTATATATCTGTGCTGTTTTCAAAATAAAAATTGGTCAAGCAAAACATTCAAACCTCTCCAAAAGCATCGATCGCAAACTAGCCAAAACAAGTATAAGGCATATGTAACTGAAGCAACTTACAATGATACTAGAATGGGTAACACACCCTGAACTCACCACGCAAACGTGCAAACATGGTTTGATCGAGTGGTTTAGTCAGAATATCAGCAAGTTGCTGACTAGTATCAATGTATTTAAGCTTAATATCACCCTTCTCAGCATGATCCCTCAGAAAATGATGACGAACCTCAATGTGTTTCGTCTTAGAGTGAAGCATAGGATTCTTTGCAACACTTATAGCGCTAGTGCTGTCACACAAGAGAGGAACGCGAGAAAACGACAAACCAAAATCGCAAAGGGTAGCTATCATCCATAAAAGCTGAGAATAACAACTAGCAGCAGCAACATACTCAGCCTCTGTAGTAGATTGAGCAACATTAGATTGTTTTCTAGAGGACCAAGAAACAAGCGAAGAACCCAAAAATTGGCAAGTACCCAATGTAGACTTTCTATCCAAATGACACCCAGCAAAATCAGCATCCGAATAACCACACAAACTGAGAGTTGAAGTAGCAGAGTACCAAAGGCCAAATGCAGGAGTAAATCGAAGATACCTCATTATGCGCTTCACCGCCTGATGGTGAGAAGTCCTGGGGGACGCCTGAAAATGAGCACACATACACACAGCAAAGTGTATATCTGGCCTCGTAGCAGTCAAGTACAGCAGCGACCCAATCATGCTTCGATATTCCTTCTGATCCACGGGCTCTCCGTCCTCATTAGCATCCAAGGCAGCGCTAGTCGGCACGGGCGTAGAAATTGGCTTCACATCATCCATCGCAAACTTCTTCAGGACATCCTTCGTGTACTTTCCCTGATGCACAAATGTACCTTCCGAAGTTTGTTTTATTTGTAAGCCAAGAAAGAAATTCAGCTCGCCCATCATAGACATCTCAAATTCTTTACTCATCACATCTGCAAACTTTTTCACAAGAGCATGAGAGGAACCACCGAAAATGATATCATCCACATAAATCTGAACTATTAAAGTGTCATTTCCTTGCCTGAGGAGAAAAAGAGTTTTATCAACTGAACCCATTTTGAACCCGTTTTTAAGTAGAAAAGTTTTCAATCTAGCATACCAAGCACGAGGTGCTTGCTTCAAACCATATAAAGCCTTTTGCAACTTAAAAACACGATCAGGAAAATTGGGATGTTCAAAACCAGGCGGTTGTTTAACATAAACTTCTTCTTCTATAAAACCATTCAGAAAAGCACTTTTCACGTCCATTTGATAAAGCTTATATCCACGCGAAGCAGCAAATGCAAGCAAAATACAAATGGCTTCTAAACGAGCAACAGGAGCAAAAGTTTCACCATAATCAAGACCCTCTTTTTGAGAAAAGCCCCGAGCAACCAGCCTAGCTTTATTTCTAACAACATGACCATCTTCTCCTTGTTTGTTCTTAAAGACCCATTTAGTTCCAATTGGTTTACAAGAAGGAGGAGGATCAACCAAAACCCAAACCTGATTCCGTGCGAAATTTTCTAACTCCTCATGCATGGCATTGACCCAGTTAGAATCAGATAAAGCATGTCCAGCATCTCGGGGTTCAAAAGAGGCAACAAAGGCAGTATGCGCAAAGACACAATAATTTTTATTTTTCATACCTCTGTTCCTTGTCGTGCGTTCATCCAAATTACCTATTATGTTCTTGGCAGGATGACGATTCTGAATGTGTCGTGGTGCTGTACGTTCTGAAATCGCCTCCCCCTCAACTGTAGCCGGTACATGATCAACAGTCGGTGAAGCTGCAGGCTCTGCTGTAGATGTACGTGTCGGCGATGGTCCATCCTCCAAAGTGGTGGAGGGCGCCTGCTCAGGCTGGGCGCCAGGCTCCCCCTGCATCGCAGGCTAGGCATCATCATCATCGCCGTCGTCACATTCATCTTCCTCTTTCTCATCCTCAAAAATATCCTACCCGATCTCGTCATCACCTGCACACTCAAAAGCAGAAGAAAAACAAGGCATTGTCTCGTTGAAGGTGACCTCACATGTCTCATCGATGCGGTTAGTATCAAGATTAAGCACACGGTACGCTCGCCCTTGCAAGGCATACCCCAAAAATAACCCATCGGAAGAACGCGATTCAAATTTATCCAAATTTCCCTTTTTCAATATAAAACACTTGCAGCCAAAAACTCGAAAGTGGAAAACTTTGGGAGGTCGACCAAATCTCAACTCATAAGATGTTTTCCCCAGAAAAGCTCTTAGAAAAATGCGATTAGCAACATAGCAAGCGGTGTTGATAGCCTCAGCCCAAAAACGTCTAGGAGTTTTATGTTCATCGAGCATTGTC
Source organism: Miscanthus floridulus (assembly GCF_019320115.1). NCBI lineage: Eukaryota > Viridiplantae > Streptophyta > Magnoliopsida > Poales > Poaceae > Miscanthus > Miscanthus floridulus. Next base: position 59,994,255 of record NC_089587.1, on the reverse strand, counting down.
CTAGCCATCTCAACAAGCGTACGATTTTTACGCTCAACAACACCGTTCTGGGGAGGAACGTAAGGTGAGGAAAACTGATGATCTAAACCTTGTTCTGAACAAAAAACTTTCATGCGAGAATTCTTGAATTCCGTACCATTGTCACTGCGAATTGCTCTAACGGCATTATTTAACAACTCATTTTTTAGCTTCAGAACAAGATCATGAACATGTGAGAAAGCCTCATCCTTAGATTCCAAAAAGAACACCCATGAATATCGAGAAAAATCATCCACAACGACGAGCACATACCACTTCCCACCAGCAGACCGAACATGGGCTGGACCAACAGTGTCCATATGTAACAGTTCACCCGGTCGTCTCGTCATCACCTGAGTCACAGGTGCATGAGAAGCAGCAACCATTTTTCCATGTTTGCAGGGAGCACAAATCAAATCCTTTTCAAACTTGAGTTTCGGTAAACCATCAATTAAATCCAATGAACTCAAACAACAAAGAAAATCAAAGCTCAAGTGGCCCAACCGACGATGCCACTTCCAAATCAGGGGGGAACCATGAGCAACTAAACAGCAAGTTTCACCAAAAGATTTAGAAAAATCAGCTTTAAAAATCCGTCTAAAAGGAGAAATCTTGTAAACAAGGTTACCAGCAGAATCAAGAACACGTGAATTTCCTTTCTTAAAACGAACCTCAAAATCATCCTCAAGAAGTTGCGAAACAGACAGCAAATTATAATGCAAATTCTTTACCAATACGATGTCCTTTAACGTGTATTTATCTGTTACCTTGATGCAGCCATGCGCCATTACCTTACCTTGACTTTTATCCCCAAAAGTGATGTTTTCCTTTACGCTCGTGGGGGTGAGGCTGGAGAACCATTTATCATCTCCAGTCATGTGGCGCGAACAACCGGAGTCCATTATCCATATGTCCTCCTCGCCTCCAACCTGCAATCAACAACGAGAGCGAGGGTGAGCTAATGACTCAACACTGGGGTTAGGATAATGTAATGAAAACCAGTGCTGAGCCACTTGCTCAAAAGAAGCATTAGCAAAATCAAAGCTCTCAAAAAAACGATGAGAACCACGAGGGGGAAAACGTGGTCTGTCATCCTGATGTTGTGCAAGAGCACGAGTATGTGAGCGAAAACCAGAAGAGCGAACAAACGGCTCACGTCTCAAAACAGGACGATCATGAGTACCACGTACAGGGTACTGCTCACATCTAAAAACACGACGATCATGAGTACCACGTGTGGGGTACTGCTCACGTCGTTCAGCATGCATCCTCCGATAACAGAACTCATAAAGATGACCATCATGACTGCAAAAATCACAATGATAAAGCTTGCGTGCAGGAGCGAAAGAAGCCTCAGCATTAGAACTAGAAGCAACAAAAATAGGCTTAGCAAAATGATGACAAGAAGAACCATTTGGCTTAGTAATTTGTACACCCTTGAAGTGTTTTGGCTTAGGCACCCAAACCTGCTTTTTAGGAGCAGATCTAGATGTCTCAACCAGCAACCCATTAGAGGTGACACCTGAACCCTTCCTAGGAGGTGGTCCAGTATATTTAGCCAAAGGTGGATTCTTCTCATCAATAGGCGGTCCACTTTTTTCACCAAAAACATGTTTCAAGTCATAACCGGGACCAAAACGCTCACTCCGTTTAATTTGAGCAATAGCCATACCAATTTGAGGCTCACGAATAGAACACCAACCAAGAATAGTTCTCAAATGCTTATTTTCTTCTTCCAAATCAGCAAGTTTGGCCCTTAAATCATTATTTTCAACAACAAAATTAGGACAAGTTAGGCATGAAGGAAGAACCGGACAAGTGTGTTTTTCCAACTCAACAATATGTGATTTAGCAACATTTAATTCAGATCGTAAAGTTGGACAAATCGAACAATCCGGCAAATCTGGACAAGTGTGTTCTTCAAAAATTTTTACCCGACATAAAGCATTATCCAAGTCAACTTTCAGAAGCGGGCAAGAAACACAAGTACCAAGCAAATTCGACTGAGAACGAAGTTCATTTAGTTCAGCATAAAGTTTATCTCGATCATCAACAATGGAAGCATACTTGGTTTGCAATTTAGAAAGCGAAATCATATAAATTGAGCATTCTTCACATTCATCAGGTTCAGCAGGATTAGATGCAGCATTTTTGAGAGTAGCTAGTTTAGCACAAGTTTTATCATAATCAGTTTTAAGTTTAGCCAACACTTTATTTTGCTTATGAACAATTTTAGTTAAATCAGCTATTCTTTGTTCTACAGAAGTATCTACCTCATCATCAGAAGTTTCATCGTTGCTGTCAGTTGATGCATCACCCTCCAAGGCCATAGTACATATCCCACCATTGATGCCAGCGTCAGTGATGAAGCAAAGTCCGTCTGTCTTCTTCTTGGGTGTCTCATCCTCGGAATCTGAATCGCTGGAGTCTGACGAGCCACCTGAAACATACTATCCAAGAGAAGATAACAAAACATTTGCAGCCTTAGCGACTTGCTTGTCAGAGTATTTTTGTCCGTCTTTCTTCCATTGCTTATCCTTCTTCTTCTTCCTCTCCCTGAACTTCTCCTGGCGCCTAGAGGAGTTATTGCCCTGCTCAAAAGATCTCTGCTTGTTTGGGCAATCAGCAGCAAAGTGTCCTCGCTCACCACAGTTGAAGCAGCCATCTGAACGTCTTCTATTACGCCTGTTGTCATACACACGCTTAAACTTGTTGGAGAGCAGTACAAGCTGATCATCATCTAGCACCTCCAACTCCTCATCTGCAACATGACACAAAGAAGACAAAGCAAAACTGGAAACATTTGGATTAGCATTAGTGTTAGTCTTATTTCCAGAAATCAAAGCCATTGGAACGTCAGAAGAAGAAGCAGCTGTGGGATTTTTCAATTTACGCTTAGAAACAATTTCGATCTCTTTTGATTTGAGCTTACTGTAAAGCTCATCAGTGGTGAGAGTCTCATAACCTACAGATTCAACGATCGCCTCAACTTTCATATCCCATTCATCATTAAGTGAATGTAATAATCTGAGAGCCCTAGCATGATCATCATAAGGCATATTGCTATTCATGGCCTTCATCTTATTAACAATCACTTGAAAACGTGCAAACATGTCATCAATAGACTCACTAGGCAATTGGCAAAAAGCATCAAACTCTTTTCGGTGAATCTCAAATTTTCGGTTTTTCACAGTGTTTGAGCCTTCATGATATTTTCTAAGTTTCTCCCAGATCTGATAAGCGAGATCTTCACTAGAAACCCGATCATATTCAGTTTTACAAATAGAAGCCTGTAAAATAGCAACAGCGCGATGATTTGTTTCAAGAAGCCCGATCTCAGCGGCGTCAGTCGGTTCCTCAGCTGGAATCACATATGTGGCATTTTGTGTGATTTTCCATAGCTTCAGCGACTTGCCTTTGAGATAGTTGGTCATACATGCCTTCCAGTAATCATAATCAGTCCCATCAAAAAACGGAGCGCGAACATCAAACTTTTCATTAGTTGCCATAGCTTTCAGCACCGATTAAGGTATAGAAAACCTAAACCGGCTATGATACCAATTGAAGGATCGAAACGGGCGACCAGAGGGGGGGTGAATGGTCGCGGAAGCCAAAAATAATTTCTAACCCTTCCCCTAAACACAAAACCTGATTAAATCACGTTTTTCAAATCTAGCCAGAACTCTATGTACCTAGTAAACCTGATGTGGGCGAAAATCCGTAACTCCGATCGACCTAAAAATTTTTCAGATTAAACTAGATGAAATTACGAAACTAACCCAACTGGAATCACGTCAATCGGACTTACGGATCTTGAGATAAAAATAAAACAAGCAGACTATGTCAGATGCTGACGAGAATTGTAAAGAACCAATCGAGATGCACAAGATCAATCATTATAGATGAAAGATTAAATTGAGTAATTGAACTTACAAAAGTGCATCTAGCCTCCGCCTGGAGAGATCAACAAAAACCTCTCACTAGAATTCAAACCCTAGGCTAGACCGGAGAGAGGAAAACTGAACCGTGGAACCCCGGGGCATGAGTACTGTTCACGGGTACTGTTCACGCGTGAATACTAACTCGCCGAGAGTCCAAAACGTTCCCCCCTCTCAACCCTAGGTGCCACATATTTATATCTCCAAAGGGTGACACGACCTATTTTCACATAACCCCCTACGCTAAATAAATCTAACGTAGGGGCGTAAATTCCAATTACGTCCTCTATGGCAAATTCTGCGATGTCCGCGATCCCTCCATCTCCGCGATGTGATCCTCGCGATGTCGCCGCACGACCATCCGAAATCGTATCGCGATCGCCAGAATTTCCATCTTCGACCAACGCACGCCGCACGAGCGTCCCGGTACGATGCATGGCTTTGTGGCTCAACCAGCGAACCCCGGATTTTGTGGCGTAATCTGGAAACCTCCCTCGACGTCCTCCCACCGTGTAGCCAGGTACAGTAGACGTACACCGCACGATCGCCTGTCCCTCGAACGTAAGCCTCGATCCGCCCTTCTCCGCCCCCACGGTTCTTCGGCATGGCATCCTATCCTCGTTCTTCACTCGTCGCCGCATGTACCTTGTCTCCACCTGTCACCTACAACCACAACCTGCCGAGAGACACGTCACACGCACACCGTGTTGTCAATCGCTCATCACCAAGGTGCTAGCTCACCGGCATCTCACAAACACAGTCCATAAGTCAAAGCACAACTCACAACCACAAGTGAAGCTCATGTCCAAGCACATGACGAAGCACAACTCCTCAAAAAAGCGGCCTATGACACGATGGTTCATTCGGTGATGCATGAGCGGGGTTATTCGAACCCACCGACGAAAGCTGCAAAAAGGATAAGAGGTTGCATGTGTGAGATTCATCTAGTAAGTTTCTATGTGAAGCATTGGTGTATGTCATAGCTAGTGCAAGCATGTAGTAAGTTTTTATGTCAAGCATCTAGTAAGTTTCTATGTCAAGCATCTAGTAAGTTTGTATGTCAACCATGGTTGTATGTCAAGGAAGCATCTAAGAGTGAACTTTCATACTTACAGGAGTGGCTGTAGGAGTAGGCGGTGGAGGTGCTACCAACGGCAAAGGTACACCCCCTTGCTGGACACTCCGCATGAAGGCCTCCATTTCTTGCATCCTCCTCTCCTGGGCCACGAACGCTTCCCTCTGGGCCTGCAGCTGTGCGCTCTGAGCCTCGACCATGAGCTTCTGGGCCTGCAGCTCGGCCTGCAATACAAACTTCAATGTTTCAGTAATGCAAATGTAACTTAGGTGTGCAAAGATGAACATACGATGAGTAAAATAGGACATACCTCGAGAGCGTCGACCCGCTGCAGTGACGGAGTAGGCCGTGGGCGTATGGGCTGGCTGGAGCTCGTGCTCTGTGCTCGGAGCACGTCGAGAGAGGGAACAGTGGTGGAGTCGATGGCGCCATCTGCAATCCATAGCCGCCCATGCTTCTTGCCTCCTCCTAGCCTCATGATGGTCTCTACATCAATGGGCTCAGTGCGCACATCGTAATCTTCCCCATGGACCTCCCTCACCTTTGAGGTGTACTCTTGAACCTTAGTGTGCACGGTCAGGTCGGAGTACACCTCGCGCGGGGCAGACGGGTCGAAGGAGATAGAGGAAGACGCCCTGTCCATGTGGGACATAGCCCACGTAGAGAACTCCGAGACCTCCACGCCCAGGTGTGCAGCCTCCTACGAGTAAGATGGCAAGATGGTGAGAAATAAGGCAGAACTCAGCGTCAAATAAGATAAAAGAAATCACTTACATATGCTTGTTTGTAGGCAGGGAGGTTGCGGCTGCCTTGATGATGAGTAGCACCTCGCCTCAGCAGACGCTGGTCCCGCTGCCTCGCATGGTTCTCAGCAAAGTCATTGGACAACCACCTGTCCACGATCATCTCCCAGCACACGGAGTGGGATCGGCACCACCAGGGAATCACCTATAAGTCATTGATTATTTGACATAGAAAAAGATAAAATTAAACCTACTTAATCTCAAAACGAATCATTATTAATGTTTTCGTCTACCTCAAGGTACTAGGCCCGGGACAGCTCTACCTATCTTGCATCAGGCTTGCTAATGGACTGCTTCAACACCACGGCGTAGTAGTCTCTGTGGGCCTGCACACGCGCCTCATGGTGCATGTCGGTGACGTACTTCCTACAGGCGGCGGCGGCTGCCTGATCCGCCCGGGCCTCAAGTCCTTCTTCTGGCTTGAAATACATCTGCATACAAAACCGATGTATCCATTCATTATTTCAATAAAAGACTTGCCCAATGAAAATGTTGTGCGAGAGAGACTTACCCAAAACTCCGCCAGTACCCGCTCCTGCTTGTTGCGGTACCTATCGTTAGGGGCCAACTGGTACCTGTCCCACGTGTAGGCTGGCTCCTGCACGTCCTCAAACACGTTCACAAGGTCAGGGTATCATTTCCTGCACAAAACACCAAGGATGCTCGTGGGGGAGCATGCAGAAGTACCCGACAAAACCAACCAGGCCCTGCACAAGTGATTAAGAAAATTTATCAGTTCCTCTTTTGATTTCCAATATTATCATATGAAGTAGTTGTGATAACATCTATAGTTACTTACCTCTTTGCCATAGGGCAAATTAGTGCCCGGTTGTGAGGAAGCGGAGGCTGAGGGAGGCTCACGGGACCTCGCTGGTAGACAGTCGGGGTAGCGGAACTATCGCCCTCGGCGGCCTCGCCCTCGACGGCCTCGCCCTCGACGGCCTCGCCCTCGGCGGCCTCGTCCTCGGCTGCCTCATCCTGGGTCTGTCGGACGTCCTTGTCCTCGACCTCGCCCTCGGGCGTGGCCATCATGTGCTCCTCCTCCATCACCACGTCTGAAGGTGGCGGGGAAGGAGTCCGCTGCCTCCTGCTAACCCTGGTCCTCCTCCTCTGACATCCTGTGGACGCTACCCCTAACCCCGACCCCTCGTCTGAAACGGGAGGGCGTGGTCTCCTGTAAAGGGAGGCTATCTCACATCGTGGATGGCTGCTCGCCATCACCTGCAATCACAAAGAATGAACAAGACTTATTAGTATATATATTAGAAATAGATTCAAAATAAATAAAGAAAATACAAACTAAAACAAACATAGTATTACATGTATTAGGAATAATCTTCATGATTAGGATCATAGGTGTCGTCATCACTGTCAAAATTGTCCAAATGGGCAACACTATCTGAAGGTTCTATGTTGTCTTCGTTGTCATTGCCTAGCCTTAATTGGTCAAGCATTTCTATGTCCTTGGCATTTTGCACCACATCTCCATCAACCTCGTCATCCTCCGTTTCGTTGTCTACTTCCATTTCGATCGCTTCGGGTAAGACTATCTCAAACGTGCCTGGTAGCCCATCTTCTTGATAGAACTGTCCATCATATGTGTTTGCGTTGAAGTTGTAATCGTCATCGTTTGGGGCAGGTAGTTTACCGTGTGGAGACACCTGGTGCACAATAGCCCAACCCTTAAGATCCGCTTTGTCTTGGTTGGCATATCACGTATAGTACACCTGCATGGCCTGTTGAGCCACAATGTAGACATCTTTTCCTGGATAGATGGAATCTTCTCGAATCTCGACTAGCCCAAGATGAGGGGTCTATCTCGTTTCTCGAGGATTAAACCAGTGGCATTTGAACACGACAGGTTTATGTTTGTGACCATGAAATGAGAGTTCATATATTTCCTCAACTCTACCATGATAGTCGAGGTCGTCAGTGCCGGGCGTGCAAACTGCGCTATTTGTGGTTTTCCGTTTGGGCCGAGTCTGCTCATATCTTGTTGTGTGGAAGCGATATCCGTTCACATCATAACCGGTAAATGACTGCACCCTAATGTCATAGCCGCCTGCAACCTGTCTCAACTCCTCACTTATGGATGAGTCAGTCTGGGCCTACAAGCTCAAGCATGATAGGTCGTTATATTAATCGAACGAACGAGAAACTTGGAATATGGAACGTGGGAGCTAAATTGGACATTACCTTTTGTTTGAACCAAGAAATGAAATCAGGCCTCCCCGCACCCGCACCTCGAGAAAGAAGGGTGTCATGTTCCTGCGAGGTAGGATCCCTTGATTGATGCCAGGACTCACGAATAAATTCCCTGTCCAAATAAGAATCAGTGGGGTTGCATGAAGAATATTCAGGGCGTATTGAAACAAGTTCGTTGAGAACTTACTCGATGAACGGCTGCACCTCGGGAAGGTTGGTCAACACATATAGCATGACACTTCGCCACTCTTCATTTCCCAATATCTTATTGGTCGATCCACTTGCGCTGCAGAGTTGGCCTTGGAACAGGCTGTGGGTCCATTCATTTTCGCCAACATTGTAACGAGGGAGTGGATTATGATTGCTAGGAAGTTTCGGCTTGTAGTATAGTGTTGTGAAGTTTGCCACCTCCTCCCTTAGACTTGCCTCTGCAATGGAAGCCTCAATTCTGGCTTTATTTGTACATTTCTTGCGAAGAGTCTTTAGACATCTCTCGATTGGATAGCACCACCAGGCTTGCACGGGCCCCCCCCCCCAAACGTGCCTTGGACGGGAGGTGCACAATCAGATGCTACATGGGCAAGAAGAAGCTGGGTGGAAAGATCTTCTCCAGCTTACAGAGTAACACAGGTGCCGCTTTTTCCAAGTCCTAAGCGACGGTCCGAGATATCTCCTTGGCACAAAGCTGACGGAAGAAAAAACTCAACTCTGCCAGCACTTGCCAGACATGGTCAGGGACATAGCCTCGGACCATCGTTGGAAGAAGCCGCTCAATCCATATGTGGTAGTCATGACTCTTCATCCCGTTGACTCATAAAGTGCCTGTCGAACGACGAATACTTACCACCCTTCTTCAACCAAATGAACCTCATAGCTTCCTTGCATATTGGGCATGAGAATTTCCCGTGGACACACCAGGCGGCGAATATCCCATACGCCAGGAAGTTATGCAGGGAGTAGTGGTACCAAACATGCATCTTGAAGGATGATTTTGTAGCTCGGTCGTATGTCCATACCCCCTTCTCCCAAGCATCGATCAATTCATCAATCATAGGCTCCATGTACACACCCATATTACTCCCCGGGTGTCTAGGAATTATCAACGACAAGAAGACGTTATGCCGTTGAAAGGAGATGCCGGGGGGAGATTTAGGGGGATAACAAACATGGGCCAACATGTGTATGGGGCAGACAACTGTCCATAAGGATTGAACCCATCTGTTGCCAGCGCGACACATACATTACGAGCCTTAGCTGCTTTGTCAGGATGTTTGTCATTAGCGTACGTCCATGCTTCGGCATCGGACGGATGCACCATCGTCCATGGCTTGTACCATACACCTTCTTTATGCCATGTCATCTATTTCGCGGATTCCTTGGTCATGAAAAGCCGTTGGATCCTCGGCACAAACGGAAGGTGCCATAGGACTTTCGCGGGGATCGTAACCTACCTCTTCTGGCCATCTCCAGAGTCTACCTCCAGGTACCTTGAGGATTTACACTTCGGACAGTACTTTGCATCCTTGTGATCTTTCCTAAATAAGACGCACCCCTTCGGACAAACATGTATCTTGTCATATGGCATCTTAAGCATACGAAGTAGTTTCTGTGACTCGTGCAAGTTCTTCGGTAGAATGTGCTTCTCCGATAGCATGCTGCCAAACACGGCCAACATCTTATCAAAGCCTTCGCGACTCAGATTTAACTCGGCCTTCAACCCCATAACACGTCCAATGGCATCCAGCTGAGAACCCGTTGTACTCTCATGAAGGGGTTTCTGTGTCGAGTCCAACATTTCGTAGAAGGCCTTAGCGGCTTCCTCCATCTCCTCCTTCTCACGTCCTTCTGCGAAGTGAGCTTGGTGAGTGTCATCTAGCATGTCTGCTACTCCGGCATCATCATCAAAAGCCTCAAGGCATGGTCTCACCACCTCCGCTCTTATACGATCTGCTTCACCATGGTGGATCCACCGGTGGTAGCCAGCCGTATAACCATTGTACACAAGATGTTTACCCATGGTCACCTTGTCTACCCTTCTATTGTTGTCACATTTGCTATAGGGACACCAAAGTTTAGAATGTCCTTTAGCTACACCCGAGCTCCATGCATGTTCCAAGAAAGCATCTGTCCCATTCACCCACTCAATGTCAAAGTCACTCTTGCTTCTCTGGCCCGTGTACATCCACTGACGGTCTTCTATCCTTCCACATATACAGCACATAGTAATGTAACCATCAATTGCATCTATGCGGTGTTCCTACTCTCTAATAGGTGAGGATAGGTCCTAATCCCACCCGCGGATGCATAGATGAGGTTAGTTTCCATGCTCCGCTCCTTATCCAAGACAGAATTTTGGTAGCACCTCCCCGCTGTTCTCCCAATGCACGTCCTGCAAGGGAGAGTGTGTATCCAGAGAACAACAGGGGGTGATGCCGAAACACCATCTCGGACCGAAGCGGACCATGGAAACTAACCCATCTACGCATCCACGGGTTGTCCAAAAAACGTGGACAATCCAAAACAGATACGGTCGTAGATATACAAAGATCTGTATACCTCCAACTGTATCTCTTTCGGACGAGAGACACCTAACTAGGTTACGTGACCAAAGACCACATACGGATAGAGGGGTTATACCTAGGGTGCCGGTGAGGTCAGGGTAGCGGGGCGGTGGAGAGTCGGTGCAGTGGCGAGTCAACGCGGTGCAGGAAGACCCGCAGCACCGACGAAGACGATCGGGGTCGCCGAGTCCCTCGCACAGGTCCTCCTGCAAAAAAGGGCAAAAATAGTTAGTGTCGACTCAAAATTTTGGCAGCACCTCCCCTGCATGGGGAGGTTCCCAAAACCTACAAAAAAACATGGCACAAAGGCCAACAACCACCAATATATCAAGAGGAGCCATGTATTTTAGTTCTCTTTCCATTCAGATGAAAGTATTGAAGTAGTACAACAACAATTACTACTAACCCTACAACTACTACTAAAACTACTACTAACAACTACTTAACTACTAATAGTACTAATACTAAGAACTACTTAACTATTAATAACAACTACTACTAACCACTACTACTTACTAACTACTACTATTTACTAACTACTACTACTACTAACCCTACAACTAACACTACTAACTAATACTACTAACCACTACTACTTACTAACTACTACTATTTACTAACTACTACTACTACTAACCCTACAACTAACACTACTAAATACTACTACTAACACTACAACTAACTACTACTAACTACTAACTACTACTACTACTAACCCTACAAGGGTAGGGCTTACCTTGGTGGCAAGAACGACAAGAGCGAGGGCCGACGACGACAGCGGGGATGACCGCAGCAACGCGAGGATCAACGGGCGGTCGGAACGAAGCGAGGATCGACGGGCGGTCGGGTCGGCACCTTCCTCTTCTTCCTCCTCCCCTTTCTCTTTCTTCCTCTTCTTCCTCCTCCCCCTTCTCTTTCTTCCTCTTCCTCCACCCCCTTCTCTTTCTTCCTCTTGCTCCTCTCCTTCTCCCTCTGCTGGCCGGCCGCAGGGCACGGCGACCGAGGCACCGGCGAGCTCAGGGCGCGGGCGCAGGGCCACTAGGCTGCCGGGGCCGGGCGCCGGCGAGCTCGGGGCACGGGCGCGGGGCCATCAGGGCTGGACGGGGGCGCCGGGGCGGGACGGGGGCGCCGGGGAGGGCCCAACAGGAGCTCGCCGGCCGTAGGGGGACGACGGCGGGGGCGGCGGCGGCGCGGCAAGGACGCGGGGGCGTGGGTGGGAGAGGAGTGAGGAGGGGGTCGGTTGGGCCGACCCGTTCTAGGACTTTAGGTTAGAAGCTTTGCCGAGTGTCGGGCCCAGCAGCACTCGGCAAAGGGTTTTGCAATTTTTTAAAAAAAATCTTTGCCGAGCGCCCTGTGAGCTGGCGCTCGGCAAAGACAGTCTTTGCCGAGTGCCAAGGTTGGCAGGCACTCGGCAAATTAATTTTTTTTTGTTTTTTTCTCCCCATTTTTTCCTGGGGCCTTGCTACAGTAATTGAAACCCCATTTTAAAATTTGGGACAATTTTGAGTTTTTTTTACTATATTTCCTTAATTATTTTTGTTTCGTTGAATTTTTTTGACTATTTCAAATTTGAACTGCATGTACATGAAATAATGGAATTTGATCATTCAAAAAATGGTATTCATGATGTTTGGCGTATGTTGAGGCCGTATCCAGGAACTCGCATGAAATTACGAGCATCTTGTTGTCGTAACATGGCGATGTACTTGCGGTAAAAGTGTATTTAGATTATATAAAATGCAAACGAAGTCTGAAAATCACGAAACTTGTCGAGGTGTCTTGTTATCGCATGTGGAGGGCGTGGTAAAAAAATTGAGAAAGTTTGAAGCAAATTGTGATGTAACTTTCTTAATTTTTTTACCACGCCCTCCACATGCGATAACAAGACACCTCGACAAGTTTCGTGATTTTTGGACTTCGTTTGCATTTTATATAATCTAAATACACTTTTACCGTAAGTACATCGCCATGTTACGACAACAAGATGCTCGTAATTTCATGCAAGTTCCTGGATACGGCCTCAACATACGCCAAACATCATGAATACCATTTTTTGAATGACCAAATTCCATTATTTCATGTACATGCAGTTCAAATTTGAAATAGTCGGAAAAATTCAACGAAACAAAAATAATTAAGGAAATATAGTAAAAAAACTCAAAATTGTCCCAAATTTTGAAATGGAGTTTCAATTACTGTAGCAAGGCCCCAGGAAAAAATGGGGAGAAAAAAACAAAAAAAAATTGCCGAGTGCCAACCTTGGCACTCGGCAAAGACTGTCTTTGCCGAGCGCCAGTTCACAGGGCGCTCGGCAAAGATTTTTTTAAAAAAATTGCAAAAACGGTTAAAAAGTCTTTGCCGAGGGCCTAACGGTGATGCCCTCGGCAAAGATTAACGGTAGGGGATGAATCTCGTGTCAGGCGGTGTTGCCGAGGGCCGGGCCTTTGCCCTCGGCAAAAAATTATTGTTGACGCGTATTTGTCTCTGGCCCTCGGCAAAGAGTATTTGCCGATGGCGGTTCTTTGCCGAGGATCAGGCCCTCGGTAAAGACTCTTTACCAAGTGCCCGAGCATTTGCCGTCGGCAAATCATTATGCCCTCGGCAAAGATGCTCTGTCCGGTAGTGTTGGGCTTTCAGCGTTCATAATCTCCCATAACCTGGTTTCACATGGATTATGGGATTATGGTAATAAAGAAGTTTGATTATAATAATCCATCATATAATCTACCGGATCAAAATATGATTATATAATCTGATAATTATAATCGGAAGGATATCCAAACAGGGTTTAGTCTATGCATGCTAAGGCCTTGGACTTCGATGGCTTTTACCCAACTTCTTATAATTCCAATAGGAGGATGTAAAAAAAAACTCCCGCATATAATAGGAAGCCCATTTCAAAATCGGTGCCTTTTATACTTTCCATCCTAGAACAAACGAACATATTGCACTTTGAGGAGTCAACCAATTCCTGGCTAGATGTATAGAAAATAGTATTGACATTTGTATCTCTAAACATGTCTGTTTTGAAAATATAAGATGTGAGATATCCAAGAAACAGCTTGATTCCTTGAGAAAAAGAAAAAGAAAAACACCTCCTGAAATGAGGTTGTGAACAATGTGATGTGGTTTTACAGTTACCTACCCGTTTTGCTCGTGGGGTTGGTTTGTATATTACAGTAAGTAGCAGCCAAAAGGCATGCGAGCAAACGAGGAGGGCCCAAATCCAAGTTGCTTGTGGAAAAGAGTCCCAAGGACAAGGAGAAAGAAAAGAAGCGCGTGGTGCTTGGCCGCGTGTGGCAGGTGGATTTGTAGCAGCAGCGGTTTCCGTGTCTCCAGACTTATCAACGTATAATAACTACCGTCCATGCACATCCCCCCGTTCCGTTAGGCAAGGCCAAGTGCCCTTATCCCCTCTTCTATTCTATCTAGGAGTACTCGTTTTCAGTAGCCTGCCCTTTAACACGCCTTGCCTTGCCTGCCCCAAAATCGCTTTTTTTAATATATATATTTAGTAAGTATATGAAAAAGTAATAACTGTTATGCATAAATAAAAGGCGGAATGCATGTTATATGTTATCCACCTCCTGTGATTATCCACTGATCCGGGGGGGCCACAGAGCAGGCACGAGATTCTCCCGGAAATGCCCCCGGCGCGAACGGTTATTATATATAGCGGGCAACGCCCAGCCCGGCAGAGCACGGCAGTCCGCACCCCGCACCGCACAGGCACAGCACAGCGAGGCAGCCGGTGCCGGCCGGCAACCGCACCTAGTCTGGTCTCGTCTCTGGGTGTCTGGCTGGGTCTCCCGTCTCGTCTCCTCCCAAATCCTTCCACGTAGCCCCGGCCGGCAGTAGGGAGGCGAAGAGAAGAGAGAAGATGGTCGGGCTCCTCCCCGAGACCAATGCCGCGGCGGAGACCGACGTCCTCCTCGACGCCTGGGACTTCAAGGGCCGCCCGGCCCCGCGCACCACCACCGGCCGCTGGGGTGCCGCCGCCATGATCCTAGGTACGTTGGTTGGGTCGATCCGAGTCCGGCCGGCCGGCCGGGTTCCTCTCTCGTTCCATCCCACCCGGCGGCAGGCAGATCTGGCATGCGTCGATCGAGATCGCTCGCTCGCTGTCGCTGACGGTCGACGCTGAACGTACTGAAGGATGAAAAATAATGCATGGGCTGTTCCTGACTCCTGACCTGTGTCTGTGGTGCTGCTGCAGTGGCGGAGCTGAACGAGCGGCTGACCACGCTGGGCATCGCCGTGAACCTGGTGACGTACCTCACGGGCACCATGCACCTGGGCAACGCCGAGTCCGCCAACGTCGTCACCAACTTCATGGGCACCTCCTTCATGCTCTGCCTCCTCGGCGGCTTCGTCGCCGACTCCTTCCTCGGCCGATACCTCACCATCGCCATCTTCACCGCCGTCCAGGCATCGGTCAGTGTCATCGCTCTCCTTCCTCCCACAAACTTGGGATTCTTTCGATTCTGTTTTCCTTTTTTGTTCTCTGCTTCGATAATCCATTCATTCATTCAAGTCCATTAATGTCACCGGCGTGCTCTGCTCTCTAGATGTCGGTCAGTCAGTTTTGCTGGATGGGTCCGCCGGTCAATCCCCTCTGTCATTTCATCATCGACAAAAAAAAATCTGCTTGGGCTTTTCATGTTATTATCATTATTCCCTTCCCTAGTAGGAGCAGGACTAGTAGTCAGTAAAAACCAAATAAAAATTGGAACTTTGCATCCACAAGATGCTCCTTCTCTGAAAAGAACGCGGACCCAAACAAACAAAAGGTGGCTATGTAATCAATTTCAATTCAGTCATCATCGCCGTCGTCATATATCTCCCGTCCCTGTGGATGGAACATATATACATGCTGACAAGATCCATGCCCATCCCATGCATGGAGTGATGGTGCTGGACAGCCGGGGTCCAAGTCACTCCAATTTCCTTTCCATTATTATCAGTAGAGTTAGATTCGATCCTTGCATCATCTGTCTGTCAATCTACCTCACCTGATGAAAGCGTAAAACTAAACAGATTTCTAATTTATTATTACTGCACACTGCACGCCCGCCGGAAAAGAGCAGTAATTTTAAATTTAATCTGCACGAGTTTTGTTTGTTTCGGTTTATATACTACTGATAATCACCCAAAGATTTAAAAGGTTGGATTTTGACAAATAATACATACAGCTGCTAGCTGATGATACATACAAAGTACAGTAAGTAATTTGTTTGTTTGCGTACGTGCGTGATTGGGCGCGCAGGGCGTGACGATCCTGACGATCTCGACGGCGGCGCCGGGTCTGCGTCCGGCGGCGTGCTCCGGCAACACCGGTGAGTGCGCGCGCGCGTCGGGCGGGCAGCTGGGAGTGATGTACCTCGCCCTGTACCTGACGGCGCTGGGCACGGGCGGGCTCAAGTCGAGCGTGTCCGGCTTCGGCTCCGACCAGTTCGACGAGTCGGACCGGGGCGAGAAGCACCAGATGATGCGCTTCTTCAACTGGTTCTTCTTCTTCATCTCCCTCGGCTCCCTGCTGGCCGTCACCGTGCTCGTCTACGTCCAGGACAACCTGGGCAGGCGCTGGGGCTACGGCGCCTGCGCCTGCGCCATCGCCGTTGGGCTCGTCGTCTTCCTCGCCGGCACGCGCAGGTACCGGTTCAAGAAGCTGGTGGGGAGCCCGCTCACGCAGATCGCGGCCGTCGTCGTGGCGGCGTGGCGGAAGCGCCGGCTCCCGCTCCCCGCTGACCCCGCCATGCTCTACGACATCGACGTCGGTAAGGCCGCCGCCGCTGCGGCCGAGGAAGGTTCCGGCAAGAAGAGCAAGCGCAAGGAGCGCCTCCCCCACACCGACCAGTTCCGGTAAGCTCTAGCTGGCTTTTGCCTACCTACCTTTTACTTACTGACTACTTTCCAAAACATCTACTGCTTTTGTTTACTTTTGTCCATCGTCATCGCCATGCTCTAGTAGTGGTAATTACCTTACCAAATGAGTCAAGTTTCTGCTTAATTACCTTACTTACTTGACTGGCCAGGCCGGTTGCCCAAAAAAAAAACTTATACTACCATCTGACTAATAATACTGCAGTAGTATGTAATGGATTAAATAGCTAAGTGATGGCATCAGTCAAAAAAAGAGTCCAAGTAAGATGGACTGGCAGCACACCAATAGGCTTTTTTTTTGTTTGACTCTCATCTGGGTACAGTTATAGCATCTGTTCATACACACACGCCCACACAACACAAAACAAAACTACAACTACACTCAGATTTGAAGACCACGTCCTTGTTAAGATCACCGAAATTCTCTGATTTCGTAGACGACGGGCACATCACGATATTCTCTGATTTCGTACACGACGAACACATCACAATCTTATCGTAGCATCACGCGTGAGAGACGCACGCTTGGAACCTGTCCAAGCGGAGACCGTTGAAAATGGAACAAAGCCCCGGTGAGGCACCTGGTGAGCTGAGACAGGCGGGCGTGGACGCGCGCCTGGCGTCGTTGCCAACCGCACTACGCGCGGTCCTCACCAATAGGGTTATTTGCCTTACTATTGGTTGACCTCATTTGTCAGTCTCACTTGTATTGTAACCAGAGAGAGGGACTTAGAGCAAGTGAGAGACACAGCCATTGCCAGACAAACAACAGAGAGGAAGGGGGTGTATGTACTGTCTGTCTCCATTCTCCAATAACAATATACAATTTGCCAGCTAGGCTAGGGTACAAATCCAAACCAGTCCAATGCATGTAGATGCAAACGGATGGATTGCACAATCGAGTGCACTGTTTTGTCCGCTCCATCTCCCTATATCGTTTTCTCCCAGCTTGCATCGCCCACTCACGTGGTGTATGTACTATGGATGAATTCATGGCAAATTCATTCATACCACAGCTGCCAATTGCATGCCTTCCCTACTAGAGTCCACAATCTCATTAACAGCCGACGCCGTCCCTCGCCGGTGGCCAGCCAAGGCTCAGCTCGGTAGGACTTATTGCTGCTGCGACTGATTTATAGGGCTGATTTGTTATGAGAAAAAAAATATTGTTTCATGACTGAAAATGTAGGACTGAATATGGCTTATAAGCTCGAGCGAACATAGCCCAAAACCTTCCTTGCTTGATTCCTTGCTTGGCATGGCAGACGGGGTCAGTCACTGACAAGTGGTCCTGTACACCCCCTCTCAACGTCAACCATCGCCGCCGGGGCGGGCCCGTCCTCCCTGTCCAGTCACCCATTTGCTAGACGCCGCACACGCGTAGCACCTCTCCCTCTCGCTTGACTTAGCCTTTCGCGTAGCTTTAGCGAAGATCTTATGTTAAGTGATGTCGCCCACGCAACGTATGATGTTTAGGGAAAGAGGATAAGACCTCCGGTGAGCGACAAATGGCTGAGTTTGGCAGCACCCAGACCAATAATTGCGCTATTCTAAGCTCCCTAGGGGGACGGAGAAGCGTCACGGACTGTGCTGTGCTCCTCCTGGTGCGCTGCTATCATCCCTTGTTGTCCTCCTCTGCCCGGTGCTCTGCACTGCAACTGCTGCATCCATCCAACACTTGCAAATATCTGCACAAAATTTTCAGGGCAGAGTGTAGATATTGTATAAATACCAATATATATATGTTTATACTGTATGGTCCAACTGAATACCTGCTGAAATTCAGAGAGGCGGAATATACTAGTACTATTAGTAGTACAAAACTGGAAGAAGATGCGAGGAAAAACAGGGGGGAGGTCGGCATGCGAGGCCAAAAGGGCTTGATCTCGCTTGTTGTCTAGCTGCAGTCCTCAGTTTTTGGTGTCATTAGCGACGTTTGGGAGTCTTTTTATTATTATTTTTGAATGTAATAGCAGGAGCTCTGTCATATCAGTTTTCGGAGTTTGAGACTTTTCCTGAGAGCTGCAGCTGCATTGAAAATGTGATATAGCAAGGCGTCGTAACTTTGACGGTTTGAATTGAAATGTTGAATAGTGGTAGTGAGTAAGTAGCTCCAATGGGATGTAGACAGGACTGGAAGAGTGTACATATGGGATCTTGGTATTGAGGGGTCAGAATCTGCATCCAGCAGGTGGCATGGAGTATGTTTAAGATTAGTTAATTATTGGCATTAGCTCTGCATTCCTCTCTAGCCTACAGAAGAAGAACCGTGGAGAAGAACGGTTTCTTGTTGGCGATGTGATGATGACATGAGTATAGAGGAATGACCAAGTTACAGCAAAAGCTAACCTAATTTACTCTAGCATAGAAGAAAACGCCAGACTCATCAGCATCAACTTTTTCCTTTCCTCACTCACTTGGAAATCAAGTTGCAGTAGAACATTGTCTGTCCTGTCGATATGTGTAGCCAGCCAACAATAGTAGCCTTTCAAAATCCCGAGATTTTCGCTGTAGAATCACATCAGGGAAGAAAAATGACACGGACATTTGCTTCAAAACGAAACCATGATGTGACGGCTGACGTCATAGCGAAGCTCCTTTCAGATGAAATTACTTTCAACAGACCTGATTGATCCTGGAATAAAAAGAGGTTTGGTGACCAACAGTGACCACTGACACACTCACAGACAGACAGACTTGATCATACACGTGTGACGTGTGTGCGCTGAAACTAAACATATTCCTTCATATATGGGTTATGATATGAACTCACAGTACAGTGGGGCACTATATAACATAACACTAGAAGTCTAGAAGGGCTATAGCTGATCTGAATCCCCAAAAGAGAGCCCTACAGATACGCATTCCCTCAATTATTAGATCACTGTTACCAGGACGTGTGCACTGCACACCGAAAGGCCCCTCAAAAGCCAGAGGAAAGGCGGGTGCATGATTGTTAGTTTCAGGGGTCAAATGAAATGGAGATCGGCAGCATGATTCAGCGGTGGACGCGAAAGGCTCAAAGGCACAGGGAAGTGTTGATCTTGCATTGGAGAGGGACAGAGCAGCAGCAGCAACATGGTGTGTGTGGGGAACCTTCCTACTCGCCTAGCTGCTATGGACCAACGGACGGACGGACGGGCGGACGACGAGTGGCCGCCATGGATGGCGACGGCCAAATCTATCTATCTAACCGATCGGAGCAACCTTTTGCATCCCTCTCTCACTCACATGCTGCTGCTGCGGTGCTGCCGTCTAGGTAGGTTGGCCGTCGTCTTTGGCATGGCTCCCTTGGCACTGCATCTCTTTCTTTCTCTCTGCATGTGTTTGGTGTGGTGATGGTGTGGCCATGCATCATGTCCTCTGGTGTGGAAAAGCTGTGGAGAAAGATCACTGGAGGGATCGACGAGACCATCACATGGACGCATGGACCATCACCATACGCGTGAGGTAAAGCAGCCTGCACTGCAGGCATGTGATGGTGCCTGCCGTTGCCATCCCCCATCCATGCTCGCTTACGCCGGCCTGATCAAGATTAGTGGCTGCTAACCCTTGCTTACTTGCAGCCATCAAAACTCGAAACCGACCCTCCTCTTTTTTACGGCCCTTTTCCTGTTACTTTTAGAAGACGGTGTTAGTGAGTGGTGTCCGGGACCTGAACACGTGACCTCGTCGGGGTTCGGGCAAATGGGCATGGCGGTCGGCATCGATCGGCACGGACATGGCCGGGACTCCTCACAGTTTTCTGAAGGGTTCGAGGCCCATGTCCTCCTGCTGGCAAATTCCCTGCCGTGAGTTGGGTTCATCTCGGTCGCGATACTTTTGCACATGACTACATGAGCAGCATATGACAAAGACAGGGGAGGGGTATGGTATTCCTTTTGCTGCGTGATCACATGAGGAAGCCTCAGATTAACGTCAGATGTGCCCACTAACCCTCTCCTTTGTGCCTTACCTTATCGATAAGGCATCGCAACTGAGCCTGACCACAATGCTTGTTTAAGTCTCTTCAGAGTTCCACACTTCTGAGTCGTTGTCGATGATGGTGATGCTATGCAATGCTATGCTACCCGGTCTATCCGGGGAAGGAAGGATGCTTTGCTTACACCTGCATCATTCCATCATTGCATATTTGCATTGCATGAACAGGTGTTTGTTTCTTGTCCCTGATTGGGCCTCAACAGTCCACCAGTCCACCATGTGGAGGGGATTGGGAAAGATTATTGCCACACCTGACGCACTGAATCTCTTGTTTCTTCAACTTGAAAATAAAAAATACCCGGCGTGTCTCACTCTCATTCCATAGCAGGGCCTCTGGCAGGCTGGCTGATACTGATGATGACCTGTTTAAATGATAAGCCCTGACGACTCATTAGGTGTCGTCGACGATTCTCTTCTCTCTCCCGAGTGATTATTGAGATGGTGATCGCGTCTTCTATAATACAGAGTAAGAAATACAGATGCCCCTGCATGCTGGACGCATCGTCGTATGTAGGCCGGCCATCTGCTTGAACTAGCACTAGCTCTGAACAATTGTTTAGGTGTCTGATTGGGTTCGTGTCTCCATCTCGTGCAGAATCTCGCGCCTGTGACCACGGCTTTAGTCTGCGCATGCCTTGCTTGGTGTTTTCCTCAAAGCCCAAAACCACTTTGCATTTTGCATGCCTCTCTGTTTCAGCTTAAAGTGGTCCACTGATAGCGACCTGAATGCTTGAAAAGAGCAATTTTTTTCCAGAGAACATTTCAAGAATGAACTTTTTAATAAGCATCTTATATATAATATATATATGTGTGTCACTGCTTGATTGGGAAAAAATGATATTATAATTAACTTTACTGTGTGTCTCTGTTTTCTGAAGAAAGCACAAGAAAAAAAAAAACAGATTTACTCTGTCTGAACTCTGAACAGAAGCTCCTGCTTGTTTATCCTTTCAGCTTTTGATTGAATGCTGTTGCTTGAATTTTTATCTTTTTCAAAATCTAACAGCAGCAGCTAACGGTTTGGTTTTCCCGCGTGTTTAATCTGGTACTGCAGCTTCCTGGACCACGCCGCCATCAACGAGGAGCCGGCGGCGGAGCCGAGCAAGTGGCGGCTGGCGACGCTGACGGACGTGGAGGAGGTGAAGACGGTGGTGCGGATGCTGCCCATCTGGGCAACCACTATCATGTTCTGGACGGTGTACGCGCAGATGACCACCTTCTCGGTGTCGCAGGCCACCACCATGGACCGCCACATCGGGTCCTCCTTCCAGATTCCCGCCGGTTCGCTCACCGTCTTCTTCGTCGGCTCCATCCTCCTCACCGTCCCCGTCTACGACCGGATCGTGGTGCCCGTGGCGCGCCGCGTGAGCGGCAACCCGCACGGCCTCACCCCGCTGCAGCGGATCGGCGTGGGCCTCGCCCTCTCCGTGGTGGCCATGGCGGGCGCCGCGCTCACGGAGATCAGGCGGCTCCGCGTGGCGCGCGACGCCGCCGTGCCCGCGGGCGGCGTGGTGCCCATGTCCGTGTTCTGGCTCATCCCGCAGTTCTTCCTGGTGGGCGCCGGCGAGGCGTTCACGTACATCGGCCAGCTCGACTTCTTCCTCCGCGAGTGCCCCAAGGGGATGAAGACCATGAGCACGGGGCTGTTCCTCAGCACCCTGTCGCTGGGGTTCTTCGTCAGCTCCGCGCTCGTCGCCGCCGTGCACAGGGTCACGGGCGACCGCCACCCCTGGATCGCCGACGACCTCAACAAGGGCAGGCTCGACAACTTCTACTGGCTGCTCGCCGTCATCTGCCTCGCCAATCTGTTCGTCTACCTCGTCGCCGCCAGGTGGTACAAGTACAAGGCCGGACGACCCGGCGCCGACGGCAGCGTCAACGGCGTCGAGATGGCCGACGAGCCCATGCTCCACTGATCGATGATCGACGAGGCACGCGACGACGACGTACCCCCTGCTATACCAAGCATATGATCCGTCCGATCGTCGATCAAATCCAACGGCTCTGATTGATTGCTCCGTCCGCGTGTTGTACCGTCGTGTCATGTGTTACTCAGTCGTCAGTGTATACGAGTGTGTGTATCTTCTTCTATATCAAAGTGTACAGTACGCGCTGATACGATGCATCGGCGCGTGCATACGCGTGTAGTATAAAAATTAATAACTTTGTCTCTTAGAGGGGAGGGGGAATGTAAAACCGCGCAAGGGTTTAGTACTTAATTAGGCGGAAGGATGGTGGGGCCGAGGTGTCGGTGATAGTGTTACTGCATTTTTTTTTGTATATCGTCACGGTGGGAAGGAAAAAAAACAGAAATGCTATAAAACACACGTGTGCTGCAATCTTTAAATCATGCAAGAGAGGAGCAGAAAAGAGAGGATGTTATGTGTGCTGCTTTTGGTTGATTTGATTGACCTACAAAAATTTTGAAAACCTTTTTCCCCAGGGTTGCCATAAGAACTTTGAGAAAATTTGAAAGGTTGGAAAAATGAAAAACTCAAACTAGTAAGATAGGATGTCTAAATCTCTTCCTGCCATGTGTTATTTTATATTTTCCCATCTCAAAATAAATCAATTCCTAGAATCACCCTAAATAAAAACTATCTTGAGTTTGACTAAATTTATAGTGAAAAATAACAACATTTATGATATAACACAAGTAAATTATGAAAATATATCCCTGCAAAAAAAATTATGAAAATATATTTCATGATAAATCTAGTGATCCAAATTCAATGTCATAATATTATTGGTGCTCTTTTTCTATAAGTTTGGTCAAACCTAAAATAATGTGATAACTCTAGATGTTGATTTATTTTGGGACGGATGGAGTATAATTATAATTATAAATATAATTATAATGGTGTGTAAAGCTCTTTTAGGTTAGGGGCTATTACGTTCTTGTCCCTACTTGGACGTCCAGTTGTGATTTTACTCCTGCTTTTGTCATCGTTGTGATTTTACCCCTATTTTTTTGAAAACGAAGCTTAAGTTTACCCTTATTCTGTGAACAACAGGTAACGGTGTCAAATGGGCTCAGTAAAGACAAGTTTACCCCCGCGAAATTGACCCTACTTATCTGAATACGTTGTGATTTTACCCCTGTTTGGCAAACAAATCACATTACCGAATACACTAGCTAAATCGCTCTACCGACGAAAACTCATTCTTCCTAAATATTGATCCTAATTTTTCTACGGACCAAATCATAGGAGCTAGACGCGATGCCGCACGTGAAGTTGCCGCCGGCGACGAGGAACTGGAAGGAGATCCCGAGTGCCGGCTCGTACAGGGTGGTGGTGGGCCCCCCGAGGCTCTAGCACACCGTGGTGTGGTTGGGCCGCCGGAGCGCGCACGCGTGGGAGTCGCCGACGGCCAGACCGTACCCGAAGAGGTCCCTTAGCAGCGCGCCGGCGGTAGAGGCGTTCGCCGCCTCGCCGACGTCGTCCGCGCCTGAGCAGAGCGCGGCGCCGGAGACGAGGACGGTGCATGCTCGGAAGCCCCCCGCGGCGAGGTACGGTGCGGCGGGCGCGTTGGCGAGCCCCGCCTGCACCGCGCTACCCTGCGGGCCCCAACATCGGACGGCCGCGGACACGTTGGTCTCGACGAAGGACGAGACCTCCCTGGATCCGCTGTCGGGAAGCGCGTCGGCCATGGATCCACCACGGGAAGGGGGCCGCCATGGATCTAGCCGCCCTCCACCGAGGGGCACGGCCGCCATGGATCCAGCCGCCCTCCACCGGATCTAGTCGCCAGGGGCGCGCCCACCCTGGATCCCGCCGTCCTCCATCGGATCCAGCCGCCGGGTGGCACGCCCGCCTTGGATCCAGCCGAATCCGAGGTGAGGGAGAGGGGTTGCGCCGCCCGCTGATGGAGGAGAGCCGCGCTCCTTCCAGCCGGTGGAGCCATGGAGGTAGGGGAGGAGGGCGGATCCGTGATGCCACCCGCTGCTGCTGCTACTCCGTGCCGCCGGGAGGGGCCGAGCCGCCCTGCGCCCTGCTCGACGCTGGATCTGGGAGGAGCCACCGCCGGGAGCTAGGCCCACGCTCGCGGCAACCGCGCACCACCGCCGAGAGCCGTCGCGGGGGAGAGTGGAGGAGAGATGGAGGGTTGGAGAGGGGGCATGTCGGGAGGGGAGGGGAGGGGGCACGTCGCTGGGGAGGAGGACGGAGGGAGAGAGGATGGTAGAGGAGGGGGATTGGAAGGGTATGAGCGGACAAGGGTATTGTCGTCCTTTGGTCTTACTGTGAAGGGATATAACTGACAAAGTTGAAAGTAAGGGTAAACTAAGCCTTAGTAGTTACAAAACAGGGGTAAAATCACAACGACGACAAAAACGAGGGTAAAATCACAATTGGACATCAAAGTAGGGGCAAGAACACAATATTCCCTTTAGGTTATGGTTAACAAGACCTAACGCCTACCTTTTGTCAAGAAAACTAAGAAGGTTCATCAGTCCTTTTTTATGACAGAATCTTCTAATCGTTCCGCAAGAGGAGAACAAAATGCATATACTCCTCCTTACACAAGTTGAGAAGGTTCATTAGTCGAGCAAGGAGTTAAGAACGAACCTCGAAAGATACTGAAGCAAAGGAACCCATACTCATGCTTCCCCAAAGTTCATGTGAACCTCACCCAAAAAAACAGTAATGCTCAACCTACGTCTAGAATCTTAAAAAAATCGAATGCTATCCCTATCTTGGGCTGAATGGCCAGCAGCCCAACGGGCCACCCCACTTATTCCCCCCCCCCCCCCCCTCTCTTACACGTGGCTAGCTCCTCTTCTCCTTCCTTCAGCCAGGAAACACGGTCGTTGCCTGCTCGTATGAGAGCACGCATGCTACTTTCTACATCGGCCCCTTTAACACCCTCAGTGTTACGCCCTAAACAAATTACTAAACCATGTCATGAGCATCATGTTTATGTGATAATGCATGTGATGGAATGTGTGGATAAAATTTTTGGAACCTAAGATGACCAATAAAAATGCTAAATGAGAGGCTATTCCATAACCCATGTATATCAAGTAGGGTTTAAAACTAATTTTTATTGAACTAAAATACTATAGAACATATATGTGGCATATAAATAAATTTGGAATATGAACTTTGTAGATGACAATGAAATCCTTGCTGTAGAAAAATAATATCGTTAGCTAATATTTTGATAGCCTAGAAATGGAACTTGGAATCAAAATTCAAGATAGCAAGACAATGTCATGTTTGGGAATTTATTTTGTGAAATCGAGTTAAGAAATGGTGTCATGTTTTAGCTCGAGTTGGTAGCCTGATAAGCACTCTGGAGCATGGTGAAGGTGGTTTGATTCCAAGAACAACCGTTTAGTTTTTATAGACACTTTAAAATTCGTGCACGACATGTTCTCGGGCTGGTTCGCCGGGTGAGCGCGATCACCATGCCCGACCGCACGGCGTCACACGCTGGTCGTGCACGCGCTGCCGCGCGTGGCTAGCCGTGGCTGCTCTATCCTAGCTGTGGCCTGGTCGCCACTGACCTCTAGTGCGCGGAGCCGCTGCTGCTGCTTGCGCAACCAAGAGGTACTGCCGCTGACCTGCCGCGTTGCCGCACTACCAACCCGCCTCGCATCGCGACGCAGCCACGGTCGGTGCCGTCGCCTCACCGTCACGTTCACGCATCTATCTGCACCTCTGGGCCACCGCTGGCCTGGTTCGAGGCCACCATTGCCGCGCGCATGTGGCTGAGCTCGCCGTCGCCTTGCCATTTTATGGCGTGCGTCGCGCGGGCCATGCCGGTTGTGGACGATCACGATCACATCGATCGCGTCTCGCCAAGGCGAGACCAAGCTGAGCCCACCTGTCGCGCCCCGTCTCTCTGTGTGTGTGTGTTGTCGCCGTCGAGCCGCGCCATCAAATTAAGCATCGAGCGATCACCTCCATTCAATTTAGCACATCCACGGCTTCATCGTCAAGTCCTCTCGCTGCCTGACCCCACCCAACCTTGAACCGTGCATGGCCAAGCTCCAATTTGGAACTTTCCCGGCCGCCGTGCCGATAAGGCCGCGCTTGGCCATGGCCGAGGGCAGCCCTCCATCACTTCACCCCGAGCAATTCCTATGCATCACTAGATTCGCCTTTTATCCCCTCTTCGCCCTACGTGCCATAGCCGAACCTCTACCGCCTCCCATCGTTGCTGACGCGACCGTGCCGCCATGGTGCGCCGCCGCATGGCTCAGCCACACGTGGCCAGCCCTTCTCCGTCACCCTCCGCTCCAACCATCACCTTGGGCTAGTCCATGGTAGCCTCCTGATGCTCGCGCTCTAACCAATTAGGTTTGTAGCTGTCCTAGCTCGCCGAAATAGTGGCGTAGCCATCGCGGATGGCAACGCGCCGCTGCAGCCTTCCTAACAAGTCATGTCACCTCGCACCGCTGTTTAGCATAGCCGTTTGGGTTGGAGATGGTGACCGACCCGTTAGGAGGGTCGGCGTAGGTCCAAGGTGGCCGGCGCGGCCGCGCTATGTCACCGCCCGCCGCGTCGCCGTGTGCTGAGTCACCGGGGGTGCGCGCGGGAGAATTCTAGGAAAGCCAAGGAGTTAAATGAGAAGGTTTGAGAGAGGAGGAAATAGTGTTAGGACTTAGTTGTAATTTAGGAGAAGTACGATGTCTATTTTACAAAAGCGCCAGCGTGTGGGATTCCCCCGTCGCGGATCGTCTGACGCGCGAGCCGGCGTCGCGTGGGCCGCTTCAGCGGGGCGCTGCGCGCACGCTATGTCACGCGGGCCACGCGTGTGGGCCACGGGAGAGATTCATTTTTCTTTTCCCTAGGAAATTAGTAATGGTTTTCTAATTTAATTTTTGACCTGATCTTTGGTAATTAATATAAAATTATATAGGTGTCCAAAAATCGTGAAATAAATTTTGTTAGGTTCCTAAAATTATGGTCTATATGTTGATGTATTTAGTTCATACTTATATGCGTTGATACTAGGAGCTATTAAATCGTTTGAGAATGCTTAATATTATTAAGTTAATCATTGTATGAATTTTTATGGTAAATTGGTGATAACTTTAGTCCTAAAATTTTTATAGTAGCTTATTGTATTATTATCTGCTTACTGTAATTTTTGTAGCCTTAGAATAGACTAAGCATTAGGGTAGTTAATGTTCTTTGTTTTAGTATACATTAAATCCTTAGTAGAACTAAAGATATACCCTTAAATTACAAAGCTATGTGTTCGTTAGTTGAACCCAACACTTTGCTTGATAAAGATGATAGTTAGCTTAGTATCTTAGTCATTAAAGCTAGCTTAGTAGCTTGGTATGCGTATTCTTATTTTAAGAGTTGATGTTGCCTAAATGCTAAATGGTTGCATCATCATCACATACATGTAGAGAACGAGTTGGTGGAGATAGTGACCACAGACGATCGCGAGTTCAA
Source organism: Miscanthus floridulus (assembly GCF_019320115.1). Taxonomy (NCBI): domain Eukaryota; kingdom Viridiplantae; phylum Streptophyta; class Magnoliopsida; order Poales; family Poaceae; genus Miscanthus; species Miscanthus floridulus. Next base: position 59,966,379 of record NC_089587.1, on the reverse strand, counting down.
GGAGATCATCGAGGAATACGAGGAGAAGGTCCTCGTGAGGGAGGAGGTCCCGGAGCCACCACCGACTGACTCGACTGACACCGCGCCTGTCCAAGGCAAGCCCCGGTGCATAACCCTTATTTTTTATAATCACTATATGTACTTATGTGATGTGCATTTATGTTACAAGAATTTTATAGAAACCACATGCATAGATATATCTGTCATATGAGTCTTACTAGTGCAGGTTCGAGTAGCTGCTTTGCTTAGGTTTTTGATAGCGTGAGTAACCTGCCGTTACTCACAATAGGTGATTATTATAATTACTCTCATGATAAAAATGATGAAAGGAAAATGAAGACCGGGGCAAGGATATGGTATGGGTATTGGTGGGTGTAACGAGTTATGTCCCGCGGCCACAGGGCTTGGCTTGGTTACACTATTTTCCTTATCCGTGTCGATTGAGGACCATCCGTTACTATGGATGGTAGTCAAGTCACAGACTTATTATCCTGATCACATACTTGCTTATGGAAGTGGGAAGGCTCATTACGCTCTTATCGTGGGTCCCGGCTCTTTCTGGACCGACTGATTGGAGGTGGAAAAAGGTGAAGGTCTAAGCACCATATTGAGACCGGGTCTCAAGTGTGAGGGCTTGGAGTCCAAGTTAGACAGGGACCTAGACCCTGTGACAGGAGTGGAATGGGTTTGTCTTGTTTGTGCCTGAGGTACAAACGGGACGTGTGTTTCGAGGTACCCAGCTGGGATATATTGGTTCGCGAATCGATGTTTCCGTGAGACAGTACGACTTGGCTATGATCTATCACCGTAGCAAGAATTGGAATATAAAAGATGGTAAATTGGTTCTGATTGCTCAACCCTTGCTTGAAAGTAGAACATGTGCTTAGCTAATGAAAAAATCATGACTGCTAATTAAACTTGATCTTAAGGACGTACTTCTAGTAATGCTTTTCGCAAACAAAAAACAGCAAACACATATTGCCTATCATACCCCTTGAGTCGGGAAACTATTTTCACTAGTCGGGTAAGTCTTACGAGTACATTGTGTACTCATGGTTTATTTTACTCTATTACAAGTGTAGCTTGAGGAGTAGCTCTTGTGTGGAGGATTCTTCTAGTGAGCACAGACGGATCCTTGTATCGTTTCTGCTAGATGTTTATTTTTATTCCGCTGTTTAATTATCGCACTCTGAACCCTGATATTATAATAAATAATTTCCAAGAGTTCTTTTTGTATGAAATGGACTAAGTATTGTAAGCTCGTACTCATTATTAGATTCTGTAGGTAAAACGTGGATTGATTCGAGTTCTCCCGTGGGGTGTGCTCGATGGAACTGTCCGATATAGCTAACTTTCGGGGTGCTTAGTGTCTAGTGGAAGACGAGTGTCTCCGAAGGCGTGTTATTTCGGGCGGTTCTGCCACACTCCTCAACCCGGCCCACACTGACTCCCCGCCGCCCACCTCAACGGGCCGCTGCCGCACGCGTTGCTCTCCGTCCCCGTACCCCGTCGCTGCGCCGCAGTCCCTGTCGCTCCTCGCGGGCATCCTCTCCAACCTCGCCGAGATTGGCAGCTCCTTTTTGGCCGCCGTGTGTGGCTAGGCGGCCAGGAGAGGGGGTCGTCGCTGGCCGGGCCCAGGCGAGGCGGAGGCGTAGCTGGCCACTGCCAAGCCGCGCCACCATCCTCGGCCGCTGGCTTGCTGGAATCGACCGTTCCCCGCTCTGTGTTGCGTCGTATGAAAGAAGAAGGGTGAAAACCGCATGTGTGCAAGAGTATGTTTCAAGTGTTTCAGAGGTACGTTGCAAGTGTTGTATATCAATGTTACAAAAGTAGATCGAGATATTGCACATGTTGGAATGGCTATACACGTATGTTTCAAATGTATGTTCTAAATGTTCATCTGGTCTAGACGTATGTTGCAAATGTTTTATTTGAATGTTACAAAAGTAGATCTGGATATTACATGTACATGCATGTTGCAAGCATATTTTTCAAGTGTTTTCAGGTGTTTCATTTGTATGCTTTACAAGTGTTTCATCTTGATATTACATATGTTTGCAATTGTTTTCAAATATTTTTAGGCGTTTTGGCAAGCGTTTTAGACACTTTTCAAGTGTTACCTCTGTCTTTTTTTCTATATGTTACATCTAAATATTGAGAGCGTTCGGCTGGCTGGCTGGGGCTGGCCAGCGCTCTCACATTGGCACTGTTTACATGAACCGTGTTTTCAGACAGAACAGTATTTTTTCCTCATAACAATCAGCCGGAACAGTATTTTAATTTATTTTTCAGTCATGCCGAACAAGCTGATTTTAAAAGTAGATCGGGTGTTGCACATGGGATACGTGTACAAAGCAAGTGGCGGCACGGACGGCGTCCATGGCGGTGTAGGACCCATTGCTAGTGCGCTCGCTTCCATCTTGTGCAGGCAGTGTCCGGATCGGACATTCGGGCACTAGCAAGTCAAAAAAAAAAAAGCAAGTGCCATCCTTTCCCATATTAGGAACGAACGTTCTCACATGGTAATTTCGTGGTTGCACCAACATAATCCCGGCGGCGGCTGTTGATCTGACGGCCCACATCACGCCGCACACGGAACGGACTCCATCCGACGGCGCGGAGCCGCCGCTGAACCGACGCGTCCGTAAAGGGCGAGCCGTGTATATGCGTGTCAGCGTGCGGTTCGTGGACACCGCAACGAACAAGAACAACGAAAGCCTTTACTGCCAAATCTGTCCTCTACTGTCTACGTACGAGGACAATGGAGAACGCAGCAACCGGCGACACGTCCAATCCCGACGCCGGCGAGCACGGCCACGACTGTAGCGGTGGCCGGACGGCGGCGCAGGACAGCGTCCAGGGCGCCTCCGCCGTGACGGAGGTGGGCAGCAGCGGCAATGCGGCGGCGGCGGAGACGCGGCGGCCCGGCCTAGACGACGGCCGCGGCGAGGACTACGGATGGCTGACGGTGTTGGAGAAAAACGCGGTGGACGACTACTACGACCCGGTGGAAGCAGAGATGATGGCAGCGGGCGGGGACGTGCAACCCTCTCCGGTGAGGCTCGCCGTGGCGAGGTTCGGGTGGCTGCTGCTAGGGTTTCTCGCCGGCGTGGCTGCCGCGGTGCTCTTCCTGATGCAGGAGTCGCCGACGACGTGCACGGTGACGGTGCCAACCTGAATGAACACATACAGTTTTTTTTCAGGTGCACTAACTTATTGATGATTACATAGTTGGAACAGAAGCATGTATGACGTTGTAATCAAACCTGAAGCTATTTTACTAGTTGCTCTTAATGCTCAGTGATTACATAGTGTACACCTAATGCATCCCTGTGAGTTCGGAATACTTCAGACTTAATGATTCAAATATCTGACAAATTCATCAGACTGGCAACAGTTCAGTTTCGTAGAAACATCCCAGCAAATTTGAGATCCCGTCAGAAAGAATAAAGGTTATGGGGACGGTGACAAAGTCGCAGCAGCTAGGCTTAAAAACAGGTCTACCAACTCTGAAAAGAATTCTGAAAAAGGCAAGTATGAACCACCATAATGTACACAAACCGAAGGCTTCTAGGAGTGCTGCTGTTGTTACACGTTAGAACAGGGCGCTCCGTTTAGGAGCACAAACACATGGGGAGGGATACCACGTGTGGGTATCCTTTCATGGGAGTATAGCTCTGCTGGAGACACCATTCCAACTATGTTCTCTTGAGGATGTAGCCGACGACGATGCCCAGAAGGCCCACGATGAACAAGAAGGTGATGGAGAAACCACCGCCGCCACTGGTTTTGCTGCTCTCTTTCCGTAGAAGCTCCTGATTCAGAGAGGCAGAAATTTGTGAGTCTGAAAAAACTCTTAATAAAACTCATATATTTGAGTTAGCACACAGGTTTTGAACAATTATGCTTTTTGAATTTATTATGCTATAGGGCATGGCCATGTTAAAGCTTTTGATTTATAGGTGTACACCTTTTCTAAATATGCAGCTACTAGGTGTTCATTCAGATAAACATTAGATGCAGTTGCTTCAATATTAGAGCAGGATAGTATTCTCACCACAACAGGTCCATCCAAAATTTAAGTCACCACATGCTATCAAAGCACAAGCAAACTAACACAGACCTTCATACATGGTTCCACACTGACCTTAATAATTAACTAGATCTTCTTACGCAAAATTATAAAGTTTTTTTTTCCAAAGCAAATACAGATCATAGTTTCTAGACTTGAAATTGATTATTAAATGTCTAACAGGAGCAATCAGTTTAGCTTGCATAAAAAGCTGATGATTTTGACAACTGTGCAGTTTTAATAAAAAAATCACTTCAGTAGCTTTCCGTGTTCTTTTCCCTTGTGATGACAATGGTGATCAGAGGAGCAAATGAGAATCATACAATAATTAGCATCGATGAATAATGTCATCAAAGTAATATTTATATGAGAACGGAAACAATAAAAAGGACATTTAAAAAACAAATGGTCACAAACTACAGTACTGATTTAGTACTACCAAAATGTCTGGAGAACTTACCAGCTCTTGTCGTAACTTCTGGTTCTGCTGAACAGCAGACATTTTCTCCTCAGTTAGCTTGGAGATCACAGACGTTGCCTAGCAGTCACCAACCAAAGTGAATTAGTCAAAAACGCAAAACTTCATAAAGTATGTTACAACTTATACACAAACTAACAACCAGATTAGGTCCTGTATTTTGGCTTTCTGCTGTCAAGGACTCAATAGATCAGACATGAATAAGCAAAAACTGAAGAGATCAGACAAATTATATCTTCCAACTTGTTACTACTCATAGGATGAAGCATATTCATGTCTAAGAGCTATATGATAAAAGCAAGATAGTTCATGTGAATAAGAAATCATGAAGGCATCAAGTTTAGAAAACTAGCAAGGGATTTGTTCCGTAACCTACTTACATTCCATTTAGTTTGCCTCTCTTCCTCAAAGTACAGAGTTTAGTGATAATGAGGCATTATTATTTCTCAACTATTCAAAATGGATAGCGAATCTGATCACAAAATCTCAGAAAACCAGAAATCCATTCTAGTCATAAATATATTTGATAGTAAACTTCATCTAGAAGTTACCATGCCGGTGCAGGATTATTCGAGACCAAACCATAATCATATGTGATAGATCTAAACATCAGAAAAAGCTATATCAATACAGCGAGATTTCTGATAGTATCATTTCTTTCCATGGGTCAAAAAATCTTTTATTACTGCATGGATGGATATTACCACCAAGGGATATTGCTTCCCATCAAGCTCTTATAATCAGTTGCAATTTGCAAGCCAGTATATGCTTCCAAAATTTTAAGGATTATCAACTACTGAGATTCATCATGGATGCATAGACCAATTCTGCCCATGAGTTCATCTCTGATCTTTCTTATCAATTAAACAATTAATTGTATGCATAACTGGTTAGTTAGGGCAAGTCTAGCAAGGGCATACACATAACTCAAACATTGTTGATGTGCAATTCACAAGATGCTTTTGCAGTTGCAAGCCTTTTAATTTAATAATAGCACTGATGTCTAATGAGGCGACCATAAAGGGATACCTCAGAGGGCTTCTCCTTTGTTGTTTCAGCAGACGATCTAGATACCTAAAATTTGCAAACTGGTTAGAAATAGCAATTTACTAGACCATCAAATGAAAAACCAACAGAAGCCTGAGTACAAATATATATATGAAACAAAGCCAAAGGGCGCCTAGCTCAAACGGTTAGGTGACCCAGCGGCACTCCTCAGGTCCTGGGTTCGACTCCCCGTGGGAGCGAATTTCAGGCTGAGGTTAAAAAAATCCCCTTGTCTGTCCCCATAACCAAAGCACTGGGGGGGAACCGGCCCAATTCTCACTTGGGCGACGGAAAGCCACCGTGTAAGGGTGGGGGCGGGGGTTCGGGGGTTTTCTCGGCCAAGTGAGAAGGTCCTTCTTCTTATTTGTAATGCTACGGGGCAGTCTTAACCCCCCGGTCGAGTTTTTTTTTTTATATGAAACAAAGAAACTGAGATAGATCAGTGTCTTACAGATAGTGACTTCGTGGAATGACTGATCCCATTTTCTTGTGAATACGAGGGAGCGGAACTCCCTAGTTCAGATTCTTCAGGGATCGGGTTGGGCGTAGTTGTTGGCACATAAACCACACGCAGCTTGAATTCATCAACAACCTTCCCTGGCTCCTTATTGAACTGTTATCATGAAAGCATATAGACACATCACACATGACATGGCAAGCAAGAATGTATGCACATAGCAACCTTATGGAAATAGAACTAATCAAGAGTGGAAGAGTAGTTACCATTGCTGCATTAATATCTTGAGCTGTTGCACCATTCTCAGCTGCAACGCTTTGAACTAGGAACTTGTCCTTGCACTGCATGTCAGGTGGTGAAGCCTTCTGTGCTTGCATTGTCACTAACAACAGACAAAGGTTAAGTAAACATAAGTACAAATTTGAGTTACGGTATAAGTGGATTTCCTCGCATCAAGCTGTTGTTTCACGATGTTATGGATTTGGGCGCTACCTGTAACATCACAAGTTGACCCAGGTAATACAACGCCAATATTAGGACGCACGCAGTACTGCTTCGGGTTGGTTGTTTTCACCTGCGAATCATAGATGAGATATAAGATTTGCGTCTAACAGTGCAACCTATCCGAGCAAGTGAATATCTTGGAGCATGGAAAAAGTGACATTGAACAATAGTTACCTTGAATGCTACATAATGGTCAGTCTTATTGGTCAGTTGCATGGAGCACGAGCTCTGCCTCATTATCTCAACTGCATGTACAGAAAAGCAGTTCAGGCACATAGCAAAGACGGTTTAATCCACTGTATAGTCAATAGAAAGACCTAAAAGGCAAACGAACTCAACAAACAGAGCACACTTAGGATAAGTGCTAAATAACACATTGCAGTTATTTCAAGCTAAGCAAGCAGACAATGACCAGAATGTCAAGTCAAAAGCAGCGCCAAATATACAGGCAAATTTCATTTCCCGCTACCACATGAAAACAAACAGCACACACCAATACAGTTACAAAGCAATCTTTTCTACAAGATCCCAAAGCCCCGGAAAGGCCTAGTAACTACCAAACCGATGACTCACCACACACACAATGCACACTGGAAGCATGGATCAACAAACAAACAAACAAATCTAGCCCACTCAAACCCCAGCAGACGAACAGATCGGTATACAAATACTAGTACCTCAATGGCATTATGAACCTACAACAAGAAGACATGATTTTACAACCCACTCCACAAACCTAGCTGATTAGGGGGCTGCAAATCCACCTAGGGAGGATCGCCGAACATGTTTCGTACCAAGATCCCAGCTTTGACCAAGATCCAATAAAAAAGAACAGTCACGGCAGCATCCCAACATGATCCAAACAGCTCGATCTAGATACGAGATCTGGGAGGACTTACAGGGGAATGCCAGCTCCGATGGCTGGATCTCGAGGAAACTCCCGCTTCCGCCGCTCATGGCTGCTTCCTTGCTCGATCCCTGATCCAACAAGGCCTCCTCCTCTCACAGGGACAAGCAAATGAAGAACTCGGCCACAAATCCCGACCCAAAAGGAAATAAGTTCCTTTTGCTTCCGACGGAATCGAATGCAAAAACCAACAGCACCGGACCCTCTGATCGATGGGAACAGGAGGGGAAATCCCCCAAGGAATGAGGAAAAGATTGGAAATTTCGGTCGCCTTCTTGCCTCGCTGCAGTGCCGGGCATAAAAAAAAGGTTGCAGGAGAAATGCGTTAAGACATGGCCATGGGGGTCATTTCCCTTCGATGAACTAGCGTGCCAAATGACGGTTCTGCCCTTTGGTTGGTGGCAGTAGCCAGCCACTAGCCAGAGTGTATAGTGTGGAGAGGGAAGGTCATACGTGGTAATAATGCACTAATGCAGCTGAGCTGGATGAATCCGTGACGTGGTGGCTTTACGACGTGCGCAGCTGGCTGCCAAATGTTCAGGTACAGGTCGGAACACGCAGTTGCATCACTGTGCAGCCTTCAATTGCGTATGCACCATCATTTTGATTCATCTGTGTAACGATATATACAAGATCAGGTTGGTCAAATCCTTGTGCTAAACCTTAGTTAACATTACATACATTATTTCTTAAATTTGGTTGATCTGAAGAAATTTTGCCAATAAAATCCAGATTCAAACAAATACGCTCTTGTCGAATCTTGATAAAACCAAAATCTCCCTTCTCTTTGAGGATTAATGAACCCAACATCCGCTTTATCTCAAAATCTAGTTAGGTCAAAAGGCCACTAAAAAATTATAGCCTAAACAAATCCTTCCACACGGTGGTACTATCGAAAGGTCGGTGCTCACGATGGATGGTTCGACGTAATAGCAAAAAATCGCATTAGCCCCACCTTGCCCGCTCGTCTCACCCATGGAGAGTCCGACACACTTAATCTATCTAGCCAAGTCAACCATCTGATTTCGTGTGTGGCAAACGATTCGCCTAACCGTAGGGCGGTCTGCTAGATCACAATGACACACGTTCTATGCAATATCCGAGGTGTCATACACACATGCTCTCCCCTAGCCCCACATATTAGCCCTCCTACCCACCCGCAACAATCGGCCCTCTCCCTCACTCCACTCTCACCTAAACCTAAACAAAGAAAAGAAAAGGGATAGGAAAAGAGAATAGGATGAAGGAAAAGAAGATGGGAGGAGGACCTCATCACCTCACCAGAGGCCATCGTTGATGAACTGCTCCACCTTATCCATGCCCTCAACCTTGTGCAGATTGGAGGTGGAGGCACCGAGTCACCTTCATTCTCGAGCCACCATAAGTGAACTCCGACAATTGATTGCTTCCTCAAACTACCCCGAGGAAAGTTGTTGCGGGTAGAGCACCTCCCAACATCATTCCCATGAGCCTCGTGGCCTTCCGATAACACATATCATTATTGTTGGGTGGAGCTCCCAATCATGCCTATAAAAATCAACACATAGAATTAGTTCTGCATAGCCTTAGGAAGCCATAGCAACAAACCAAATCCAAAACGCAAGCCAGAGGTGCCTGAAAACTGTCCCCATTGGCTTCATCGAAGTTTAGGACATGTCCTGGCGGATAGTCTGCAACCACAAGTAGATAGTGCGATGGTTTGTTATTGTGTTGTTCGGACAGACAGTCCATTAGTACACACTAGACAATTCATATGCATGCATTATATTAAATTTTCATAGATAAATAAGTATAGCTCCAAAAATTAAGAAACAAGTTCTCCTAGCTTCCTTATGTTGTTACCTACCTTTTCAAAAATGTGTTTGCACCACCATAAATGTAAACATACTTTTATAGCTCTGTGAACGAAAAAAGACGAGAGCAGTTTTTTTAGCTTTCTTTTTGAGTTGGTTTGCTTTCTTTTAATTCCGTTCTAGTTCTCCAATTCTCCAATTATAAGGCGCAATATGGTCCATCTGATGTGTAACCCATTTCTAAAAGTTTTTTATATAGCTACCAAATATAGCTACCAAATATAGTGTGTGTGTGTGTGCGCGCGCGCGCGTGGCACACACATATACTCCCTCCATTCCAAATTATAAGTCGTTTTGGCTTTTCTAGATACATAGCTTTTTCTATGCACCTAGATGTACACTATATTACCAATCTATCCCTCCCTCCCTCCCATTGAGACCTACTTGTTAAGCATACACTGCTAGTATGATGATGGTGATGATGATATTCATTTGAATAATAAGCTGCTGAGCACCTCCAGTTCCATAATCTGCTGCTGCTATTGCGTTATTCCTTTCTACATTTTCTGCTTCCGCTGCTGTTTCCAAGCTAAGTTTCTTGTTTTGTTGATTTGCCTATGTTGTACATTGGTTAATTTAACAATAATTCCATTCCAAAATATAGTGCTGGTCACATCAAATATCATGTTAAGGGCAAGCAAATGTTCACATTACAGTTTGTAGTTTGCTTACAGTTTGTGTGGCTGTCATGATGGACTTCTCGTTAACCTGAGACATACTATGAGGATAGCATCTATCCATTCAAAAACTATAACTGAGCAGCATCGATATTGTCCGAAGACATAACAAGTTGAGGGTGTTGCACACTTTTGTAACCATCTTTTAATTTGCCTTTTGTGCCTTGCTGCATCCCAGCATGTACATGCCTATTTTACAATGTTGGAAGGTTGCAATGATGTCTTTCTCGTTAACCTGATACATATTTGTTCCATGAAAGAAACCTAATCCATTCATAACTCAAGGCTGAGAACCTCCACTCTCACTAGTTTGGTATGTTTCCCTTTTCTTGTTTATGGTTTTTTTGGTGTCCTGTCAATCTCTGTTCAAAGGTTGCATGTGAATCTTAATATTTCCACAGAATGCCGAGGTTGTGATGATATATGTCTCATTAACCTGTGATGTGATTGCTATTCGTCTTCTTTCAGTGTTGGAGGTTTTCAATGATGTCTTTCTTGTTAACCTGAGACGTTCTTTCCATGAAAGACACTTAAATCCATTCATATCTCAAAGACTGAGAATCTCCACTTTCACTTGGCCTTGATGTTTTGCTTTTCCTTCTATTTTCATGTCTTTTTTGTTGGGTGGGGGTCTGGTTTGTTGGGTTCAAAATTTGACAGGATTGTTTTGCCTTCATTGTTGTCATGGTGACCTGTTCACTATGTGTGCTTGAAAAGTTACGCATTTCCATAGCAAGGTAAACAACTTCATACTTACGATGAAGTGTGTGTGGGGCTGGTTATGGTGAGGCGTGGTGGTGGCAGTGGTTACCATGGTGTTTTTGTTTATCTTGTTGCTTGCATGGAATCCATGTCCATTAGGAGGATATCCATGCAGTCATTATGAACTGGAGGCTGCCGTGATGATATCTTTCTCAAGAACTCTCTCTCTCTCTCTCTCTCTCTCTCTCTCTCTCTCTAACACACACTCTATGTGTGTGCGTGCGTGTGTATTATATATATGTATCTATCTATCGATCCATCCATCCCTCCCTCCCTCCCATTGACAGCTTCTTGTTAAGCATACATTGCTAGTATGGTGATGATGATGATATGATATTCATTTGAATAATAAGATGCTGAGCACCTTCAGTTCCATAATCTGCTGCTGCTACTGCGTTGTTCCCTTCATTTTCTGCTTCCGCTGCTGTTTCCAAGCAAGTTCGTTGTTTTGTTGACTTGTCTATGTTGTACATTGGTTAATTTCTCAATAGTTCCGTTCTTTTTCATTCGCCTTTTGTGCCTTGCTGCATCTCAGCATGTGCATGCCTATTTTACAATATTGGGAGGTTGCAATGATGACTTTCTTGTTAACCTCATACATCTTTATTCCATGAAAGGCACCTAAATCCATTCATAACTCAAGGCTGAGAACCTCAACTCTCACTTGTTTGCTATGTTTCCCTATTCTTGTTCTATGTTTTGTTTTGGCGTCTCCATTTAGTTCTGTCAATCTTTGTTCAAATTGAACAGAGTTACATCTTGCATGTGAATCCTAATATTTCCACAGAACTCCTAGGTTATTATGATGTTTGTCTCATTAACCTGTGAATGTGATGTGCTTGCTATTCATTCTTGTTTCAGTGTTGGGGGTTGCAGTGATGTCTTTCTCGTTAACCCGAGACATTCTCTCCATTGATGACACATAAATCCATTCATGATTCAAAGACTGAGAATCTCCACTGTCACTTGTATTTGATATGTTTTGCTTTTCCTTTTATTTCTTGTCCGTTTGTTAGGTGGGAGTCTGGTTTGTTGGTTCTAAATTTGATAGGATTGCATGTAAATCCTAATATATGCGCAGAATTCAGGTTTTGATGATGTTTTTCTTGTTAACCACGTGAGATGTAGTTAGTTACTACTGTGAAGACTACTCTCAGTCCATTCAAACCTTCTAAACTGAGCATCTCCACTTCCATATGCTGCTTGATTTAACTTGAAACACTTGACATCTGACCATCTGTCTGCTCGAGTTTGCATGCAGAAATCTCAACTATGGATCTGACCATCACTTTCTGTCTGCTTGAGTTAGCATGCAGAAATCTCAAATTTGGATGATGTTGGTGGGAGGCATTCTGGGCTCTGGTTGATTGCTAGAGTACTTAGATTGGATTGTAGGAACTTGAACACACTTTAGAGTTTTAGGGAGAGTAGCGTTTTTTTTTTCTTTTCTGCAGAGGTGTATTCTCTCTTTTTCCATGACAGTTTGGTAACTCGCTATTTGTATTCCAGATTGGTGAAAGGACTGCCACTATTCTCAAGCACCTCTTTCCTATGCCAAAGCCAGATTCAAAGCGAATAATTACTTTTGCTAATAGAGACGAGTACATATCTTTCAGGTACATACAATATTTCTGTCACACACTAGTGTGTAATTGTGTGTGTGCTCTGCTTCCTGAGAAGCTTTTATGCATATTACTGACAGCTCCTTTTATTTTGTGATATGCAAGGCATCATGTATATGAAAAACCCGGTGGCCCCAGATCGATGGACTTGAAGGAGGTTGGCCCACGGTTTGAGATGCGGCTGTACCAGGTATCAGGAACACTCGCATCCAGTCATCATCACCATATTTTCTGAGGCACAAATACTGTTTGCTGGTACTAACTTGTTGATCGTGCTTGCCTGACAGATCAAGCTGGAACTGTGGAACAAAGTGAAGTGCATGACGAGTTTGTGCTGCGGCCCTACGTTAATACTGCCAAGAAGCAAAAGACTGCTGGGGCGTGAACTGATTTGAAAGAGTCGGTTGATGACCTGCACTGCGGTACAGCATTATTTTTTTGGTTTGTCACCATCTATAGGGTAGTAGTAACATTAATGCACAGGGTAGCTTAGGGCCATGTCGTCATGGACGCATCTCAAATCGTCCCCCAACTTAGTGGACCTGGACTTCTGAAAGGCAATATAAATGGCAACAGTGAAGATTACAAGGTGTAAAAGAGATATTAGGATGATCAGAGTCGTCGTGTAAAATATTTGTGCTGGGAGGCCTTGTCCAATTAGTTGCTCCAGCGTACTAGTCACCTTGGAAGTTACGTCGTCGCCGGAGCTTCAGCAGATTAGCTTAACAGATCCTCCGGAGAGTTTATTGTTGGCCAGCTTCAGTTGCTTCAGCAATGGTAGCCCAAATCTGTTGGTATGTTGCTGGAGAGCTGGTTGCTGTCTAGGAGTAGATACTGCAGAGAGGAACAGCGAGCGAGACCTAGTGGTATGGAGGCATTCAAGCGGTTGTTTGAGGCAGCGAGGGCTGGCTAGTATAAGCCTGGCGAGTACTTGCCGAGTTCTTCCGGGAGCGTACCAGTAAGCCTGTTATTGAACAGCATCAACACCATCAGTGACGGCAACCGACTGATGCTCCTGGGTATCTCACCGATGAAGTTGTTCCCGTACAGGTATAATTCAGTGAGGTTCTTCAAGTGACCGAAGATTTCAGGGATGGTACCAGTAAGGTTGTTCTTTAAGACGAAGGTAACGATCGAGCTCATCGCCTCAAAGCCGTCAACCACTCCACAACAAACATTTCCAGCTTCTCGAGGCTCCAGATCTCCAGAGGTATGGTTCCGGTCAGCGAGTTGTTCGCTAGCCACAATACCTAAGGCTTGTCAGCTCGCTGAACTCTGCTGGGATAGTGCCAGTGAGGTGGTTGTCGTGCAGCAGGAGATGCTCGAGGTTTTGAAGCCTTGATAGAGACGACGGCATGGTGCCGTTGAGGTCATTGCCGCTAAGGTCTAGCGTGCTCAAGTTCGGCGAGAGGCCGAGACCGATGTCATTAGGGATCTCCCCTCCTATGTAGTTGTGGGAGATGTTGAGGTACCGAAGCGAGCGGCAATGGTAGAGCGCCGTCGGGAACATGCCGGTGATGCCGTTGTTCCCGAGTGATAGTGTTTCCAACTCCAGCATGTTCACCACATAGCTCGGAAAATCGCCGACGAGGTTGCACTGGTCTGCGTAGAGGTTGAATAGGTTGGTCAGGTTCCTGAACGACACCGGTAGCTCGCCTGCATCAAATGGGTTGTATGCCAGCCACAGCCTGTCAGTTCGCCGAGCTCTGCAGGCATAGCGCCGGTGAGGCGGTTGTGGCCCAGCAGGAGAACACGAAGGTTTTGAAGCCTTGATAGAGACGATGGGATGCTGCCCTTGGACTCGTTGAAACCGAGGACTAGAATGCTGAGGTTCACCCCGAGGCCCCAGCCGATCTCATTGGAGATCTCCCTGCCTATGTAGTTGAAGGATAGGTTGACCTACCAGAGCGAGACCTGCAGTGGTAGAGCGCGGTCGGGAGCGTGGCAGTTACGAGGAGAGCTAATCTTCGGCCATGTTTAGTTTCACCAAAACTCCCAACTTCGATACTATGTAAAAAGAAGATTCTCCATCACATCAAACTTGCAGTACATGTATGGAGTACTAAATGTTGACGAAATCAAAAACTAATTGCACAGATTGGTTGTACTTTGCGAGACGAACATTTTGAGCCTAATTAGTCAACGATTGGACAATTATTACCAAATAAAAACAAAACGCTACAGTGTAGCTACAGTGCTGGAAATTCCGGCGGCGCCGATTTAGGAGGCCAACTAAACGCGGCCTTCTATGCAAAGAGTGGCAGCTAGCTCCTGTTATTTTGTTATGCAAGACACCACTTCGTAAAAACAAAGGTGACAAGAACCCTTCCATCGATCCACTCATATTACCACATTGTTTGAGGCACAAACACTGTTTGTCGGTACTCACATCTTGCATGTTCTTGCCTGACAGCTTAAACATCAGCAGGTTTGTGACAGTATATATGTGTATATGTATATCTTTAACGAACGCTACAGCATGCAGAGATGACATACAGATAAATACAGTAAAAGTGCAGATTACAGTAATCATAAAGATTAGACTGTACCCAGCGGAGGGTCCCATGCCGAGGGCATCGGAGGCTCCATTCGCACTAGTTGACATAGTGCGTTGCTCGAAGTCGTGGACCACAGTCGGTGCAGGACGATGTTCGCAGTGCAGTCCCACGAACGGATCACCAGGAAGAAGACTTCTTGATGTTCCGCAGGCAATCACCACCAGGAAGAAGACGTACGTGGACGAGCAGTCATGGATCGCTCCCCAAAAACCTAATCGCCGCACACCCCGTGCAAGGTTCTCAAGTGAGCGAGGGTTCCGGAGGCACCTGCTTTCCCGTTGCTCCGTGCGCGAAGAGGTACGGGACGGGGAGCCAGAAGGTTGCTGAGATGTGGTTTCTCTCGGGAGCGGTTGCGGAAGACAGAGGTCTGGACTGACGGATGACTGCGGATATATGGCTGCGACGGGAAGGGAGAGAGGCAGCGGAGAATCCCAAGAGACGGAGAAACGGAAGCGAAAAGGACGGTAACTGACGCAATCAATTCGCCTCCACCATCAAAAGGAGTAACTCCCATGATTATGTAGATTAAGTGACAAATGAATCAAATCTCCTACTGAGATTATCTGTATGATGTGCTCCTTTCTTGATTATTGGGCAGGCTTGCAGAAGCCGGACATGGAAAGGCAAATGAAGCAAGGAGCGGAGAGCCTGAAGGCGATGTCACTCTACTTCCACAAGAAAGTCACGGAAGAAGACGACCAAGATGACCAGCAACTCATCATTCATGGCGCTGGGTGATTGTCTTCTGTAGTTGTCCTATTTTCCAGCCAGCATGTTGATGGCAGTGCCCCTGGCCTGTATCAGAAAAAGTTTAAGTAGCCTTACTTGGGTTGGTGTTTGCTGGCGAACATTGTTTGTTCTGTTGTCTTGCTTGATGTGTTCAGTAGGGCCAGTGCCGGCTGATCCCTTGGTGGTCAGAGGCATGGGCATGGGGAAGTTGTTGGCAGGAAGTTATGTCTGCAAACTTGTAAACATTGTAATTTCTTTGCTTTGTTAATGAAATTGGGTTTTACCATGTTGGGAAAAACACTATTATTTTCAATTACCACTGGAACACCCTGCAGAAGAAGAGCGGCATGCCTTTTTTGAACTGGGCATGTCGCATAATGGAGACTGTGGCTATAGAAATATTCACGAAGCATGGATGGTCGTCGTTGAAAAGGCTTAGTGTTTAGTCAATCATCCCTTTGTTTGATTTCGCTTTTTGAGAGCTAAAAAAACAGCAAGAGGTTGGAACTGTAATAAAAATTGGTTGTGTGCAAAACTCTTGTAGAGACCAGAATAAACTTCCTTTTTTCTAAAAATTGATATAGCTGTACGGAATGCCACTAAGACTATGATTTCCATACAAGAGTCTACTAAATTATGCTTCCATTGAACTATATTTCAGATAGAGTATATGCAACATGCATGGACATCAGATCAATTATCACGATGCTGAATTGCAATGCACAAGCACAACCACCACAGGCAACAAACAAAACCCAAATGTCATTTGTGTCCATTCTGTCCTAGACACATCATATCCAAATTCAATAAAATCAAGCAAAGAACTAAGGCATGTGTATGAAATCAATAGCCAAGCTGCAAGGAGTGAAAGGCAAGCACACCGGTAGAGGTCCGCACTATAGCATACCGGAGGCACCGGGGCTGGCAACGCCACTAGCAGTTTCCAGCACTTTCCACACCTCCCCACCTTCCCCCACGCCTTCCTCCAGCAGCCACCGTTCGACGCAACCCTTGACCTCATCATCCCTCGCCGCCATTCCTTCCCTCTCTGCTGCCAGGTGCGGCGACACCGGTTCCCGCCACGCGTACGTCGTGCAGCACGCGAGCACCTTCGTCTGCTCCGCGGCACCCGCTCCGTAGGTCACCACCTTCTCTTGGCTCTCGTGGAGCGGTTCCGCCTTGGCCTCCATGGTGGGTGACGGGAAGAGGGTACGGCATGAGGCTACGAGGCGGGTGGCTCGGGGGAAGGGGGAGGCGCGGAACAGCGCGGCGGCCCTGTTGAAGACAAAGCGCGTGTCGGAGTCAACGAGGTAGCCGGTCTAAAGCCGCTTGAGGTAGGCGACGGACGAGACGGAAGGGGAGGGGGAGGAGAGGAGGGCAGCGGCGAGGCCTGCGGATACGAGGGTCTTGCCGACGCCAGTGTTGGCGCCAAAAATGGTGAAGGTTGGGGTAGACAGGGGAACGGAGGAGGCTATGCTAGAGGAGTGGAGGCGTCGGCGGGCGTGGTGGAGGAAGAGGCGGCAAAGCATGGCTACGAAGGCGGGGTTTTGGACAGAGTGGAGGTTTGGGCGTGGGCCGTTGGAGGAGAAGCAAGATTGAAATTGAGGCTGTGTTTGTCTAGGAGATAAGATGAAATCGGAACATCTAATTATTTGCCACTCTTACGGAGGCCGCCTCTCTGATTGCCAACTTTGTGGTGGCAACTACAAAAATGTCCCAAAAAATAGTAACTCATCTAATATTTTGCCATTTTTGCTGACGTGGCATGCCAAATCAGCCAACCAGCTTGGGAACGGGCTGTTGACGCTCGAAGACCGAAGGCAAAAGACCATTCTGCCCCTGCCGTGAATTACTTAACAAGCGCCATCTCCTCCCATCTGCTTAGTCCGAACGGTTCTCTCTGCACTTCTTCTTCTTCTTCCTTCGTCTCCCCGTCCTTGGTCTCCGCTGCCCCTCCCTCCATTGCCCTCCCCAACCCTAGCCACCATGTCCCGTCGAGCGAGCTCATCAACGCGCAATAGGCGTCCGCAGCTGCCGAATAGGATAGGGGAGTACCCACTTGGGAGGCAGACATGGCTCCCCCTCATCATGTGCGAGGAGTGTGGGCTGCAGAGGGTGCTCGAGCTCATGGCCCAGACAGATGAGAAAGGCAACAAGGGCCGTGTCTTCTTCAAATGTCCCAGGAACATGCAAGGGGTAAGTCACATTCTTTGGGTTCCGATTTGTTAGGGTTTTGAATCAATTGTCACATCAAATATGTTTCCATGTGTTTAGGTTCCAGGATCTTGTAGGTTTTTTGAGTGGCAGCGAGAGTACCTGGCCATATTGGTGGACCAGGGGAAGATTGTGATTGAATCTAGAACAACATGGCGCAGTAGAGGAAGAAGCTGATTCAAGGGCACTGGTGCGTGTGCAGAAGAACTCAATGGAGGTGAAGCTGGATGCTTTGGTTGGTGCAGTGAAGGCTTTGAGCTTGGTCATGGGTGCTGGTGTAGTGGTTGGAGCTATGTATGTTTCACTAGTTGTCAGTTCCCTTGTTTGTTAGTTGAACTACTTCAAGCTGTATCTTAGTTGAATAATGAGCTCTGTGTTTCAGTATGAGTCTGACCAATCAGTGGGCATATATGTGTGAAAATGTTGAATGATTAATGGAATATTGTTTATGTTATTCCACTTGTACATGATATCCAAAAATCATCACTACAAGACCACTGATATGCTCTTGACAACCATAGCAAGTTCAGTCTGCATACATGACAAAAACATAGCAAGTTCAGTCTGCATACATGACACAACCCTAGCAAAGTCATCACAAGTTATTCAGGCCTATAAGGCAATACATTACAAGTTGTCCATTCAACTTACAATACCATAACAAGTTGTTCATGCACCTTTCAATAACATAACAAAGTTCCTAAAATATAGATCACAAGGATTCATTGCTTCATCAGTTTCCCTTGGTAGAAGACTTCTTCACCTTTGTGGCTAGCTGCTTCCTCCTAGGGGTCATCTTCTTAGCTAGTGCAGGTTTTGGCAGAGATTCAGCCTCTGGAATGACCATTTCAAGGGGTTGTGGAGCTTCCAAGTTCAACCTCCTGTATTTGAAAGTGGTTTAGTGAGCTATTGTCGAGATGGCAAGTTCCTGAGTCACAATTTAGGTTTAGATTTTACCTTGCTGCTACTGCTGCTTCCTCTCCCTCTCTTTCCCTTGCTACTGCTGCCCTTGTTCTTGGAGTCCTTGGTGATGGTGCTGCTACTGCTGGTGGAGCTGGTGAAGGCTCAGGTGCTGCTGCTGCTGGTGGAGCTGGTGAAGGCTCAGGTGGTGCTGCTGCAGTTTCACTAGCTAGAGCAGGTTCATACTCCTTGTCAGCACCCTTCTTTGGCCCCTTTTTAGTCTTTGTCTTTCTTGTCCTCTTCCTGCAATTTCATTAAGTTAGTTAACAATGGTGAAAGGATTTCAGCAAAGGTAGGTTAGTAAGTTACCTTTTTTTGGTGCCACTTAGTGGGCACCTCCAACTGGTCCTTCTATGGCCTAATTCACCATAGCCCTTGCAAGTAACATGCCTTGTGGCTTTGCCACTTCTCTCTAGGCATCCCTTAACCCTCTTCTTCCTTTGCCTCCCAAGTCATCTTTTCTTCCCAATTGGTGGAAGAAGCTTGAATCCCTTCTCAACTACCGGCCACTGGCTCTTATCAGTGATGACAGGAATCATTCCTGCATATGCTACTTGGAACTTGTGCACTGAGTATGCCACATCCATATATTGCTCCATATTTAGCTGCCTTTCAGCTATTATGACTGCAAGTGCATGGGGACAGGGCTTGCCACTCACTTGCCACTCTTTGCATGTACACTCATGTTGGTCCAGGTAGACAACATGCCTCTTGACAACTTCATCATTGTACATGACTATCACCTCTGCTTGGTTGGGTCCACCCTTAGTTGCCTTTAGATGGTTTAGTCCCTTTGAGGCTGCATTTAGCTGATGAATTATTGCTGGTAGTATGAATCATTTTAGGGCCTTGGATATCTTCCTTCTCTTCTCAAAAAGTACCATTGTCTTGTGCTTGATAGCATCAGCTAGAATGTCTAATGGTAGATCTTTGTGTGCTTGTGTGGCAGAACTGCCTAATCTAATGCCTCACAGGAGTGCTTGTCTTCCATTAGACACTAAGCACTCGAGGGAGAACACTAAATTACTCAGTTCCGTCGAGCACACCCTAGGGGAGAACCCAAAAATCTACATTTTTGCCATCAGGATCACGAATGAGAGAATAAAGCTTACATCATTCTTAACCAGTTCTTCATCACTTTATATGTACATCAGAGTATAACATTTATTGTTATAATAGCAGAATGAAATCATTTTATCAGAGTTATGAATAATTTAATGTAACAGCGACATATAAACATGTTATCAGAATTACAACGAAAATAAATATCTATTCATGACATGTTGAAGTATTGACATATATAGCAACTATGACAACGGATTATAAACTTTCATTTATAAAAACATTCGGTGAGAGTTGTAAATAAAAACTACGATCGCAGCGTAAAGGAATCCTCGCTGAGCCCACCAGAAGGTATCCACACATAAGGGTCAGCTCTAGCATCCACCTGTCACCTGCAACAGGGGGAATAAAACCCTAAGTACTCAATTGTACTCAGCAAGACTTACCCGACAGGAGAAAAGAAAAGACTTCAAGGATATGCAAGGCTATTTGGCTTGTGGGTTTATTTCATTTGCAGGCAGCTTTACTAAGCGTGCATCCTTATATTCGATTTTTATTAATAGCCGCATTGGTTCATTAACTAACCATTCTATGTAAGCACCTATGCTACTTTCAAGCAGGTGGTAAGCAATTAGATTTCCTTTTCTATCTTCCATCTTTCATGTTCTTACTACAATGCTAAACCGCAGACAAGCCGTACCGGATCGCCCAGCGATTCGCGAATCAATGCCCCCAGCTGGGTACCCCGAAAACATACGCCCCACTTGTACCCTAGGCACAAGCAGGACCAACCCATCACTCTCCTATCCTAGGTGTCCAGGTCTCCATCCAAACTAGGACTCCAAGCCCCCACCCCTGAGTCCCAGACTCAGTGCGGTGCAAGGACCTCCTCCACCAAAAACAAACCCTAACAGTCGGTCCAGAAAGAGCCGGATCCGCGATAAGAGAGCAACAAGTCTTCCAAGCGCCCATACATAAGTATGTGCTCGGGATAATAAGTCTGTGACCTGCCTATAGTCATATGAAACGATCGGTCCTTAACCGACCAGACAGGGAAAAACAATGTAACCAAGTTATGACCCGCCTCTGCAGCGACACAGCTTCTTACACCCACCAATACCCAAACCATATCCCTACCCGGTCACCATTTTCCTTTCCACAATTTTATATATTCCAAGTGATAATCATATAGTAACATATTTCCTATATCTCACGAGTGACAGATAATCACTCGACTTCTACCGGAGTCCTATAGCATAGCAATCTACACGATCCTATCATACTAGTAAGACTCATAGGATAAAGATATATATGCAAGTGGGTTTCATTCAACTTCTTGAAACTTAATGCACAAATATAATTTAAACTACAGAAAAGTAGGGGTTATGCACCGGGGCTTGCCTGGGTAAAATACAATTAGAAGTTAGCTTTCTATCATGGCGATATGATCTCCAAAAGCATCATTTCTCCAGCAACTCCCGATGACTCCGTGATCCATCGACGTCCTTATCATGATATGCAATGTAATGAAATGTAAGGGTATGATCAACTGAATGCAATCGTGACTCGTATAAATATGCTCTACGTCTCTCAAGTGAACGAGCTAGTTCTAACGACGACCGTACTTAGGCTACATATCCATGTTGTCGCATAAGACGTTATTTCTCAACAATTCTTTTAGTTATATAAACCAACGGTGTTTCTTTATTCGTAATAGGACATCATTATTTATCTAGCAACTAATTATTCTAGAGCTACAAAAATTACGATGAGTAGCTAATATTGCTAGGAACCTACTGTAAAGATTTCATATCCAATACTATTACCAATTTATCACGGAAGTTCCTACAAGTTTATATTTTACAACATTAAGTATCTTAAATTAATTATATAGCCTCCAGGAATAATATCACACTATGTGAACCAACTATACTAATAGGTAGATCATGATTTTAGACGACTAACAAAATTGGTTTCACCATTTTTGGATTCCTATATAATTTTATATTGATTTTGCAAGTCTACATTTTAACTGACTTAGAAATTGCTCTACAATTCGAAACGGGCCGACGTCAAATAACTCGGCCCAGGCCTGAACGACGCACGCGGTCCAGTGGCACGCGGCCCACGCGGCGGCAGTTCGGCCTAGGTGGGCGCGCGGCGACCCAGGTGGCGAGTGGCAGCCGACCAGCCTAGCGGGGCAGGCGGCCCAGCAGCGCGAGTAGGTGAAAGGTCCTTGTTTGGTTTTGGTAATTGAGTGACAACTTAGGTGGACTAATTGTGTTTATGTGAGATACACAGGTGATTAGTCCATAGGTACATGTGTGTGAGCAACATATGCCATGAAGGTGAAAATGGCTTGGAGATGTTGCAAAGCTCACACATGTGATGATGAAGGAGCTTAAATGCACATGAGACATGACATTGAGTCATGTGATCAAGGTGGAGAAGATCAAGACAAGACTTGGCTTGATGGATCGGTTGCAAGCGTGAAGGGCAAGTCGATGGCTTTGGAGTGATGGACCGCGTGGCGGTGAAGCTTGAGCAAGACTTGGCGCCGATGGACGATGGCAACGGTGAAGAGCAAGTAAAGTCAAGATCGATGAACCAATATGATCACGTGATGATATGAAGTGGATCATATCATTGTTGATCGTGTTGGTGCATGTGTTGCATCGACATTGAAGGAGATGGAATGGAATGCGCAAGGCAAAGGTATAACCTAGGGCATTTCATTTCACCGGTCATAGGTGTGTAGAGAAGTTTATGACTGGGTTTAGGATAGATGGCCGTACTATCAAGAGGGGCAAACTTGTTTGCATATCGGTCATCTAGTGCCACTCGAGTGATCTAACTTTGCATTGTCGCTAGGATCGAGTGGCGTGGCAAGTTGAGTGGCTAACATCCTTTGGGAAATGATTGTGAAAATGCTAACACACTTACACATGGTGGTGTACACTTGGTGGTGTTGGCACATTTACAAAGGAGGTGGTGTTTGCAGGGGTGAGATGGGTTTTGGGTCCCTCTCTCCCTCCCGCCGAGCTTGCTCGGCGGGATTCGGCGCATTCGGGAAAATGGAATGCCTACTTTCTATTGCACCGGATGCAAACTCTTAGTGGTTAGCACTTTGGAGCAAGGGTGAAGAAGTTAGAAGTGAGAACGAGTTGGTCGCGAAGATGCTGGCGTCGGTCAACTGACCGGACGCTGGATCTGATTGCACCGGACGCTGACTGGCTGCGTCCGGTCGCGCTGACATGGAGTGTAGCAGTAGCTGGAGAGTGACCGGACGCTGGCTGCGTCCGATCACGTTCGACCGGACACGTCCGGTCATGCTCGGGAGCTTACTGGAAACGACCGGACGCTGGGGGTTCTGCGTCCGGTCAGTTGAAGCTGCTGCGTCCGGTCAGGTCAAGTGACCGTTGGAATCGGGACACGTGGTCGTCTGCGGGTGACCGGACGCTGAGGTCCAGCGTCCGGTCAACACGACCGGAGCGTCCGGTCGGCCCGACCGTTGCCCAGTGAAGGGGTAACGGCTAGTTTAGCCCTTGGGGCTATAAATAGAAGTGGCCTTCGGCCATGGCTGGGGCTGAGCACCTCAAGGGACTTAGTGTCCATGTTTGTGAGTGCTTGGGAGCCCTCCATCACACATATACTTGATAGTGATCATTCGATTGTGTGAGTGAGCGATTCTAGTGCGATTGCATCGTGAGGTTGCATCGAGTGGCACTAGGTGATCGAGTTGCAAGCCGGTGGTGCTTGTTACTCTTGGAGGTTGCCACCTCCTAGACGGCTTGGTGGTGGTCTCCGTCGAAGCCCGCAAGAAGCTTGTGCGGCGCTCCGGAGAAGTGCTTGTGAGGGGCATTGTGCTCGCCCCGCGGGAGTCGCGAAGAGCAACTTTAGTAAAGCGTGTCATTGAGCTACCCTCACTCAAGGGGTAGGTTCTTGCGGCGCCCGACGTGCGGGCTTAGCGGGTGATGCTAATTAGCCGCCGAACCACCAAGTGAGCGGTCGACACAACGGGGACTAGCGTGTTGGCAAACACGTGAACCTCGGGAGAAAAATCATCGTGTCAACCTTATTCTTCCCGTTGGTTTGCATCCCCATTACACAAGCTTGCAATTACTTTTATACATATTAAGCTTGTGTAGTTGCTCTTGTAATTAGATAGCTTGTGTAGCTTGCTAATTACCTTCTTGCTTGTGTAGCATAGAAGTAGCTCCCTTGCGTGGCTAATTTGGTTTTAGTAACCTTGTTAGTCACATTGCTTAGTTTGTGTAGCTAAGTATTTGCGCTCTCTAATTAGGCATTGGTTGCCTTGTTATTGAGCATTGCTAGTGAGCTTAGTTAGCTTTGTGCTTTTGCTTACTAGCATGTGTAGGAGCTCCCTTGTCGCTTAAAGTACTAGTGGCATAGGTTTGTGTAACCTTGCTCCTAGAATTGTTTAGGAGAGCTCTAGCTAGCCCGGCACCTTTGTTGCATAATTGTTATCTTTGCAAGGTGCTAGCGAACATATATAGTGGGGTGTAGTCTTGGCTAGACCGTTAGTTTTAATTCCGCATTTGTATCGGTTAGCCGACACGATTAAGTTTTAGAAAAGACTATTCACCCCCCCTCTAGTCGCCATCTCGACCCTTTAGTAGGCCCAACGCGGGGCGGGGTGCGACCCAGCGCCAACGGTAGGCCGGCCCAGCAAACCGTCCCGGTCACGAGATCCACAGCGGCTGTGGGAATATTAGCAAAAAGATCCCTGAGCTTCTACTAAATCACTCCGCGGTACTAATGTACTATTTAAATGAGTCTAGTATTTTGCACCGAGAACCCCCGTACAAAAATCTACTTGGATTCATACCCTTCGTCTTCTTCCAAAGCAGAGCACCGGCAGGGCAGCTCTGGCCGGCAACCAATCCCGGCCGGGAAGGCACGGCGGTGGCGGGAGACCCGCCGGAGAGTTGCCCGGGAACTCGCGCAACCACGACCCGGCCACGGCAAGGCCCGAGCTGCCCCACGGCAGCCTGCCCGCACAACCCGCGGAAGGTGGCAAAAATGGCAGCGGCGGCTCCAATTCACGGTGGCTCGGTAAGGACAGGGGCGCGGGCGACCGGATGGCGCGCGGTGCTTCGGAGACTTGCGTGCAGTGGCGCTGGAGGCTCGGGCGCGCAGGCACGGAGAATGCGGATGCTGTCAAGAGCAAGCCATGGGACTCGTGTGAGCTTGCATGGAGGAGAGGCATGGCTACAGGCGTGGCCATGGCGCTGCGGCAGCGGGCGAGTCACATCCGGCCGGCGCTGTGAAACAAGGGACGCTGCTGCTCGTGCACAGCCATGGTAGTGGCACGCACGCGCCTGCGTGCGTGGTAGTTGCGGTTGGCGAGGCGGCTCGGTGACGAGGTAGTCCAAGCCAGGCGCGCCGTGGGGAGAGCAGGAGCTGGACCGTGGCTCCAGCGCGGTCGAGACCGAGGGCGCGCGTAGGCTCAAGCATTGGCGGAC
The DNA here is from genome assembly GCF_019320115.1 of Miscanthus floridulus. NCBI lineage: Eukaryota > Viridiplantae > Streptophyta > Magnoliopsida > Poales > Poaceae > Miscanthus > Miscanthus floridulus. The sequence continues at coordinate 59,940,991 of NC_089587.1, read as the reverse complement.
GGCGCGGCTATGGGACCATGGGCACGCAGGGGGAGTTGCGCACGGATTCAGCGCGCCTGCACGTGCGGTGAGCAGCGGGGTGCGTGAGGAAGGAGGGGCGGTACTGCGAGGCGCGACGGCTGCGACTCGACTGAGCGTGGGTGGTTGCGGCTAGGGGGCGCAGCACCGGCCACGGGCAGTAGGCGGGGGGGAAAGGAAGGGCGCCGGTGAGGCAACGCTGCGGGACCAGCTTGTTCTCGCGCGAGAGAGAGAAGAGAACCGCCGCCCACGAACTGGAGTTCCTCCTCGACAGCATAAATAGAAAAAGGACGGAGGGAAAAAACAAGGACGGAGGTAGGCGAGGCAAGACAGGTCCGGCATGGCAGCGTGGGCGTGGTCCGACCTGCCCGGCAGTGGCGTTCCACGGCTGGTTGTTTCCTCCTCGGCACCATAGAGAAGAAAAAGGGAGGGGAAAGCAGGACTGGCGCGGATTGATCGGTGATGTGACTGCTGCCATCCAGAGTGGGGAAACGGATGGAGTAGATGAAGACAACGTTGTGAAATAGGGACCTAGGGCAAGCAACAGGGACAAGAAGGACGACACTGCAGCAAGTTCGGCCAACTTTCATTAAAACAAGAACAGCGCGGCGAAAATGACACGAGTTGACTCGGAAACAGGACAACGTGCTTCTGACTCAGGCATTCTTATGTAAATCGCCGTAACAGCACTTAGCTTTGGAGCACGTTCATCCATCGTAACTTTTACAATGGTTTACTAATTTACGCAAGCTTCGCTTATCGCTTCCCGTATATTTAAATTAAAAATTCGAGAAACTCGTTTCGAAAGTTTTACTTAGGTCTAAATCGCGGCGCTAAAAAGGATCGTAACACCGAGGTGTTACAGCTTGGATCCATGCATTCCAAGATTCAGCCAAATTGTTATTTATGAAGTCACACTTGATCTCTTCCTTGAATCCACTCCTGGCCCACAGTAAACTATGATGTTCCTTCAACCATGGAACAACTCCTGATAGGCTTCAATAACTTTGTCCATCAATTTATTGAACTTCTCTACTGTGCATGCCCTTGCTGCTGGCCACATGTACTTGGCATAGGCATTTCCTGTAAATCTTTTCTTCATATTTTCCATGAGATGCCGGAAACACTCTCTCTGCTCTCCTCCAGGGAAAACCTTTTTCACAGCTGCTTCTAGCCTTTGCAGGCATCAATGCATATAGCCAAGTGGTTCATTGGCCCTAAAGCTTTCCCTAACTGTTCCATGAACCAAGTCCAATTATCCTTGGTCTCCGAATCAAAGAAGCCAAAAGCAATTGGGTACAACCAATTATGGCCATCTATTGTATTGGCTGCAGGCAATGTTTTCCTAAACGATAAACGGTAGACAGTCGGCGAGGTCTCGTGTAGCGTTTAGACCGTGTACACGGCGTGTACACGGTTTTACACGGATTACTCGTTTTTACTTTATTTGTAAAAATAACTATAATAACCTGTGTATATATTCCTATAACATAGATAATATTTGTATATTCAAATAATTTTATTATGAAAGTATATTCCACAACTAATCTAATGGTACTTATTACACATCATAAACATTTGTAATATTTTGAAAATAACATAGATAAATTATTTTCAAAATATTACCTAGTGTTTGCCTACACGGCCGTGTAGACCGATTACACGGCCATTTTTTACTGTTTACACGACGATTCCGTGTAACCTACCGTTTATGGCCTAAACTACACGTTCGGCTACCGAGTAGCGATTACACGTCGACCACAGGCTGAGATCCCGAACCATTGAGAGCAGTTGAATCTACACTAATATAGGGTCTGCAGCCATCTCTAAATCCATCTATACTTGCTTTGAAGGCACAAAAAAATCTACTGAAGTGTACCTTGCCTTTCACAGTAACTGTATCTATCTCAACTACACTACCAGGAGACCTAAGCTCAATCTCAGCCTTGAATCTAAACAAATAATCAAAACAATCATCCCACTTACCAAATAATTTATCTGCAGCCCTCTGTCTCCCATAAAATACAGTCTGATATGGAATCTTTATATTGTACTTCTTCTCTAACTCTTCCTTCACAGCTTTGGGACCCATCTCACGATTATCCTTCAATAGTGGTATAGCCCTCTCAGCAATCCACTTCTGGGATGCCATCCTCCCAAGAACTCTACTCTTTGAAAGACACTTGTGGGTACCCTTATTGATTTGGATCTGCACATACATGAAGAAATGTCAGAAATAGTTAAGATAAATTCATATACAACATGCAAATATCAGAAATAAGGTTACATCAAAAGAATAAAAAAGTGTTAGTATTGGTACCCTGACACTGCCATCCTTCGGTGTCTAGCTCTAATTTTCCATGAGCAGCCCTTGGAACTGCAGTAGCCCCTAAACCTCTCCTTGTCAGACTTCTCTATCCCCAATTGAAACTCATTCACAATAGCATGCTGCCTAATTGCCATCCTAAAATCATCCATGCAAGGATACAGTGTCCCAACACTCATGTCAGGGTTGTCTCTATCCCAACCAAACATTGGCTCATCTCCTAGGTCATCATTAACAGGGATTGCTGCCTCATTCATTTCATCCTCCACATCAGCAGGTATGTTAGGAATAGGAACCTCATCTGCAGGAGCCTCATCTGCTGCCTTGAATCCAAAAGCCTCATATATTTGATCCTCATCTACCACAGCATTAGCTTCACCATCATAGTTCTCATCAGCCAATATAGTCAATGTGTTCCAATCAACCACATTTTCTTCAGCTCTACCTTCTTCAGGAGTACTACAAGTGTCACCTAAGCCTTCTGCATTCTCTGCATGTCCTGCATTTGTCACACCAGATTGGGCAGCAGTAGTAGAAGACCCACCTTTGTTTGCTCTGCTAACAACATCATTCAGACCAACTACATCTTTCTCAACAACATCACAGCTAACATGCATTATCTTCTCATCCATCCTAGACATTATCATCTCCTCAAATTGATCACTGCTAGTAACCTTCCACTCTGTTCCACTGTCAATGTCAACACCCCAAATAAGCAGTTGCTGACTGCGGCCCCAAATGATCTTGCTGGTCATATCATCTACAAAGCCATTCAGTGTGTACACATTGCTACTGTCAAACCACAGGTCATGTTCTTGAGCATCTAGGTCAACCACTCCATAGTCGTTAACCAAAGTGTATTTATCAACGCTAACATTGATTCTAAAAGCATTGTCAGGATCAGTCCTGATAATGACAAGCAAAACAAACAAATTGGGAGTTAGGACATCCCTCACATACGGGGGGGGGCACGGAGACAACACCATCATGGCTAATGGTTTGCTCTATATCCGAATCCTACATCAACACACGAAAATTAGGAAACCCTAGCATCAGGAATCCCCCCATCCACAGATGCCGCGCGTAGGTAGAAGAAGGAAGTAGATCTAACATTGCAGGCGTCGTGCCGTCCTGCAACTTGACGCCGCCGTCGAGCTCCCGCCTGCCCGCCTTGAGCTCGCGCCGCCACAGGGAATGAAAGGGGAGGGACGGAAAAATAGCGAGTGGACTGAACAGATGGGAGGAGACGGCGCTTGTTAAGCAATACACGGCAGGGGCAGAATGGTCTTTTGCCTTCGGTCTTCGAGCGTCAACGGCCCGTTCCCAAGTTGGCTGGCTGATCTGGCATGCCACGTCAGCAAAAATGGCAAAATATTAGACGAGTTACTATTTTTTGAGATATTTTTGTAGTTGTCACCACAAAGTTGATAATCAGAGAGGCGACCTCCGTAAGAGTGACAAATAATTAGATGTCCCTGTACTATGCTACCATTCAGTCATGACGGCAACGCCTTCGTCTCCAATGCTCTACTCGCACAAGGCTGCTCCCTTTTCTTCTTCAGCAAGAGGATGCTCCATTGGAGATGGCAGTGCTCCATTGTTTCTGAATGGCGTTACCCGACGCGTGTTGGCTACTTGAACCTCTGCTGCTGCGAGAACAGGGTGCTCATGTTTCCACAACTTCCCCAAATACGTCAAGGCACCCATCCCAGCAGCCCTTCTCTCTTGTTTCCCAGTATCCGCCTTTGTAGCGGTACGTCCCGTCCTCTGTGTCCTGCCCGAACCACCGGGGTTTCCTGCCATTGTCTTGAAGTTTCTGCTTTTGGGGGCCGGCGCAGATTGCCTGTCTTGTATTTCTCCTTCCTCTGTTTTGAACTGTTTCTGGAATGTTTTAAGCCGATATATGCTTATTTCCTTCTATAAAAAAGCAGGGACAGTTAAAAGAAAGAGAGAATGAATACTCAATCATTTTTTTAAAAAAATAATGAATACTACCATTTTATTTGCATTGGGATTATCTTACTACTAGTCCATCAACCCGTGCTCCCGCATGGGCTAGAATTTTAGGAGATATAAGTATTAAGTATTATTTAACATTCCCCTCGTTCCAAATTATAAGCCGTTTTGGCTTTTTTAGATATATTGTTTTTACTGCATATCTTAACAGTCATCTAAGTATATAGCAAAAATATATGTATCCAGAAAACTCAAAATTTCTTATAATTTTGAACGGAGGGAGTACATCAGACTAATAAATAATTACTTATATTAAATTGTATGTTTTTCTCTTTGTTTATTTTCTAACATAATAGATGTAATAGATATCATGTAGTCTATATCCAGTAATCATAAACTTATTAATTACTATTTTCAACGAACTAATCTATATTTTTCATCCATATTCATATTTTTTCTTTGCATGGCACCTCTGTATATTTTAAATATACAATTATTTTGAAACCTATCATTATCATGGTGGCTCTTGTTGCATCATGAATCTTATGAAGTCATGAATCTAAATTTTGATTTTTTTTCCAAATTTTATTCTTATCGATTGCTACAGGTTTTTTTTTCCTCTCAAAGTTAAGTTGAAACTCTTGTGCTGATTGTATCTTTCATTAACTCTCCTTTTTGCACTTTTTTAAAATTAAGGATTTTAGGTCATAGAGTATATTCTTAAGTATTACAATAACATAGGCCATTATTTGAAACGTGCACCATATCGCTTAAGATAAGTCATAGAGGTTAAATTGAGATCTCGAAACAGGATAGCAATTTTAACATTAAGAGAATTTTAATACTTAAACCTTATAATGAGACTTTTTACTCTAAATTATTCTTAAAGGCCAGAAAAATACAGCCACCGGATGATCTCCCACGGTTCTCAAGATGATTGAATTTTCCTATCAAATAACTATATTTCCGTTATGGTCATACTATCAATATAGACATGTCAAACGTTTTACTTAAAATACATAAATATATGTAAAGTAACAATATATATAAATTATAGATTTATAAATAATTTGTTAGCATCATTAGTATATGAGTTGTTAAGAAAATATTTTTTATATGATAAAAGATAACATATGTATTTTATTGCTCATGCATGTTGGCACGATGCGTATATTTACTTTAATTAAATCTTACTATATTAATATTGATAGAGGTGGGGTAATGCAGAAACATATATATATGCTCTATTTGTTATCTAAACAAAATTTTTATAAGAGGGGATATTGATAATTTAGATGTAGATTTGATGGGGTATTTATTTTTCCTAATAATGAGTTATGTAAATTATCAATGGACGTCGGTAATTAATGCAAATTTAGGTCTACTTTAGATCATGTTTCTGAATGACATATTTGGTAATATAAATTAGAGTCATGAGAGCAGAAGTGAATAATTATTTATAAAATAAAATAGATCCAATAGCTATTATCATTATCAATGGTGATTAGGTTATACCTAATTTATGTTAAGATGTTTCAGACTTTTATGGGAATATCTAGGATCTATCTTTTGTTTTCTATATTCATATTTATGGTAAGATATTCATATTATCAAGTCTGTGAGGATTAACATGCAGGCTCCAGTGGGGACATCTAGTTAGAATTTGCAGTATTTACCTTTTTTCTAGTGTGACATGTATTTAGTTTAAATCTAGTCTTAAGATATATAAACTCTTGATACAACCCATTTTGTGACTTCGTAAATCTATAGTTTATATTTTAACTATTAATCAAGTTGTTGCAATTTTATCACATGTTAATTAGAAATTCTAGTATTCTTTATCTTTTATTCAAAAATTGTTTTTTATTAAAAGGAGTCTAGGTCCTAGTAGTATTGTTTTCCACATAAGTTAAAACTCTATTTGCATCCCAACACTAAACATATTGAATTTGTTATATCACAGTATTATATGTGTGTAGTATTATTTATATATTATATAGTGCATAAAATTAAATTAATAATATTGATATGATAAAATGTTTCAGTGAAAATGTACAAACTTATTTAATATAATAACTTATGCAATTTATTATCACGGAGTATTAAGATAAAGTATTATTGCTACGTGGTTGGTTAAGTGAACATTTTTCTATTTTTCATAAGTTATTAAAATAAATATTTATCCTATTGTATATTTGATATACATGGTGGAACATAGCATTATATTAGTTTGGGAGCTTGGATGGAATTCAAGTGTTGGTTCTTTGAGGAGAAGGCAGAATTCACCTAGCAATTAGGTGCTAAGGATTTAAGGTAAATTAGGATTTGTCGCTTTAAGTGCATGAGTCAAACCTATATAAGCCTTTCCTTGTGTTGGCCCTCATGTCATACTTTCCTATACTTGCAGAGTACATTTCGATGTACTCACCCTTCCTCTCTTTGTCCCCTTTCTACCCCACCCAGTTGTTCAGACCAGAAGACGGAGTCCCTAGAAGATGGTGTTTCCCGAAGACGGTGCTGTTGTTAGGCTGGTGTACCCCGGTCAACCTTCATGTGGAGATGGCATCCCTTTCCGCTAACAGCTTATGAGTTTTCCTTTCAGACCCATTGACCCATGGGTCATTTTTTAAATAATGTTTTTGTTTTATAAGCAACCTTGCTATGATACTGTAATGAAGTCGACATATGTACGAATAAATTGATCATGGCATACATATGTTGTGCATTCGATTTTGTCCTTAAAATCGGGTGTGATATCTTGTCACCTGGGCGCTTTGGACTTGTAGAAGTAAAATGTCTAGAGAAAACATGTTCCCAAGATTGTCTGCTCAAGTTTTGTTCAAAGATTTCTTTTCTTTTCTTGTAGAAATGGCAATAGTTGCTGAGGGCGTCTGTTAGAAATCGACTCTTTGAAATCAAAGGGTGGCTTTCTGGATGGATGACAAACTACTAGTCTCACTGAAGTGAAGAGTCAAGAAAAGGATGAAACACTTGCTTTGGTGCTGATCGAGCTTAGCAAGTGTTTACTGTTTTTTATTCTTTTTTATAAGAAGTGTTTACTGGTTTTGGTGGTGCCTGTACGCAGGAGTTTGCTTTTTGGGTCCCAGCCCATAGTGCCAGTCTAGTGTTTCTGCTTCCCTCTGTTCTGAACTGTTTCTGGAGTCTGTAAGCCGTTATATGCCTTCTATAAAACCAGGGAAATACCTTTCACCAAAAGAAAGAGAGAATGGCAGTGAGTTTTGCTAGGATCATAATGCTGAGACCTATGCGCTTGATTTTTGAAGATGAAAACACTATCCACCAGAGATCGAAAAGAAGGTTGTAATAATTGTTTGCTGAATTATGTCAGGATCATGTAAGTTTACTGCCTCGAAGGTGCTTTTCCAGCCCCGGCTGCAATCGGCAAAAACACGAACAGTCAGTAATATAATAGTTAGCCGGCTTAAAGCCCATTTATTCATCTCACAGAATTTCTTGGTTCCTGTGCATAAACCGGGTATAAAAGCACCCACAGTGGGTGGCTCATAAGCCAGCTCTAAGCATTTTCTTTATATTTTAATAAAAAAAAAGAGAAAAGCTAACTCTTGATCAAGAGCTAGGCTCGTACGCACGTTCTAAGAACATATGAGAGTGACATATTGGCCTAATTATATTATGAGACATTGCTAAAAGCTAATACTAATGGAGAGGATGGCTTAAAGCTAGTAGCTGACTCCTACTGTTGCGGGTGCCCTAAGCTTAGGGCCTACTTCTCTCCTCTCTCCTCTCTCTGCTCCACGTCAACATGCAGCCCACTTATTATACTTGCTCTTACATGGGCAGGCAGACTTTTGCCTAGCCGAGCAAGCAAATCTCTTCCACAGTGTAACGAAGGCCAGGTAGCCTAATCAGCAACAACAGATCCACGTTCAACACAAGGAACCAAAGAATGAATACCAGCATTCTTATTTGCATTGGAACTATACTACTATACTAACACGCTGGCAATGCCTCTCCCGTGGCCAATCATATACTATGCTACCATTCAGTCATGACGGCAACGCCTTCGTCTCCAATGCTCTACTCCTCGCACAAGGCTGCTCCCTTTTCTTCTTCAGCAAGAGGATGCTCCATTGGAGATGGCAGTGCTCCATTGTTTCTGAATGGCGTTACCCGACGCGTGTGGGCTACTTGAACCTCTGCTGCTGCAAGAACAGGGCGCTCATGTTTCCACAAATTCCCCAAATATGTCGAGGCGCCCATCCCAGCAGCCCTTCTCTCTTGTCTCCCAGTATCCGCCTTTGTAGCGATAAGTCCCGTCCTCGGTGTCCTGCTCGAACCACCTGGGTTTCCAGCCATTGTCTTGAAGTTTCGTTGACTGCAATGAGACAGAATAGGATGAAACATCATGTTGGGAATGTGATCTATGAAAGGCTCAACTTCTTCCAAAATTATTCGGCAAGATCCTCTAGGTCAGTTCTAAATTTTACATAGGAAGCAAGAGAGGATACCATTCTTTGCCGGCGCTCCAATCTCAACTTCTCTGCATTCGCCTTCTCGTATTCGCCATTCTCTAGGTGGCGCTGGTCTGGTCTGAGCCGTGAATCAGTAGGTGGAAGTTTCTCCTGAATCCAGGAATGGCCAAGCAATTAAGGACAAAATCTTGATTACGAAACACTTATGTGGCAATCACATGTACATCCATACCTGCAGCCCTGGGGTCAACTCATTCAGTGTGATCGCAAATGAAGACAAATTGTATCGTGTTGGGTTAGGAGCAGGTTTGTTCTTTTCCCACAGCAGCGAGGCACCTTTCAGCTGATCGGCGCTCTTCACCTTGAAAGTATCGGAATTACTACAATACATGCTTTCGTCCCACTTCCCTATCAAAAACGAAGCTTTGTTCCCATTATTGTCCTCTACAAAGCCTTGTACCTGTGGACAAAGTGCATGCAACAGATAAACATAATGCAGTGTATGAAAGAGGCAAACATACAACTAAAAACAAGTATGCACCACAAATTAAAACAGTGAATAACTTATGGTAGCACTTGAATTAAATTACAACTCAGATGTCACACATAAAAGATGGGAAATATAAGTTCTGTAACCTAGGGTCAATAAGTATATAACGAAATTTGTAAATCACTGCTAACTCAGTCCAAATTATATCATCAGCACAAGGAGAACCACTTGCCCCAAGTGATCAAAGGTCAAATGGATGCTAAGTCTAGCCACTCATATTGATACCCCAGGCCAAGACTGTGAAATCTTGCAATGAAAAGTGGTTTACATCTCTCCCACAGTTTATTTGTCAGATGCTAAGAGCATGATAATCATGCAAAACTCTTCATATGTAAATGCCAACAGCACAAAAGAAGATAATGAGTTAACCACAGATTGGTCAGAAGGTAATGTACTCAAAGAGGAAAACACATGTGGGCTCTACATCCCTTGTTCACAATTGTAATGTTTGAGTTGACACTTAACAGTACAAAGAAAGGAACAAAGCGAAACATACTAGATGAGGATTCCGGTCAAGAAGTGATGGCTCTTTGAACTTCAGTTTACATGAATACTGACGATTCCCTTTTATGTGCATGGTTCCATGGTGGCTGCAGTACAACTTGCCAAGAATGAGATTGTGAATGGTTGTTGTGACCTGAAAAGGCAATATGATAAGAATTTAATTATGATGAGAAGAAACTTATAATATCAATCAGCAACATTAGTATCTCCAGTTGTGCTGGACACCTTATTCCATTGGAAGATTTCACCATCCTCAAATTCAAGAGTCAAAGTGCCAACTGGTTCAACTTGAATTGACTGCCCCCAAAACTTGGATTTGAGATTGCTGTCGCCCCAGAATTTCCAGCCCTTGCCTTCACAGTGGCAGGCAATCAGCATTGGATGATGACTAACCTATTGGTGGAAATGTTGAACAGCAATGTAATGAAATTAAAGTCTCCAATTCAAAGTACCACAAAGTAAGATATGGATGATTAGTAAAAAGGTAGACAAAGGGGCATAGCTCTATCAGAAATTAAATGGCTTTGGAATGGACATACAACAGTAGTTTTGCATTATATGAACATAATCGAAACAAATAAACTTCATTTTCTTAGTAAATGTATAACATTTCTCATAAATCCTTCCCCCCGAGACCCAGACAGCATCTCTTGCACAAGACGAACAAAGCGTATTGAACTAACCTTTTCTGCAAAAAAACGAACTCCTTTGTCAGGGTAATCAGCTTCATAGGTCTCTCCTAGCAATGGATTGAATGGTTTGCAAGGTCTTGCAACAGATGAAGCATAGCCAGAGACCGCAAAAGCAGCTACTTTGAGAATTCTCATGAGGCTGTCCCCCTAGTAGATTTCAAATATAAGAATGAGCAAAAGTTCATATAACATAGCAACATGCATGGTATTAGAAACATGCTATATGTTGATACACAGAACTGCAGCATTGCCCTTTTCCCTAACTCACAAGTGATATTGTACAGCATAGCTGAGCAAAACTAACAGATACAACTATAGTACTCTGAAAACACATTTCACTTTTTTAAGAATGAGTAAACTTCCACGCTTATTAGCAGAGTATACTGCTTGAACAATACTGATGAGTTCCCAACATGACAACAGGTACTAATATGTAATCTGATCAGCAGATATGACACATCTAGTTTCAACTTGCCTCACAATCACATTTGAAGATTGAGTTTGCTGATTTGAACTCTGATGCAGTGCTGAACAAGAAAAGCGATTGGAAATAATTTCGTTGATCTCTGCCACTCATGGAAAGCAGACAAAATTCCTAGACATGTGCAATACCAAAGATGTGAAAGCGATCTTACCACTTTTCCATGTTGATATGCCTGATCCAAGAGGTATGAATATTCCAAATCTTCAAAGCACTTCTGAAGGGATGAGAGTGGTTCATTGAAGTACACTGGAAGACAAACTCGTGTCAAATCCTTTCCAACGCTATCTTTAATAATGGACCAGAGGCTGATCCCTTTCTCTTTCTCAGTAGGCTCAGGCAGCTTACTCCGTCGTGTGATTTGAGGTAACCTGTTGTTACTGGAATCATGCGTTTGGGAATCCACAACTTCCTGACCAGTTAACATGGTTGCAGATCTGTTGTCTGACTCTGTGAAGTAGTCTACAGAATCAAAGAATGTAGATTCATCTTCACAAATCAATTCACCTCCATCTTGCTTCTCAAACTCATGCTCATCAGATTCTGTTGTGCTATATTCTGGGCAAGAACAAAAATTGTACCATTAGCAAGATGTTAATTCTTAGGAAACAAATGTGGGAGTTCAAAATTACTCGGGCTACTTGAAACACAAACATGAAAGGAGTGAAAGACACAAGAAACAGATAAGTAGATCATGTAGCTGGTCTAGTGCTGAAAATAGCCCAGTATGTGTTAAAATCATACCGCTAAAATTTCCATGCCGAGAACTAGAGAAGTCATTTCTTGTCAATGCCTCCTGTGTTATACTTCCATCTTTACCTTCCTGCACAAATATGTGTGTAATACACTATGTAAAATTCCTGCAGGGAAAAGAGGAGAGTAACCATTCAAGGAGTAACCTTTGCAAACTTATATAACTATTTCAACATGAGATATGCTGATTGGTAGGAATTTAAGAAGCCACAACTATATATAGACACATTTTTACTTTCAGGCATCAAGTCGGTTGCTGCTACTTATCACTGTTGTGAAAAGTAATGACTGGTTGCCGCTACTGGACACCGTTGGGCAAAGTCATGAACACCTACAAAGAATGTATGCAGCTCTTCTTACCTCAAACTGATGTCTGCAGGACCCAAACAAGCTTAAGTAATCCTCGTAACGTCGCTTCAGTTGCTTTCGGTAACTTGAGAACTCAGAAAGCACAATCTGTTCACAGTCCTGTATAAGACTCTCATTCAGACCCTCCTGATGCATCCGATCTCTAAGCCTTGCAGTTGAAATCGAAACATCGCTCTGCACGAAAGTTACTCTCCCACTGAGTGACCCGAGAGAATAAACACTCCTTGCCAGGATCAAGGCCTCAATCCAGGCAACTCGGTCATCTTTCGAGTCCGTCTTCAAGTGAAGCGTCTTGGTGGGGGAAAATATGTAGAATCTCCTATCGTCCGACTTACTCTCCCGAAATGCTGACACCTAAACATAGTAACTTATTAGCTCCCATATGTTTGTAACTGGGTAGCCTTGGACATGGAAAATGTGTACAACTTCCCTTGGCCTTATGCAATACTATGCATCAGGCATTCAGGCCTAGGAAAAGCATATACATACACAGACCAGCATCTATAATATCTTATAGACAAGCTCTAAACCTTCTATTAAGAAACGGCAAAGAGAATACAAGAACTGATTTAAGGAACAAGGAAAGGTATTCCCCAGAAGAAGAAAATATAAATCGGACCCCTCTCCCTTCAAATTCAATCTTTGGTTAGGGGGGGAGGGAAACAAAATGAAAATCCAACGCAAAAAAAAATGAGGGGGCAAACAAGGATCTCAAGAAACCAAGAAAACAAATCCAAGCTACAATCTACCTCAACCAAACAGGCAAACAACCTAGGCAGTTCCTGAAGATCCACAAGACCCCCCTGATTCAATCTGACATAGACCACAGGTCCTCCATTTTATTCCCTCCCCTAGGCTCCCTCTCTCTATGCGGCCACTTGGATGGATTGTGCATGCTTTAATTCTTGGGACCCATGGGCAAAGGCCTTGAAAAGACCCAGGGATAGTACTAACACTGGGAGTTCAACAGCTAGTAAAAGCCTTGTGGAAAAGCAACCCCTGGAGCGGTACAAATCAATAATGCAAATTCCAAAAACATCCCCAGAGCATATCCTATCTCGTAATCACATTAAATTATTAAAATTATCACATAGCACCTGTCAAGTACCCATCCATTTGGATGAATCCTATCATACAGCATGTTTTGGGTTAAAAAAGTGTGCACAGTAACAAGACAGCGACTAACTGATAAACTTGGCTTGTCCTAATCGATCTGTATCAACAGAATGGCAACAGAGCCCCCATCCTTTTCAGAAATAACAACAAGGCCTGGAATTTAGACAAAATCTGCGAAAAGCTCAGGCTTTACGTGCAAAGATGTACCTGATCGCGTGACAGAGAAAGGTACGGCCCTTTTGGAAATACATATACTCCCATATAATACTGGTATCATCAGAAGAAAAGAAAAAGGCGAAGCCTTTTGTTCGTTTATACTCCAAGCTAAACTAGATTCTACTAAATTTAGACAGGAAACTGTCTTAGGGCCACTAATGAGGTGGTTAGTCAGTTGATTAATTAATCAAGCATGCTAATGTTAGCATAGCACCATTGAATGGATTTTGAGGGAGGGGGACGATCTGAACAACAAAATGGACAGGATTGAATGATTTGTCACGGCAATGCGCAGACAAGGAGAAGGATGGAATGAATGCGAGCATCGTAGCAAAAGGAAAATAGAAAAGGGAGGTCACGTCATTTCGATCCAGCAATGTGACGATGTCTCCCACCTACCATTCCATCATCATGAGCAGAACTCGACACGAGAATCTACCTTGCACCCCCCTCAAAAAGAACCCGGAGGCGGGGCCAATTAAATAGGATTTCTTTTTTTCTTTTTTTTTTCTTTTTGCAATTTTGCAACACTTTGATCCAGCCAACAGCGGCGCTGGCTGCATCGCGAAGGCAACCAAATTCCCCGGGAACATAGATTGGCAATACGAGAAGAAGAAAATCTCGCAAATTTAGCGGGCGGAAAGTAATCGCGGTGAAAAGGTTAAAATCAGCCTCGAATTGCATTGCATTCACCGAACGAGCAGTCAGGAATGCGGGGAGAAACCGTCGACGGGCAAACGAGAGGACGAAATCAAGAAACGGAATCTGCCCCACCGGCCGATATCACGCGCCAATCGCACGGGGGAGGAGGAGGAAAGGACAGGGAAGAGCGAGGCGGACCTTGAGGAAAACAACGCCGGCGGGCTTCTCCGTGCGGCGCGCTCCTCCCACCCTGGAGCCGATCAGCCTGACCTCCCCGTCGCCGTCCACCGCGCCCGCCTGCGCCCGCGCCCCGGCCCGGGCGACGCCGCCCGCGTCGGCGGCCCGAATCTTGGAGTAGGACAGGACGCCGTCGCGGAGCGAGAACCAGCGCTCCCGCCACCCGCGGCCGTAGTTGGTCCACTTGTGCAGCACGCCCTCCACCGCGACGGCCGGCCCCGCCGCAGCGGCCGCCGCCGCGGCGGCGGCGGCGGCCTCCGGCTCCGGAGTCAGCGTCGGCGTGGCGTCCCCTGGCTGCGGCGGCGCGGCGGAGAGGCAGCACAGCGCGCTGTGGTGGAGGTGGTGGTTGTGGCTGCTGCCGTATTGGCCTTTCCCGTGGCCGCGGCCGCTCCCTCCGCCTCTCATGCTCTGCGTCATCCGGAGCTGCGCTGCGCGGCGCGGCGCTCCGACGGCGGCGACGGCGAGGGAGTGGACGGGACGGGACGCGATGCGAGGGGGGTGGGGGGCGGGATGAGAGAATCGACGCGAGGTCCGCTCGCCTCGCCAGTCGCCAAGCTTTATTTTTAGCAGCGGTTGGTCGCTATTTATGTGTGGGCCCACCCGCCCGGTGGCTTTATTTGGGATCTTTTTGGAGTGTTTTTTGTGTGTGGGGGCGGGGGGGGGGGGGGGGGGGGGGGGGGGGGGGGGCTGGTCTGTGTCTGTGTCTACAAAACTGCAACAACAAAATTTTCGACTTATAAAACCACCAACTAATGACACCCTGTCTTGCTGAAATAGGGATTAGGGTATTATCTCATCTCACCTTGTCTCTTCATAGTATGATAAAAGGGTATCTATAACATCAACCATTTTAATTCGTTTTAGGTTCTAAGATGTAGGTTCATTCCACGGACGCGTACCTAGTACCTTCCTTTATTGTCTATGACAATATAGCGGTTCACTTATACACTTTGGCAATTATTGTTGGTTTGTTTCCATAGTGTTTTGCTAACTACATGAACCGCAATTGAGACATTTACATTAGCTCTCTGAATTTTGATCCACATAATGGCATACTTTACACTATGTAAGTGTCATCACGTAAGTTGTTGATAGATTTAGTTGTCGGTGCAGAAAGTGATCAACACGTAAATATTTGTAGTTTTTGTCGTACGTTATGATTGCCACAGGGTTTATACTGGTTCAGACAACGTGCCCACGTACAGTTTGAGTTGGTCGGTGACTTTATTCCTGAGCCCAGTGCTCGAAGTTTGCAGTGGGGTTACAAACGAGAAGGAGAAAGATGGGGGTACAAGAGGTCCGGTCGGACTCTGGTCAGAGGGGCCGAGAGTGACGGAAGCTCCGCTATGTGCTAAGTGTTCGAGCGTGTGCTTATGATTTGAACCTGGTGGTTCTGTTGTTGTATCCTAATGAACGGATCTGTTTTGGGAGAGAGCGCATCCTCTTTTATAGATGAAGGAGATAGCCTTACAAGTGAGAGGGAGAGAGTGTACGTATGCCTAGTCTTGTTGCCCATACTATCGGGTACGGGATGATCGTAGACGCCCATAACACTGTTAATGTCAATGCATGTGGGAAGTTGCGTCGTCTTCTTCAGGTATGACAGACGTTGGTGCCTGCTACACGGTTGATACCTAGAGGCATGCAATGGGTTTTACCATGTTCGTTTAGTACGATAAATGCCAACGCCCACAACACTGTTGATGCCTCAGAGGCACGTGGGGGAGCCTTACCGTGTTTGTCTGGTATGGGAGTTGATGGCGCCCACAACACTGTAGGAGAAATGTCGACGCCTACAACACCTTTTAGGTTCTGTCATGCCAGGGAGGTCGCAGGGTACTATCCTGTAGGTGTACAGGGTACGTTCCTCGGTATTGCGTTTGACTTGAGTGCCCTGCCTTACTTTCTCCGTCTGTTTCCTGGTCCTTACCGAGCGAGCGTCCTCGATCGGTTGGTCCCAGTCGGCTCTGATTGTGTCAGTTGGAGAAGAACAGTGAGCATGGGTTTGGCGCATCCCCAGTTGAAGACGCAGGTCGGAGTCGAAAGTAGTGTTTGGCCAGGCCTTCCGGTTGGAGAGGCGGGCCAGAGTCGGAAGCGGGCGCCGTTCCTTCTCGGCCAGGCCTTCCGGTCGAAGACTAGATCGCCCTTCTATGTCGTTTTAGGTATTTGGGCCGGCCCATGAGTTGCGCGTCGTTTGCAACGTTGTCTGTTGGGCCGAGCCTTTGTTGGAAAGCTGGTTCATGAGGGACCCCGGGTTTATGAACCCGACATGGCTAGTTACTAGTTGTGCTAAAAACTAGCCTAAATTAGCTACGGTTGGCTAACAACTATTTAGAGACTTTGCTAAAAAATTAGCCCACCTATTAGCCCTCTTGTTTGGATGCATTAAAGCTGATTGAGCTAAAATTAACTGGCTAACAATTAGCACATGGTATCAAACAGGTCCTTAGGCATGTCCTGTATTTCGACCATCAAGAAAAATATCCCAAAATCATCTAGTATTTGTATTGTTTGTAAGAGAAAGCTACATATTAAGATATTTTCATCATTTTTGGCAATTTATAATTTAGAGCTTTGTTAGGCCATATATTTGTGGTTCTGTTTTGTGAATGTATATTTAGAATGATTGGTGGTTGGGGGTCACAGTGGACGTAGTTTTCGGATCTTTTAGGACATGGTATGCTGTGATCACACGCAGTGGTGATTTTTGGTGGAAAGGCTTCTTTAGTGCTTTCGTTTTTCTTGGAATGAACTTCATGTGCCATCTTTTTCTATTTTAACATAATAAACTTTGTGCGGTATCAGCTTACAGTTTACAAAGGGCATGTTCGCTGGTTGGTGCTGGTGCTGGTTTGGGTTAGCTGGTGCTGGTTTTTTTGAGAGGAAAACACTGTTGGCTGACTGGTTTGGACCGGCTGAAACCAACGAGCGAATAGACTGTAAGGAAGAAAAAGGCAGAGAGGTTATGTATGCGAAGACATGAAGCCTGTTTAATTAGATGTAAGAGCACATGTTTGATGTCATAGGGATCAGGAGGGGTTCACATGCTATGACTAGATATAGTGGGCCTTAATGTATAGTTAAAGTGTACTACCAGTTACCATTTTTAAATGAGAAGAGTGTACTCGCCAGTAGACTAGCAGGCGGTAGCTAGTGGTGAGAGCAGCTTCCACTTAGTCCGGGTTTAGTTCAAAAAATTTCATCTCAAACTGTCACATCAAATCTTATATCATATGCATAAAGTATTAAATATAGATGAAAAAAACTAATCGCACCGTTTGGTTGAAAATCGCGAGACGAATGTTTTAAGACTAATTAGTCTATGATTAGCCATAAGTGCTACAGTAACTAGCATGCACTAATGATGGATTAATTAGGCTTCATAAATTCGTCTCGCGGTTCCAAGCGAGCTATGTAATTAATTTTTTTATTAATATTCGAAAACCCCTTCCGACATCCCAAAACATTCGACGTGACATCTAAAAATTTTCATTTCGCGAACTAAACGCAGTCTTAGCCCTTTGGGTTTGTTTTGTGCTTGCAAGAAAGATAATTGCCTCGCTCTAGAAGTGTGTTACGTTACAAAGGACACCATGGACTGCACTTGCTGGACCATGCAATACAATGTATGTGAGCTCTAACAAAGTTGCAAGGGAAATATATAGAAGTGGAGAAAACAACGAAAACAACCTATGGAGTTCAGAGAATCAACAAAATCATAATCAATAGACAGCTATAGGAAAGAACCCTTTTTCGGAACACAATACATACACAAGCCATCATATATATACAGTTTTTTTTATGTATATTGAACCCACGAAGGTATGTGTGTCCTACTTCTATTCTACGAATATGAATAGTTGTGAGATAATAAGTCGGTACTAGCAGTGCCGGTCCTAGGATTTGAAGGGCCCTCTGACGATCTCGTCGCAACGGCCCCCTCTTGACCATGTATAAAATCTTATAATATATATGCGCTAATTTTACTTGCAAAACGAAAGCAAATTCAATAACATATTTTTTATTTAACATGTCTGATAATTATCGAGGAACAATATAGATTAAGCAATATATTTGTAGATGTATAATAATTATCGAGGTACAATGTAGATTAAAAAAGCAATATATTCGTTTTCTTTTCTCACCCATGACAAATGTTCTTAGGTGACATTCTAAAATTCTAACACCTAAATTGGAAGAAAAATATGACTATATGGGTACAAAGTACTAGAAGTCTGGAATACTATACAAATAATTAATTTGGATTAAAAATAAAAAGGAAAAAATACCTTGGGCCTAAACAACTGATTGGTGATCGCAATTCATAAGAAGCCAAGAATCAAGATGTCGTCGTCGTGGAGCCCTGTCTAGTCGCCGTCCTCGTGCGCCGTGTCCGTGTCTCCGGTAGTCTAGCTCTTCGCGGCGACGCGGCTCGGTAGCTCCGCATGTGTAAGACACACGTCGCGAACTCACGATCAAAGTGCGTTGTGTGTAGCATGACTCCTCGCCTCCTCTCTATCCGAGGGCCGTGGGGAAAGAAAACTAGGAAAGAAATGCCGATGTTGTCTTTTTAGGCCGCCTGACCAGTTCTATGTCTCTTTTCTTATTAGTTTGCTAATGTCTAATGGACTATAGGACCTAGAGGTTTGTATACCTGGACTTGAGTCCTCGGCCATCACACCTCGTGCCCTACCCTACAGCCAGCACTGGGTACTAGGTCTTAGGATTGACGAAGCCTATAAGGACACCTTGGTACCTCGGACTAACGCTTTAGGGTGCATTTAGATCCAAAAATTTTTGGATTTTGGCACACTGTAGCATTTCGTTTGTATTTGATAATTAGTGTCTAATTATGGACTAATTAGGTTCAAAAGTTTCGTCTCGCGATTTCTTGACTAACTGTGTAATTAGTTTTTTTTCATCTACATTTAGTACTCCATGCATGTGCCGCAAGATTTGATGTGACGGTTACTATGCAAAATTTTTTTAGAACTAAACGGGGCCTTAGTCGGAAGCACCTAGCCTGACATTCAGCGTGTAGCCGAGCATACCGGGATACCGAGCTTTGTCCAAACCAGATATCTTTTCCATCAATATGTAAATATACGTAGTTGTACTTCCTTTGAAGCCGAATATCAAGGTCTTTAGTTTAGAAAAATAAAAGAACGCAATAAAGTAATTAACAAGCACCACTCGTTTTCTAACTAGTCTTTGTTGGGAGTTCAAAAAATGAAGTCTTTGATAGTTTTGCTTAGAAGAGATCTTTACGCTTTTAATTGGTCAAATCAAAATGACAGGTCCACTAGTGGTGGCACGTGTGCGTGTCTGGTGTGCCCCGCCTGACCAGCAAGCCTCTTTCCTAGGCCTATTTTTTTATTCAAACTCTCGGTCTCTCCTACCAGTACCAAGCTTTATGAAACTCGCTCTAACTGACAATGTGGATCAATGTTTACAGATGCCACTAGTCGGTGTTAGATCATGCTGTTCGTGACGGAGCAGTAAGTATCGTACGCTGGAAATGATCCGGTACACTTGGGAATAGGTAAACTTAACTTCTCATAAAAAAAGAAAAATGAACCTTCAATATTTTTAGAAAATAACCACAAACTCTTGAAATCAGTACACATCTGGATGTTCTTATATTTGGGTTTCACAAGAACTGTGTGTACTTTGCTTGTTTATGCCACTCTAGGCAGGAATTTCATCAGTATCTAATAGTGTGGTTGACTTTGTTTGAGTAGATAATGTAATCAAATCAACATTAGTGTCTTCCGACATCATATGTGTGCAGGTGCCTTCATAATCCATTGCAAACTATTTCGAAAGGACAAAGTATAAATTTTTTTAGAATGATATAGGAATCAATTTTCATAAGAATCCCAATGACATATAGAACGAAAATTCCACGATGACATAGGAATACCATCCTGCAGGGTTGGGTGTCGCCGTCAGACGGGAAGGAGGCGGCGGCGGTCAGGGGGGAGGGGAGGAGCCTAGGTCGGGTGTAGAGAGGCAGAGGCAGCGCATGTGAAGGAGTCGGCGGGTTGGGAGTAAACGAGTCGTGGTCGAGCAGGGTGGCGGCGGGATCAGGTAGGGATGAGTTAGGGTTAGGCAAACTGAGGTTGGGCAGGGTGGCGACGGGATCGGGCGGCGAGGAGCCTTGGCCAGGCAGGGAAAAAGCAAAATCCGCTAGGAAGGTGCCAGAGTCGGGTATGGAGGCAGCGATGCCGAGTGTGGAGGCGACGACCGATGAGGAAGAGGTGTCAGGCGAGGAGAAGCCGGGATTGGGCAGAGAAGAGACGGGATCCAGCGGGGAGAAGGCAAGAGCCGGAGTAGGGCGAGGAGGCTGCGGGGAGGAGGTGAGATTAGCCGTGGAGCAGTGGGGTCCGGCCATGGCGGGGGAAGAAACTGACCCAACCGAAAAGTAGAGGCCCCCTACTCACCCATAGGAATGGGTAGTGAGGGAGGAGATTTAGGTTGCTAAGAGCAACTCCAAGAGATTATGTAAAATTAGATTCTAAAACCATTGATTTAACCACTGTCCAAAATAAAACATCCTCCAAAAAACAGAGTAACGCAACAGCCTTTCCAAATTGCCATCATCTTTTTTTTAGAACACACACGTCATGCTCAGATTGGCTAACTTCCCTATTTCCTGTACTCCCGACATCTGCTTGCATGCCACCAGTGCCATGCAGGAATATAATAGGCGCGGATAGGTGGATGGCGAGCCTCTACGGCTTGCTTTCTTTACCGAGCAAGAAATGCGGGATAGGGATCACAGGATAGAATAGCTATTGGACTTCTTATTCTTGTGAAAATACCTAAAATAAGATTCCACAACACAAATAGTCACTCTGTTGAAGTTGCGCTAACAAATATAGAGGACCAAGTGTTGGTAACATGTTGGAGGCTGTTTTTTTGTCCGATAGTGCATTTTTTTTACCAATAAAAGATAACTGCTAGTGAAGTGTATTTTTTTTGTCCGATAGTGTTTGGAAAGGGTCTGAAACCTTTTTTATAATTCAACCTTTTAGATTATTGTTGCATGTTGTAGATGCTCTTATATCAATAAAATCCACCACCACGGGCAGTGGCGGATCTAGGATGAAAATCTAGGGGGGGCCTTAAGTTTACACGGGGACAAAGGCATCAAGCTCAGCTCAACGCTCTAGCATCATCTTCAACCTCAGCTCAACGCTCAAGCTCCTCCTTTCCATCCTTCAATGGCAGAAAAATTTAGGGGGGGCTGAGGGGGGCTCCACAGGCTCAGCCATGGTAGGAGGGGGGGGAGGGCTTGAGCCCCCAGCCCCCCTGGCAGATCCGCCGCTGACCATGGGAAAAACTATCGTGTGGCTGTGGCAGTAGATGGTTAAAATTTTTAGAAATATTGTACTCCCTCTATTTGTTTACATGTCGTATTAGGTTTTTCCTAATTTTTATCATCAATTTAAAAAAAACTATTTAATTTTACAACATGTGGACATATATTATGGAAATATTTCTCATAGTGAGATGTAAAAACATAAATTTTATGTTGTTAACCTATATAATTTTATTAAAAAATAGTGGCCAAAAATAGAAATATTTGACTTGGACAAAATCAATACAAAATGTAAAAATAACATAGGGAGTAATACAAACTCCTATAGCCTGCTACATTTCAAAACTATTCACTATTTGTGAATGCATGGAATACAGTACGATCTGATTGATGCGCTAAAGGAGATTAGTTTTTGTCTTCACCCACCGCATTGGAAGACAGCGACACATTTACTCTTATTTTATTTGCTGTTGGATCCAATCACAGTTTAGATAATTTAATTGGAGGATGGTACGGGTAACCAACCATTGGATTCGGTGAACGTGGAGTTAGCAGGGCTTGGCTCACGTGTCAAGAACACAAAACGAATAAGGGAATTACTATTTATCCGTTGAGAGATTTTTTTTTCTAAAAAATTGTTAAATTCCTCTCGTCCGTCTAGAACTGATAGGTGTATTAGACTAGAGAAAAAGTCAAACTTTATAAAGTTTAACCAACAATTAGTCAATGTATGTGCAAGTTTAGAGCCTAAAACTTATATAAATATATTTGTGTTCAAAGTGGCTCTAAGATGGTATTGACTCTTTAGCAATTGACTACATACTATAAGAGAAATTACTGGTCAAAATCTATTTTGTGGTCAAATACGCCTATCCATTTAAGACGGAGGGAAATAGAGATTCACGTTGCACTTCTTCTCCTTCACCTCTAAGGACCTCCAGCGATCTCCATCAACTTCGGTGAGCAGCAAGTGGGACACCAAGGCGGCAAGCAGGAGAGGCGTGGACATGATGAGGAGGCAGAGAGGCGTATGGATCAGAGCTCCACTGGTGCTTGAGGTACGACAGTGGCCTCTTGGCGGTCGGTGGCTGCGGTGTCTCTCACACGCATTGAGAGGATGGGGCTGGACGCAGCTGTGGCTGCTGAAGTCAGATGGTCGGAGGAGGCGGTTAGGGCACACCCAACGCTAGCTAACAGCATCGTATGCCACAGCTGAATTCGTCGGTCCACCCATGCAAGCAAACACCAGGGACGTGTATCCCCCATCGCAGGTAGGGAGATGGATGCTTTTTTGTCAGAAGCTTTTGACAGCACATGGAGCAGCATTTCTTGCTTTCTCTACTCCCGAAGCAGCTACTTTCCCTCCCCAACGCGTTTTTCACTGGTAGCTTCTGCTTTTTGTCAGTTGAGACTACCGGCTCCTCTGTAGGAGACTATGAACAACTACGAGACCACCACTCTCGGTGACATAGAGCCTGGACACCGTAGATCTCGATCACATCCAACGATTAAATATATGATGTACACCCTCTATTCCAAAAGAAAAGATCTTATGCACTCAGTCTAAGTTAAACTACTGTAAGTTTGATTGTGTTTCTCCCGCGAAATTAAACTGATTTATGTGAAACTACAGCAGTATTCCTATGAAATTCCTCCGTTTCAATTAGACAATAAATTGTATATGATCTACACCCTCCATTCGAAAAGAAAAAAAGATCTTACAGATTCAGCCAAAGTTAAATTATCGCAAGTTTGGTTGAGTTCACATAAGTATCTATTTATGGACATGAAAATATTAGTGCCAATTTTTACTATCATAAATATTTCAATACATTTAAAAAAAAACTCGATCCGTGGAGGTAGACAATCCCCGGTATTCTGCTTAAGATAGAAGGTGACCTTATTACGTAGATCGAGAAAAAAAAACCCTGAACTCCTACGGCACCGTTGTCCACGTGAGACTGTACCGGGTCTTAGACTTGTGCTTTGGTATGGGACGGCTAGGGAATTTTTTGTTTTACAACATGTGGAGGTAGGGAGTTCTGGGCTTCCTACGACGGTGAGACCACCAAGTGAGCTACTGCTGGTTCGTATACATTTTTCTATAAATTATAATAGTTTAAATTTAATTAATTAAACGTTTTTTGGACAGATGTGGAGCATGTGTGTCTCCTCTTTGAAACGACATTTGGAAAACAGCCAACATCAGCAATCACGGTGTTTTGCTCTCGGTTTTGGAATCAGTAGAGTACATGAAGGTCTTCATTCACACGCTCAGTGGGTTTTTTTTCCACTGCTGCTAGCCGAGACGACCCTCGTGAATTTGTCTGTTCTTCGCTCAAACTCCTTCGATGCGAGGAATGCGGTTGTGTGTGTCAGTGTACGTGAAAAGAGAGTACAGGATGCCTCGACTCTGCTTCATTGGTAGTTTTTTTTAGCTTTGGCTCTACGAGTTGCTGGTATTTTCAGCTCCATCTGACATTAGTCATTTGGGAGATCAGGTATTCAGGTTCTAGAAAAACCCACTTGAGAAGTTGTTCTATTTTAACTCGGTTGATAAAAAAATTAGCTGCAAACAGCTCCTAAGGGCATGTACAACAAAGAGACAACTGTTGTCTGTAAGTTTTTGGAATTCATAACACAGACGGCTAAACAGACAGCTCGTACAACTCATAGACAACTGATGTCTGTTTGGTTGTCTATGAATCATTTAATGCTTGCATGGTAGCTATGATCAATTATGAATATCATTTATATATACCATTGTGTTGCTAATTGATACAAAACAAACCCTTCAAAGTAAATCATATATTATATATATAATGTAATGTAATATGTTTCATATATCAAATATACCCATGTTTTAGAAATAACAAACATAAAATGTATGTATATAATATGTATAATGGTACAACATATGTAGTTTGTTATATGGGATGTAAGCCCAATAAAAGCCAGCAGTAGCAGCCCAGGAAGGCAGAGCAGAAACACTATCCCTCGGTTCTCTCTGTCTCTTGTCTCTCGCTCGCATCGGCTGGGGATCTGCGGAAGGACGGAAGCACCGGCGGCCGGCGGCGCAGGCGCGCAACATCACGATAGCCTTCCCTCGGCCCTCCTCCGGCTCATCTCCTCCTCGGTCCTGCGCCCTTGCGTGGCTGCGCGACCAGCGCCCAGCAGTGGCCGGTAGTAGCTAGCAGCAGCACTAGCCGGCGGTCCGACCCTCCCCCTCGTCCCCCTCCGGTCCTCCCAATCCTAGCTCGAGCTCCGGCTTGAAGGTTGTCGTAGGCGCGCGCCAATCAGAACGAAGGGACATAGAAGACGACTTCTATTTTTGGCGTGATTTTTTCACCTCTCCTGCGTGCAGCTTGATCTGCGCGGGGTCGGCTGAACAAGACGGGCTTGGTGCAACGCGAAGCCAGCCGTCGAGTCCGTCTGGGAGCACGAGCGCTCGCTGTTGTGGTCATGACGTGACGGCTCCACACTCTCTCTCCTCATTTGCTGTAGCAGCGAAGGGGAATTTTGCAAAATCACCACACGGAGACGACGGCCAGCACGACCGCTGCTGCTCGGGGGACAATGCGTGGGTGGGTGTGTTGGAAGCATATCATGTGACCTTGGATCGCCGCACCAGATGTTCCCTGCGGCACCGTCAGCACGCAGCACCGCGGCGCTTGGAGCCGCGTGATAAAAGGCGCCGCCGTACGACGGACAACGTCATCATTCCGTTTCCTCCTCGTAGGAGTATTTGTATTTGCTTGTTGCGCACACGGAAATGCTTCAAATACAGCTCAATTTTTCTGTAAAGCATCCTCCCCTCCATCCCCACTAAACTAGCGTGTATCTCGAGGTGTGCAGTACCGATCATCATAATGAGTATAAGACACTGTTGTCGGTCAATGAACTGTAGGAAATAAATAAAAGAAATCGTACCTAGAAAAAAAAAACATGGCACTGATGAAACGTAAATGGCTAAAACTAGAAAACCTGGACAGTTAAGAGAATGTGTGAGATTAAACCAACCACCAGGAGCTACAGAGAAGATGGCCTCACACTGAAATGTCCAGATTCTTGTGGAATTACTCCAAAATCGAAAACAAGTGATTTTTCATCTTACTCCTGTAATCCTATTATATGAAAAATTCCCTCTCGAGTCGTCCATTCCTCTCGCAGGAAACAAAACCCCAACCCCTAGTGGTAGGGGTAGTACGGATGGCAGGCCCCAACGTGTACGACAATTCTCTCGATTGCCACCAAATAAAGCATGCACTATTCGGCTTGCTAAGGCTAAAGTTTAGAGATAGACTAGGTCCCACGTTTGATGGGATTCTATAATCCAGATTCTGGATAAAAATAATCCCTTCTGTTTTTCGGATTGTGTGGATGTGTGTTAGAATTTCATAGAATCCTAGCTTGTTTGGATGGGATTTTAGGATTCTGATTTTTATTTTATGCGGATTCTTAGAATCCAAATGAACTAAATGGTACCTAAAATTTAGTTGTACTAAAGTTGAGATAGACTATTTTTGGTCTAGTGTGTTTGGGTACGCAGACTAAAAGTGAGCTAAAAGCAAGAAGATTCCTTGGACATAGACTCATGGCCACCTTTTAGTTCATTTTAGTTCACTTTTACCAACTAATGGACTAATGCTTAGTTGGGTTAGGAGTTCACATGTTTAGATGTCGAGACCGAAAGTTTAGGTGACTAAAGTTTAGTCGGTGGTATGGCATCCAAACATACCCTAATAAGTCTTAGGCATAGTATGCATCAACAGTAAAGGGTGTGTTTGGTTGGTTTATTCTACACGCAGGGGCGGAGGCTCACGGACGTGAAACTGGGCCTCCCCCCTTCCTTTGTGACAGGATTACTTTTGGTAGTGCATAATCCTAGTTTTGATAACCTATAAAACAGTTGTAGTTTCTGCGGTTAGCTAATACAACAATAGCTTTTGTAATTAGCCCCTGCTTGCTTTTGATCCACCCTCCGCCGCTGCATGGGTGGAGCTGTATAAAGCTGAGCGAGAAGTATGTTTGATTGGCTGCATGCATACCTGAGTGAATGCAATTGCAAGAGTGGACACAGGCTGGCGGCATACAACCAAACTGAGCTTCACGCCGGGCCAGGCTAAATGGATACAGGATTAGTCTCACATATTAGACAGCTTGCATTCGCTCGTGCAGGGAATCAAAAAAGTATCTCAGTTTTTTTTTTGTATCCACTCATATTATGTCACTAAAGATCTTTTCTAAAATACAGTTCCTCTTATCTTAGCCAAGATATATAATGCAAGCCCCGTCTACCAACTAAACACACCCTAAGCGTATCATCTCTAGACTAGGTGCACGTATAGGAGCGATCCTGATTGCAAGCCAAGATTAATTACCTGGATTAGATTAGGGGGCAAGCCACCGCCGTTGGTTAGGGGACCAGTTAACTATGCAGTGCTTCATGAGAGAGAGAAAAAAAAAACTAGGCCGTGCGATGTCCTGCAGCGCAAACCGGGCGTGCACGTGAGCATGGACGGTAGCGTCTCTTCTTGTGCTAGCAGAGCTTTTCCACTAGTTTCTGCCGCAAGGCCCGGTCTTGTCCCCACGTCATAGCATTCCGTTCCAATATTCAAGATACTTTATGTTCCAATAATATATCAATCAACTAGCTAGTACTAATAGTCCTACTCCTAGGTTGCTAATAGGTGGGAGCTACAGTAACTACCAGCATGGGCCTATTTAGGTGGTATCTAATTTTATGAACCTAGCTAAGATCATCCTACTAATAGGTTTGATAATACTAGGGCCTTGTTTAGATCGCAACTTTTTGCAATCTGGACACTGTATCACGTTTCGTTTGTATTTGACAAACTTTGTCCGATCATGCTCTAACTAGGCTCAAAAGATTCGTCTCGTGATTTACAACCAAACTGTGCAATTAGTTATTTTTTTACCTACATTTAATGCTCCATGCATGCGTCTAAAAATTGATGTGATGGAGAGAGAGTGAAAAAACTTGGAATTTGGAAGTGATCTAAACAAGGCCTGGGTGAGGTTGAAATTACCCATGCAAAATCGTCGTTTTGAGTTTTGACTACCTGTCAGCAGCTCAAAACCTGCTAGCTAGTGGGAACTAGTGATTGTTAGCAGGCTTCTTATAGCTAATAGTTAATCGCAGTGCTAATTTCATATGACAACTATTAGTGCTGGTGATCCGAACAGACCCTTAAACCTACTTGTCATTTAACTTTGCTAATGAACCTACCTCGTCTAAGGTGTGACCAACTAGTTATTCGCTGGCTTGGTGACGAACAAGGCAGCAGATCCAACGTGTTCTTCTCTTCAAGCAGACCAACCGGCAACCGCTAATCCCACTTACCTTGGGTGCTGTACGCGTTTCAACAACCGCTGCATCCGTTATGATCAGCGACGCCATTCCAACATGGACCGGTGTGTGGCGTCGCTCTAACTTCAGGGCACACTCACCCCCTAACCCCTCAGCATCGCCGATCTTCCGACCGGTCATTAAAAATGCTTTTTGCACGGCAATGCCTGCCGTTGATGATAAATAGCGTGTCTCAAGGAAAACACGACCAGACAGAGACAGGGCGGAACATCACAGCTAATAAGTGGGGGCCCTCTTGGTCAAACAGCATTACTGACAGACAGGCAGGCAGACAGACAGCAACCCACAAGGAACATGCTGGGGCCATGGCATAGTATGATATGATATATAGCAGGACATCACCCAACCTGGAACGTCTGTCACGGCAAGTACCAGGGAACTCGGACCAGCATCTGTCTAACACACCCACCAACCACCATACATGCATGCTTCGTACAATCAGATCAGGGCAAGGCAAATCTCCTCCCCGGGGAAGCAGGTGAGGGCCGGTGGTGGGGCGGTGCCGATCAGGATCAGCCTCCGCGCGCCTCCCTCCTGGTGGCGTCGTGGAGGATGTCGATGTCCACGCCATCCTGCGGGAGCAGCACGTACCGCACCACCGAGCCCCTGATGAAGCAGTTCCGCACTGACAGCTGCAAAAGGAGAATGATTTGACTGTTAACAGCATGTCCAGCACCAATAATTCACTATCACTTCCTACAGCTTGGTTAGTGTGCCCATTCAAAAGAAATGCAATGTATGTGATGCTTCCAACAGCCTAGTCAGAAAAGGTTGCAGCACTGGTGTAAAAGAGCCTAAGCATTCTGTGCATTCACCAAGCAGAACACAAAAAAAAGGGATATACTTATACGTCAGACAACAGATAGCTATGCTACCCACAAAATAGGGTACAGGATAGGAATATCTAAGGATTGCTTTGCTTTGAGAATACTTCAAGCATCTTGTACGTATGAAAACCACACTTTAGCAATATACTGCATAGTATGTATTTATGACAAAACAGTATTGTTCCCAACAATCACCCACCTGCAGAAATATAATCCAATCAACTTCAGTGGCCCAAACAAAAGGCTAACTAAATAAATGCCAACTAAAACTAGATATCAGCACCCTACCTGCCAGCAGCACTAATTAATAAGGTCCCAAAAATTCGTTTAAAAAAATAAGGTCCCAAAAAATACACCCATGAGTAGCGCGTCAAAAGGAGAATCCAGCACATATATCAACTTCATTCAGACTGTTTGTTTAGAAAGTAGCAACCACAAGCCCGAGCAGTAACCCACATCAGCATGGTTCTTATAATATTTCAAATGCAAATCACTTAGGACACAGGTTTACAAAGTGAAACTCCGACAAGAAAATTCAAAGGAAATATAATATTTCAAATCGTGATAAATACATATTATGAAATTAATTTTCATGGCGAAACTAGTTGCCTGAACCTTATGTTGAAAATCTATTCAGATTTTTAGCCATTGGTGGTCAAGGTTTAAAAAAGTGTTTTAACTTAGGACAAATCGAAAACGAACTACATTTGGGATCAGGGGAGTAAAAAAATGTAGTTCCACTAGCAGTTTGTGCTGGAATTAACTGGCTCATAAAAAGTCATCAAGTGCGGTGCAAGCACTAAGAAGACCTGAACAATCATGATGTGAAGGAGCAGAACCGCTCGATCTCTCTTATTCATTTCACTCATGCAACTACAGGAAGTGAGCGTTCCAAATATAACATGCATATATATATGCATAGCCTGAAAAGATCTAATGAATTCGAAGTACAGCAGTAATGACAAACCAAGCACATCAGTGCCATGATAGAGGGGCTCATTAGACTTCTTCAAGTTACTCAATTTGATGTGTGAGTTCATGCACAAGTCCAGTGGACATGAATGTTCCATTTCTTTCATTTGCTACATCTATGGTTCTATTCTGTGTGTGTGGACTGTGGGACACCATCCATTACCCATGCACTGAGTTCCAACACAAATTTTCAAGGTCAGAATGCTACAGAGTAAAGAGCACAACTAAAGTAACTAAATGTAGCGCAAGGCTGCCACAGAAATGCTAGATCAGTACAGATTGATTAGATCGACCCATAACTCACGTGAGAAGGAAAATCCAGATGTGTCAACTTCCTTAGTATCAATCTTTTTACCTTTCTTTTCTTATTTAGTTGAGACCGTCAGATTACTTCCATTATCAAGAACAATAGAAAGGAAGCCTATATCTTGCACTGGTGACTTGTCTATCTATATCTTGCCAGGGAATTAACAAGGTTTTAAAATTTCATATGCAAATATCAGTAACACTTCCAAGAACATATTAGCATATTTGAGCGTTTATTTATGAAGATTCATTGATCAATGATCAATACATTCAGAATTAGATGAACATCCTTTAGAAATAGACAATGGATTCAGAAGTTTAGACAACCAGAACTAGATCAGCAACTAACACAGCTGGCGTGCCCCCACAACCTTGCATCTATCTAAGCATCCTTCTACGGAATTGAGTTCAGTCATACATAGGAGTGGAGGCAGCGACTGGATACAAGGTTCAAGAAGGCGCTAGGCGGTCTCTAGGCATAGGGCCGTCTCTACAATTTTAAAGGCCCTTGGGCAAGCAAAGTCATAAGGGCCTATTAAACTAATTTTTAATATGACAATTAAATATATCATATGAAAGAATAACTTGCAACATATGTTTAGTTAAACATAACAATCATACAACTAATATAATGAACTAAAAGAAAAGTAAAATAACTATTTATGATTACCTCAAATAAAAGATAACAATTGGACAACATTTGTCTTTCTTGTTGGGTTGGGCGTCGGACGAGACCACAAGGACAAATGACGTTGATCGAGAATAGGAAAAGACGCTGACCATCAAAACTCTCATGGGCTGCTATACTAAATATATAGGCTTTCATCGCTTAATTATAATAGCTATATACATTACTATATACATATATTTTCATGGGCCCCCTAGTGGCTTGGGCCCCCTGCGGTCGCACCGACTGCCCTCCGCCTAGAAACGGCCCTAGGTGGTGACCCACCGCCTAGAGCCTAAGCAAGCCTAGGCGTTTTTCTAGGCGGTGGCTAATACACACATATCATGTTGAAAAAAGAAAAAGAAAACAGGAGATAAGTGGACTTCACTGAAGAGAAAGGCCCATAAAATAGAAAACGACCCAAAGCCCAAGTCCTCCGGCACCTTATCCCTTCTTTTTCCTCTGCTCAGTCTCTCCCGCATGCTGCACACACGCATATCAGCCGCCGCCGCCGCCGCCGCCCGCCGCTCAACCCAGTGTTTTCAGATCGGACGACTAATCGCGATTAGTCATCCTTATCGTAACTAGGTGCTCGATAAGGGCCCTCGATTAGTTTAGACCGATTAGAAACCTTATCGTCCAATAAGTTGCGACTAATCACAATTAGTCGTCCGATCAGACTAGCCGGACGACTAGTTGGGTAGGGAGAATTCGGCCCACCTTTAGCTGGCCCATTAGGGTAAGAAGAAGAGGAGTGAGTGAGTAACCTAGTGAAGGAGCCGCAGCCGCCGCACATTTCCAGTTCCCGCTCTGGCTCTGCTCTCTCTCGCAGCCGCCGGCACCTTTGCCCACGTCTCCTCCGCCTGCGGCCTGCCTCTCTGGATCTCCCTCGCCGGTGTCCGCAGCTCCGCCCACGCCTGTCTCCTCCCCTGTCGGGACCCAGTAGCTCCGCCCGCTTCTGAGGCTCTGTCGCTCTAAGCTCCTTCCTCGACGCTTGGAGGACGGACACAGGTGGCCTCAAGCATCAAGATGAGCCACCACTCTGCCTCCTCTGAAGGTTATTGTCTATGTCTGCTACTATGCTGTTGTGTATTGCCTGTTGCCACCAATTTGTGACACATTTGTGTGGCTGTGCTGCTCTGCAGGGGATGCTCGACGGCGTGCAGTTGTTGAGGTAATTCTACCTGAGAATGAAGCTGTCTCAGGAGGGGCTGCCTCAGCGTCGTCAGCTGCTCCAACTGAAGCATCTCTGATAGCTCAAGCGATAGCTAAATTGCCGCCAGATCTTGCTGCCATGGCTGAAGATAAGAGGAAGGCAAAATCATCAGATCCTGGATGGAAATATGGGTTTTGGCCAGACATAGGGAAGAAAGAGTTCATCCAATGTATTTTCTGCAAAAAGGTTGTCCCTGCAGGCATTAAAAGGTTCAAGCAACACCTTGCTGGGGGCTATTCTGATGCAGTGAAATGTGGTGAAGCACCTAAACTAGTTAGGCATGAGATGAATGGTTACTTGGTCACAAGGTCAAGGACTCAGGTTCAGGTACCTGCGACACTGGGGTGGAGACAGAAACAGAAGAAGAAACAGATCAAGGTGGAGGTGGTGCTTCTGCTGCTGCTGAAAATGAACCAAATGCTGGGACAAAGTCAAAGCAAGTTCCAAGTTCTGGGACAAAATCAAAGCAAGCGAGAAAGATAGCTCAAGCATCAATCACGAACTTTGTGGTTTCTGCTCCACCAAAACCTTAAACACAGAAGCATTCCAAGTCAGTGAGTTCTTTGCTTTGCAAGAGTCCAGAAGAAGTGGTTGCAGAAAGGCACAAGTCCAAGATGTCACAGCCCACTCTTGAGTACTCCACAAAGAGCAAGGAAGCAAAGCAAATTGTAGATGACCATGTGGCTGATTTTTTTTATGAGAATGGAATACCATTGAATGCTATTAACTCAAGAAGCTGGGAGATTATGCTTGAGTACATTGGGCAATATGGTCCTGGGTATCGCTCACCTTCATACCATGAGATTAGGAATCCACTACTTGATAGGGCAGTGAACAAGACAGAGGAGCTGAGAAAGAAGCATGAGGATGCTTGGAAAGAATATGGCTGCACAATCATGTCAGATGGATGGACTGACACTAGCCACCGTCATCTCATCAACTTTCATGCGAATAGCCCAGCTGGAACATTCTTCTTAGGTTCAGTTGACGCTTCAAGTGAGATAGCCAATGCTTCTATGTTAGCAGACTTGTTAGAGAAACAAATTGACAAGGTTGGGAGGAATAACAAAAGGAAGTGTCGAAGTCCAAGGTCAGATGCACCAGCAACTGAAAGCAGTGATCATGAAGAAGAGGAAAACAGAGTTGCACCAGAACAGCCACAAGGTGCAAGTGCAACAGATGAAGAAATGGAGGACCAGGGAGGGGAGGAAGACTCAGGCGGACCTGCAACAAATGATGGAAATGAAGACTTCCATGTTGACGCAGATTTACTTCTCTAGATGGCTGAATTGCTGGTTCTATGGATCAGTGGACTGGATGTTTAGAACTATTTCCATTTCAGACTTAAGAACTTGTTTAAGTTTATTAGTTTACTTATGTTGTGTACTGCTGTGCACCAATGTTTTCAGATCGGACGACTAATCGCAATTAATCGCGATTAGTCATCCTTATCGTAACCAGGTGCTCGATAAGGGCCCTCGATTAGTTTAGACCGATTAGAAAACTTATCGTTCGATAAGTTGCGACTAATCACGATTAGTCGTCCGATCAGACTAGCCGGACGACTAGTTCGGGGGAGGGAGAATTTGGCCCAGCTAAAGAATTCGGCCCACCTTTAGCTGGCCCATTAGGGTAAGGAGTGAGTGAGTGAG
Source organism: Miscanthus floridulus (assembly GCF_019320115.1). Taxonomy (NCBI): domain Eukaryota; kingdom Viridiplantae; phylum Streptophyta; class Magnoliopsida; order Poales; family Poaceae; genus Miscanthus; species Miscanthus floridulus. Next base: position 59,907,322 of record NC_089587.1, on the reverse strand, counting down.
TGAGTGAGTGACGGCACATTTCCAGCTCCCGCTGCTCTCTGCCTCTCTCTCGCAGCCGCCGGCGGCCTGCCTCTGGATCTCCCTCGCCGGCGTCCGCAGCTCCGCCCGCAGCAGCTCCGTCCGTCCGTCCGCAGCAGCTCCGTCCGAGCAGTTCCGCCCGTCCGTCCGTCCGCAACAGCTCCGCCCGTCCGTCCGTTCGAGCAGCTCCGCCCGCAGCTGCTCCGTCTGTCCGCAGCAGCTCCGCCCGCAGCAGCTCCGTCCGAGCAGCTCCGCCCGTCCGTCCGTTCGAGCAGCTCCGCCCGCAGCAGCTCCGTCCGTCCGTCCACAACAGCTCCGCCCGCGCCTCCACCTCCGCTCGCTCCTGTCTCCTCCCCTGCCGGGACCCAGTAGCTCCGCCCGCCTCTGAGGCTCCTTCCTCGACACCTAGAGGACGGACACGGGAGGCCTCAAGCATCGAGATGAGCCACCAGTCCCACCACTCTGCCTCCTCTGAAGGTCATTGTCTCTGTCTGCTACTCTGCTGCTGTTTATTGCCTGTTGCCACCAATTTGTGACACATTTGTGTGGCTGTGCCGCTCTGCAGAGGATGCTCGACGGCGTGCAGTTGTTGAGGTAAGTGGCCAAATCACCATGATAATGATTCATTGCAAACATGATTACATGCCAAACTGTGCTTGGTTGCTTGCCTCTAACATTTACCTATTTATTATGGCCATGTTTACATATATTTACATCATATATATAGTATATACATGGTCGAGGTCATCTAGGCACAAGGACGACTAAATGTCCGACTAGCCGATTAGACCGATTAGGACCGATTAGTCGTCTGATCGGTGGTCATACGACTAGCCTCGATAATACGATCTGAAAACATTGTTGTGCACAGTGTGCAGTGTGCTAAACTGCTGTTAGTTCTTATTTGTTAAATTTGTGTACTTGGTTAAGTTGTTTTGCCATGCTCTACTGTCTACTACTCTTTACATTTTCTTTAGTCTTTACAGATTTGTTTTTTCTGCTATTTTGCCTATTTAACTGATTATCTTCTTTCTTTGTAATTTCAGATTCAGCCACAAGTCAACAGTCAGCACTCACCATCAGGCATCAGCAAGCAGCAGTTACAGGTAAGTGGCCAAATCACCATGATAATGATTCATTGCAAACATGATTACATGCCAAACTGTGCTTGGTTGCTTGCCTCTAACATTTACCTATTTATTATGGCCATGTTTACATATATTTACATCATATATAGTATATACATGGTCGATCAGGCCATCTAGGCACAAGGACGACTAAATGTCCGACTAGCCGATTAGACCGATTAGGACCGACTAATCGACCCTTATCGACGACTAATCACGATTAGTCGTCTGATCGGTGGTCATACGACTAGCCTCGATAATACGATCTGAAAACATCCTCAACCTCCCCCACCAATGATCCCGCTCGCCGCTCCCTTCCTCCTCCGCTGCCCAACGTCCGCCTACCCCCCTAGGCAAGGCGGTACCCATCCGCCTAGTGCAGCGGTGCGCCCAGGCGGCCGCGGAATAGCGCCTTCTTGAACACTGACTGGATCGATTATAGTTATTTAACTATGCAACTTCTGAGCCATGATTTAGGAACAGAACTTTCATTCACAAACTAACAGCGTTTCCTAAATTTACAGTACAATACAATCAGGCGCAAGCTAGAGGGGCTCACTAAGACACACTCAACATATGAGAATGTGAAGGTCTGATACACAATGCAAAAGTGAACTATATATGAATTCTTCAAGGACAAATCTGTGGTTTTGTTCTGTCTTCATGGACACTGAATACCATTGAATTACCCAAGCACTGTGTTCTGACAGTCAGTATTAGGGTAAATCTTCTGCCAGTTAACAGCACAGCTATGCAATTAGGCTGCGTTTGGTTCAGAGGGATGGGATAAGAAGGGATTACATGGATAGCAGATTTTTGTCTGTCTGCCACTGTTATGTGGACCCTAACTATCAGTATGATTACTAATCCTCTTCCTCCCCACCACACCTCAGAGAAGACCACCGCCGCCCGTCCGGACCCCCGCGCCGCCCGTTCGGTGGTGCCCAGCCAACTCTCGCTCAGCCGCTCCACTCCGGCCAGCTCGCCCATCCGTGCCATGGCTGCCGGTGCCCTGTCAGGACTTGCTTGGACGCACCCCTGCCTGTCCGCACCCCATCTGGCCAACTAGCCCGGCCCCGCCCATCCGCGCCGTCTGCCACCCAACCACGCCACTTCTGCCGACTCTCGCCCGTTGGCGCCATGGCCTCCGTCGCCCCGTAGAACCACTGCTTGGTTGCGCCCCCACCCGTCCGTGCCATGGCCACCAGCGCACCATACAGCCCCTGCTCGGTTGTGCCTCCACCTGTCCGTGCCCCGTTCGGTCGACCGCGCCGCCCGCCCAACCCCCACCCAGTCACACGAGGATGAGCCAAGTCACGGCATGAGTGAGGACGAGCTCCCCCGCCTTTTTCCGAGGGACGGTTGCCCCGCATATATGTGGAATATTAGCTAGTGGGATGACTCCATCCCCTCTTGTCTCCCAAGTCCCAACCAAACACCACAAAAACTAGGACCGTCCCATCCCATCCCACCTTGTCCTCGGAACCAAACACTACCTTGGTGTAAAGGTTGCAACAAGAAATTTGTGTTGCTGTTCTGTATGTGTGGACATGGGCACCAACAAATCACCCAAACACTAAGTTCTGACAGTCAATTTTAAGGGTAAGTCCGCTACAAATCAAGTGCACAGTTATGCAATTATTGTAAGGTCTGCCGCAAGAATGCCAGTAACACATCCCTTCTGGCCTTTATCTGTACAACACAGGAACCTTCCATCACACTACAAAAGATGCTGGAAAATGGGAGTAACTGCTACTACTATGGCCTTTTCCCTGCAGTTCCTAGTTCCCACCAAGCAGATATATCAAACAAGGATGAATGAGCATAAAACAACCAAGGAAGGAGCAACAATCTAATAGCCTACAAACTCTCTAGTAGCCTACGAACTCTAACTGGTAGGAGTATGCTGAAGGGCATGAATTCTGTGCTGGCACATAATAACAATTAGACACGACAGCAGACAGACATACCATGTGGGGATACTTGTCCTGGTCAACAACGCGGGTGTTCTCCAGCTTGATGTTGAGGTACTGGTCAACCGAGTGGAGCGTCCCGCGGATCGCCAGGTCGTTCTTGAGCTCCACTGTCACCTCCTTCCCCACGAGCTCCTTGAAGTAGGAGAAGAACAACTGGCACAACAAGGGAGGCGCGTCAATCGAACTCCAGCGCCACCCAAACACCAACAAGGCGGGGGCACCCAAAGAGGAAACAAACAGGAGGGAAAAAATTACCATAGTGTCGCTACTGCAGGCTCAGCTCAGTTGGCCCCTGAATATCCGCAAACAGTACCACAGAATTAGCACCCAAATTCAGGACGGGGGCAAAAGCTAGTGGGCATAATAAGATATATAATGTGGATGTAAATTGGGTCAGATCCCAACACAAATAAGCTTACCCTAGGGCTTGGGGGTGCTCGGTTTCACAGAGCGTGAAGCGATAGGATGGGAAGGGACTGGGAGGGGAGGGGAGGGGCGGAGGGTACCTGGTGGATGCTCGTCGCCGGCGAAGGGCCCGACGAAAACCTAGCCAAGGGCGGCGGCGTTCGACCAGTCGTCGGCGCCAGGAAAGAAGACCAAGCCGGTAGAGAGAGCGCACTGGGTGGTGATGCGAAAAGTCACGTGACTTGTGGGGCCCGGAGAGAGAAACAACGGGGAGCAAGAAGTAGGCGAGGCCGCCTCCTGTAGCTCAACTGGCCAGCCCACCGCGCCCATGCCACCGCGCCCATGCCACCGCCGAGAGTATTGGAGGCTGGAAACAGCCCAAAAGACAAGTGCATTTTCCCTAAGGAAAAAATGCAGCCTCAGCTCTGGCGAAAATCTGATTTTCCTCGTTGAACTCTAAAATCGGGTAAATCACCTCCCTGAATTTTTAAAATAGTTCATTTTACCTCCCTGATCGGTTATAAGCAATTTTGAAAGATGGTTTTGTCTTTTTCTTTTTTATTTATTTCGGCTGAATATTTGAAAAATCATAGTAAATCACCTTAAATCATAAAATAGAAAATCCAATTTTGTTAGGACTCCACACGAGTAGATCTACATAGTGAACATATAATATGGTATGCTTTAGTACAAATGTTTTGTTGTAGCTTTAGATCCATGTTTTTCTATAATTAATTCATAGCTGCAGTTTCTATGGTCCAATTGTTGTGAATTTTTTATGGTGGACTAATTATTGTATTCTTGAACTGTAGTAAAAATTTCATATTTATTGGCTCATGTATACCTTAGTTATAGATTTATTTAAGTGTATGCTTGTTAAAAAGTACTTATAAATCTACAACTAGCTTGTATAACTCCTTTTAGCGTGTGGTTGGTTCCGAAATCAGAAGGAATGGGTTGGATCCCATTTTTAGGGATGGGTTCAACCCAATTGCAATTTTTTTATTTTTAATCCATTTTTAATTAATATTTTAATACTAATCCAAAAAAAGTATTTGCAAAACTGATCCTTTTGGTCGCGCCAGCGAGGATGGCGCGACTAGACTACTTTGTCGCGCCACATGCGCTGGCGCGACAAGGGGTGCCATGGTGGCATCCGTCATTGACCAGAGCTGGCGTGGCGAACAGTGGGGCCCGCCCTGTCGCGCCAGCAACTTCGGCGTGATTGGGCTGTTGCGACAAGGGGACTTAGGTTTAGGTGGCCCAACCCATTTTCTTCCTCTCTCTATCGTCTCCCTTCCCACGCGCGCATGACCGAGGCGTCGCCTCCGCCTTCGCTGCCGCGCCTCTACCTCTCCCCGCGCCTCCACCTCTCGAGCACCCCAAGGGTCGCGTCCCTCTCCTGTACCGGCATGAGAGGGAGGCAACCCCCCCCCCCCCCCGCCGATGCCTCATAGGAGTGCTCATCTTTCATTAGACACTAAGCACTCGAGGGAGAACACCAAATTACTCGGTTTCGTCGGGCACACCCTAGGGGAGAACCCGAAAATCTATATTTTCGCCATCAGGATCACAAATGAGAGAATAAAACTTACATCATTCTTAACCATTTCTTACATCACTTTACATGTACATCGGAGTATAACATTTATTTTTATAATAGCGGAATGTAATCATATTATCAGAGTTATGAATAATTTAATGTACAACGAAATATAAACATGTGATCAGAATTACAGCGAAAATAAATATCTATTCATGACATGTCGAGGGATTGATATATAACAACTATAACAATAGATTATAAACTTTCATTTATAAAAATATTTAGTGAGAGTTATAAATAACAACTACGATCGCAGCGTAAAGGAAATCCTCTCTGAGCCCACCAGGAGGAATCCACACACAAAGGTCAGCTCAAGCCTCCTCCTATTATCTGCAACAAGGGAAATAAAACCCTAAGTACTCAATTGTACTCAGCAAAACTTACCCGACAGGAGAAAAGAAAAGACTCTAAGGATATGCAAGGCTATCTGGCTTGTGGGTTTATTGTATTTGCAGGAAGCATTACTAAACGTGCGTCCTTATATTCGATTTTTATTAATACCTGCATTGGTTCATTAACTAACAATTCTATGTAAGCACCTATGCTACTTTCAAGCAGGTGGTAAGCAATCAGATTTCCTTTGTCAATCTTCCATCTTTCATCTTCCAGTTCTTACTACGATGCTAAACCGTAGACAAGCCGTACCGGATCGCCCGACGATTCACGAATCAATGCCCCCAGCTGGGTACCCTGAAAACACACGCCCCGCTTGTACCCCAGGCACAAGCAGGACCAACCCACCACTCTCCTATTCTGGGTGTCTAGGTCCCCGTCCAAACTGGAACTTCAAGCCCCCGCCCCTGAGTCCCGGACTCAGTGCGGTGCAAGGACCTCCTTCACCAAAAATAAACCCTAACAGTCGGTCCGGAAAGAGCCGGATCTGCGACAAGAGAGCAACAAGTCTTCCAAGCGCCCATACACAAGTATATGCTCAGCATAATAAGTCTGTGACCTGTCTAGAGTCATATGCAACGATCGGTCCTTAACCGACCAGACAGGAAAAAACAGTGTAACCAAGTTATGCCCCGTGTCCACGGTGACACAACTCCTTACACTCACCAATACCTAAACCATATCCCTGTCCGGTCACCATTCTCCCTTCCACCATTTTCATATTTTCCAAGTGATAGTAATCTAATAATATATTTCCTATCTCTCGCGAGTGATAGGCAATCACTCGACTTCTACCAGAGTCCTGTAGCATAGCATTCTACACGATACTGACATACTAGTAAGACTCATAGGAATAAAGATGTATATGCAAGTGGGTTTCATTCAACTTCTTAAAACTTAATGCACAAATATAATTTAAACTATAAAAAGTAGGGGTTATGCACCGGGGCCCGCCTGGGTAAAATATAATCAGAAGTTAGCTTTCTATCATGGTGACATGATCTCCAAAAGCACTATTTCTCCAGCAACTCCCAATGACTCCGTGATCCATCGACGTCCGTATCATGATATGCAATGTAATGAAATGCAAAGGTATGATCAACTGACTGCAATCGTGACTCGTATAAATACGCTCTACGTGTCTCAAGTGAACGAGCTAGTTCTAACGACGACCGTACTTAGGCTACATATCCATGCTGTCACATAAGACGTCACTTCTCAATAATTTTTTTAGTTATATAAACCAACGGTGTTTCTTTATTCGTAATAGGACATCATTATTTATCAAGCAACTAATTATTCTAGAGCTACAAAAATTTCGGTGAGCAGCTAATATTGCTAGGAACCTACTGTAAAGATTTGAGATCCAATACTATTACCAATTTATCACAGAAGTTCCTACAAGTTTATATTTTTATAATATTAAGTATCTTAGATTAATTATATAGCTTCCACGAATATTATTCAACTATATGAACAAATTATACTAGCAGGTAGATCATGATTTTAGAAGCCTAACCAAACTAGTTTAGCATTTTTACGATTTTTCTAGGATTCAGTACGGATTTTACAAGTTTATCTCCAACTAAATTAACAAATACTTTTAGAAATGAACAAAGCTAGTGGCTAGGTAGCCTGGGCGAGTGAGCAGCCAGCCCACGCGGGCGCGAACGGCCTAGGCGGCGAGCAGCCAGCCCACGCGGGCGCGAACGGCCCAGGCGGCGAGCAGCCAGCCCACGCGGGCGCGAACGGCCCAGGCGACAAGTAGCTGCGCGTGGCCCAGCGTGGCGCGCAGGTGGCCCAAGCGAACCGACCCAACGTGGGCGACACCCGTCCGGCCCAAACGGCGGAGACGGTGTCCCAACGCGCGGTTGTGGCGCGGAATATTTGCAAAATGATCCCTGAGCTTCTACTAAATCACGTCGCAGTACAACCAGTACTATTCTGATGGCTCACGTATTCGCAGTAAATACCTCATATAAATTTTTGTCTTGGACATATACCCTTTACCTTGTCTTCTAAAGCAACGCACCGACCGAGGAACTCCAGCAGGCGATGGAACGGCGCGGGAAAGGCGCTCTAGGCGTGGAAAGGGGCGGCTCGTCGGCAGGGCTGGCCGCTAAAAGGTCCTAATGGCTAGAGGGGGGTGAATAGCCTAATAAAAATTTCTACAACAACACTTAACAAAATAGTTAGACAATTATGAGGCGAAGCAAGTGTTGCGCTAGCCTACTCAAAATGCAAGCCACCTACCACAATTCTAGTTTAGATAGTAACTATTCACACAATGGCTATGACACTACCCTATGTTAGTGTGCTCTCAAAGGCTAACTAAAGAACCACACCAACCAAGCAAGCAAGCTCTCACAACTAGCTACACTAAAGAGCTTGACAACTAGTTTACGGTAATGTAAAGAGAGTGATCAAGAAAATAATACCGTCGTGTAGATGGAGGAACCAATCAATCATAAGGATAGATAACAATGAAAACTAATCACCTCGAAATCAATGATGAACACAATGATTTTTACCGAGGTTCACTTGCTTGCCAGCAAGCTAGTCCTCGTTGTGGCGATTCACTCACTTGGAGGTTCACGCGCTAATTGGCTTCACACGCCAAACCCTCAATAGTGTGCCACACAACCAACACAAGATGAGGATCACACAAGCCACGAGCAATCCACTAGAGTACCTTTTGGCGCTCCACCGGGAAAATGTCAAGAACCCCTCACAATCACCACGATCGGAGCCGGAGACAATCACCAACCTCCGCTCAACGATCCTCGCTGCTCCAATCTGTCTAGGTGGAGGCAACCACCAAGAGTAACAAGCGGATCCCATAGCGAAACATGAACACCAAGTGCCTCTAGATACAAACACTCAAGCAATGCACTTGGATTCACTTCTAATCTCACAAAGATGATGAATCAATGATGAAGATGAGTGGGAGGGCTTTGGCTAAGCTCACAAGGTTGCTATATCAATGAAAATGGCCAAAGGTGTGAGCTTCAATCGACATGGGGCTTAAATAGAAGCCCCTACGAAATAGAGTCGTTGTACCCCTTCACTAGGCATAACGCGGGCTGACCGGATGCTCTGGTCCAACTGACCGGACGCTGCTCCTCAGCGTCCGATCGCCCGATGGTGGCCACGTGTCTTCTGTGTTCAACTGTGAACGTTTGATCTCAACGGTCGAAATGTTGACCGGACGCTCCAACAGAGCTGACCGGACGCTGGACCCTCAACGTCCGGTTGTTTACAGTAAGGGTCCAAAACGTGTTTTTGCCGACCGGACATGTCCGGTCATGCTTGACCAGACCCTACCAGCGTCCGGTCAGATGATGTCTCCTCTGTGCGCCTTATGTCAGCGTACGTCAGCACTAACCGGATGCACCCTACCAGCGTCCGGTCGTAGAGTGACCCAGTGTCCGGTCGTTTGACCGACGCCAGCGTCTTTGCTGCTACACCTGACCAGATGCGTCGGTCCAACCGAGGCTAGTGTCTGGTCACTTCCAGTGACCTCTGTCTTTTCTGTCTAGGGCGCCGGTGGCACCGTCGGACTGTCCGCACTCTATGGGCAGACACTCCGCCGGTGGAGTTACTTACCCTTGCACCTAAACTTTACCAGCCTTGATCAAATGTGCCAACCACCAAGTATATCACCTTGTGCACATGTGTTAGCATATTTTCACAAACATTTTCAAGGGTGTTAGCACTCCACTAGATCCTAAATGCATATGCAATGAGTTAGAGCATCTAGTGGCACTTTGATAACCGTATTCCGATACGAGTTTCACCCCTCTTAATAGTATAGCTATCAGACCTAAATGTGATCATACTCGCTAAGTGTCTTGATCACCAAAACAAAATAGCTCCTATGGTTTATACCTTTGCCTTGAGTTTTTTATTTTTCTCTTTCTTCTTTCCAAGTCCAAGCACTTGATCATCACCATGGCGTCAGCACATCATGTTATGATCTTCATTTGCTTGACCACTTGGAGTGTGCTACCTATATCATGATCACTTGATAAACTAAGTTAGCACTTAGGGTTTCATCAATTCACTAAAACCAAACTAGAGCTTTCAATCTTCCCCTTTTTGGTAATTAATGACAACCCTTATACAAAGATTTGAATTGAAATTCAATTGAATCCATATTGCTTGCCCAAGCATATTTACCATGTGTAAAAGGATATGGACAGGTTTCATGAACTCTAAATGGTAGCAATTGCTCCCCCTACATATGTGCTAAGAGTTTGGATTATAGCTTGCACATATGCTTATATAGGAAATATAGGAGACAATGTCTACCACATGATGCTAAGGTATAAAAGATAGACCTTTGAAGCGTGATACCAATCGGAGTGCACCAATATACCATCCTTAGCACCATGGTTAGCTCAATACCACTTAGAAATATTTGGAAATGAAATTTATCTACTGATTTCATTTCATCATTCAATCTAACAACTAGCATTAATCACACAAGCATGGATATTTTAAATTTAGAACGTATGCCATGCAAGCAAACATATGAAATGCACATTCAAATGCACCATACAAGTTCATGAGCTTGCTCCCCCTACTTGTGTGCTTAAAATTTTAATTGATCCCTTTCCTTTTTCACTTTTCTCCCCCTATGTGTCGGTGTTTTGGAACCGGGGGCCCCCTCAACCGACGAGTGAATTTGTGCTGCGTGCCCCTAATTCCCGATGGTGATGCAAAGAGACACAAGGTTTATACTGGTTCAGGCAATCAACGCCCTACGTCCAGTCTGAGAGATCGATCTTGTATTCCTTGCACCGGAGTGCTCGTAGTAGGGGGTTACAAGCTAGGCGAGAGAGGGAGCTAGCCCCAGGTCTCGGCGGGGGCGGTGCGGGCTGCTTGAGGCGTTGTTCTCAAGCAGCACGGATGTGGTTCTATGGGTGAGTTCCTCTTTTTGTTCGTTCTCCTCCCCTAGAAATGGCACCGGCTACCTCCTTTTATAACCACAAGGAGGAAGCCAGAAGTATATGAGAAGGCCACTATTTGCTGACGTATTCTGCTCCCTGGAGTAGCGCGGCATCATGGGAGTTCCTGTCGGTGTCTAGTCGGTATGGTCTCTAAGGCCGGCGACACGCTGTGCTCCTATATATTTGTTGACTCGGTGAAGTGCTGAGGCCTGGTGGTTGCTGTAGTCGGTTGTGTCGAGACCCGCTGTGCTAAGGCCGAGACCCGCTGTGCTGAGGCCTGCCGTGCCGAGACCTTTGCGGGTGGCAATGCAGGGTCTTGGCGGCCATCGTCGTAGTTGATTTAGGCGGAACAGTGCGGAACGTGCGTCTACAGGATACGGTACCCTGTATTGTCAGTAAGGGATGGTAAAAAGGCGATTTGACCGTTGTCCCGTCGCTCCTGTCGTGGCGCACTGCCGATCGTGGCTTACGTAGTGGGTGCAGCTGGGCGCATTAATTGGATGCGACAGCCTGCTAGAGTGACTTTTGAGGCGGAGGCGACGAGGTTGCAGGACGAGCCTAGCCTTGGGCGAGGCGGAGCATGGTCAGTTCGCCCGAGGCCCTACCGGGAGTCTCGGGCGAGGCGGAACTCGGCCAGTTCATCCAAGGCCTATCGGGGGTCTCGAGCGAGGTGGAGCATGGCCAGTTCGCTGGTCCCGAGGTCACAAGAACCCAGTTCTGACTCCCCATGTCGTGTTCGTCCTTGGTGCAGGAGTTTAGGCAGCACAGTAGCCGGTAACCCCTGCACAGTCCTGTCGTGGATGGCAGGGCGCTGACGTGACTGACGTCTGGTCTGCCACTTCGCTGTACTATGCCGTCGTGTGGTTGTTGGAGTGGTTGAGCGCCTTGATTGGATGTGATGTACAGCCGAAGTAGTCTAGTCAAAGCGGTGGTCACGGGGCTGGTGGCGAGTCGGCCTCGCGCAAATCGGAGAATCGGTACTTCTTCTGAGGCCTCGGCGAGGGGGCCTCGGGCGAAGGGGCCTCGGCGAGGGGGCTTCGGGCGAATCGGAGATTTTTGGTTGAGACCTCGTTTGTCTTATCGGTTCTTATTTTTAGGGTCTAGGCAGTTTTTTGGTTCTTGCTTGGGGTACCTCTTCTCACGGTATCCGACAGTAGCCCCCGAGCCTTGGGGGGAGTGGAGGCACTCCCCCTGAGGTTCTGACGAGAATTGGCTCTTGATAGTTCCTGTCGGGATGGTGTTCCATACTCAAGGTTTCGGTGGGTGTGCGCGAGCGCACCCGCCGGGTGTAGCCCCCGAGGCCCTGGAGGAGGGATTTCACTTCTTTAGGGGCTTTTTTCTCTTTCGAGTGAGGGGTTTTCATTATGTTTGCCGAGCCCGTGGATGCGAGTTCAGATCGCTGGGCCTCGACGATGCTGCGGGAAGAGCCCCTTAGCCTCTGCCTGGAGCGAGAGGTCCGTCAGGGGTTCCCCCGGCTTTTTGTACGACCCTCGCGCTTCCTTTTCACTCGGAAGGAGGGGTGGAAGATGCCATGCTACCCTCGGTGGGCGCGAGCGATGGCATTTCCTATGAGCTTTTATCGGGTAAGTCCGAGTGGAGGCCCGTACCCCGTTCGCTGGGGGTCGGCTAGCGGTCCGGGGACGTGCTCCAAGAGTACTGGAGGGTTTCTCTAGTGGGTGCCGAGGCCGTTCGCTGGGCCTCGGTGGCTCGGTGCCTCCCTACGGTGGGATCCCATTCGGAGACCTCCCTGCCCGTCTTGGACATGACACAGGGCGTCCCAAGCGTTTCGCTTGCTTGGGCCTCGGCCTCGTACAGGCTCGCTCGTAGTTGCCCCTGACTCTGTTGCCCTGGGGCGGCTGTTGAAACCCCTAAGGGCCCAGCCTTCGAACCCCTAGACCGTAACAGGCTTGGGTCGCTTGTCTTTATCTTGGGTGCAGGAAGAGCCCCCGAGCCTCCGCATGGAGCGAGAGGGCGGTCAGGGGTCTTCCTGTCTTTTTGTCCATCCCCCGCACGTCCTTTTCGCTCGAACGAGGGGGGTTTTTGCCGAGCCCACTCGTGTGCGAGCCTGAGCCGCTGGGTCTCGGCAAAGTTGCAGGAGGAGCCCCCGAGTCTCTCACACGGAGCGAGAGAGCGGTCAGAGGTCCCCCTGGCTTTTGGTTCGCCCCCGCGCGTGAGGGTCTGTCTGCCGAGCCCCCCCTCGGGTGTGAGCCTAGGTCGCGGGGTCTCAGCATCTTTGCAGAAGGAGCTCCCTAGCCTCTGCACGGAGCAAGAGGGCCGTCAGGAGTTCTTCTGGCTTTTTGAACGACCCTCACGCTTCCTTTTCGCTCAGAAGGAGGGTTTGTTTTGCCGAGCCCCCTCGTGTGCGAGCTTAAGTCGCTGGGCCTCGGCAATGTTTTGCAGGAAGAGTCCCTTAGCCTCTGCGCGGAGCAAGAGGGCCGTCAGGGGTTCTCCTGACTTTTTGTTCGACCCTCGCGCTTCCTTTTCGCTCAGAAGGAGGGGTGGAATGTGCCACGCTACCCTCGGTGGGCGTGAGCGATGGCATTTTCGGTGAGCTGTTATCGGGTAAGTCCGAGTGGAGGCCCGTACCCCGTTTGCTGGGGGTCAGCTAGCAGTCCGGAGACGCGCTCCAAGAGTACCGGAGGGTTTCTCTAGTGGGTGCCGAGGCCGTTCGCTGGGCCTTGGTGGCTTGGTGCCTCCCTACGGTGGGATCCCATTCGGAGACCTCCTTGCCGATCTCGGACGCGACACGGGGCGTCCCAAGCGTTTCGTTTGCTTGGGCCTCGACCTCGTACAAGCTCACCCGTAGTCGCCCCTAACTCTGTTGCCCTGGGGCGGCTGTCGAAACCCCTAAGGGCCCAGCCTTCAAACCCCTAGACCGTAGTGGGCTCGGTGCCCAGTTCCTTTGCCTAAAAGGAATCGGGTAGGGGTTATTTCTTTCCCTACGGCTAACAACGGCAGGCGCGTCTTTTGAGGCGGCTTTTTCGGGGAGACGAAACGGCGCCTGCTGCCGCTGTGGTTGGATGCGATGTGGTGTCAGCCGATGGGACGTAACCATACGCGCAATTAATGAGGAGGGAGTGGGCGCGTGGGCTGTAAGACCGGATCTGGATAACCGCAGTGAATTTTTGGGGGAAACTTTCTCGATTTCGTCGCCCACGATTCGCTCCCTTCCCTGCATAAATATGAAATGAGCCTCACCTTCCCCCTCCTTACCTTTTCCGCATTCGCTTTCGCTGCCTCCGTGCCATTGCTGAGAGCGTAAAGCGCCGGGGAGGAGAAGGGCGAGAGAGAGACTGAAAGAAAGAGAGAGAGAGATTACCGCCGTAGCAGCGTCCTCCACCGCGCAATGGCTGGTGGTCCCGTCATCCTCCCGGCGGATCCCAAGGAGCGGTCTGATGTCACCGAGGAGAAGCTGCAATCGCTCGTGGAGGCCGGTCTCCTTCGCCCAATTACCGACCCCGACGAGCCAGAGTGGATCGCTCCGGGGAATGAGTCAGAGCCGAGGCCGCGTGACGGCTACGTGGTGAGCTTCGTCGTCTTCCACGAGTGAGGCCTCGGGTCGCCGGTGGATCCGTTCATGCGGGCGCTCCCGTACTACTATGGCGTGGAGCTTCACAACTTCAGCCCCAACTCCATCGCACAGGCGGCCATCTTCGTCGCCGTCTGCGAGGGGTACTTGGGGATCGCTCCCCACTGGGAGCTATGGCTCCACTTGTTCCGAGCGACATTCACCACCAAGCCGGGGGGAACGAAGGGGGCTCGGAAGCTGCTGAGGGCCAGCGGCTGCACTCTTCACGTGCGCCAAGACCGGTAGTCCCTCTATGTCCTGGCCTAGCTGTCATCGTCCAACCGTCGTTGGTATGACGGCTGGTTCTACCTCCGCAACGACGATGGAGGGCTTCCCCCTTATACCGGGCGGGTTGTAGAGAGTCAGCCAGAGAAATGGGGATACGGCGTCATCAAGGTCGATCAGCCTAGGCTGGAACCGCTCTTGAAGGCCTTGGAGAAGCTACATGACCGCGGCCTTTCGGCGGCCGTGGTCGTGGCGGCTTTTCACCATCGGAGGGTGCTGCTGCTGATGGCTCGGCGGCGGCGGCTATTCGAGATGACCCCGAGCGATCCGATCGCCGATATCAAGATGTTCGCCTTCGCCCTTACCGACGACGAGACCCTGCGTCGGGTGAGAGAGGTGGTAGACGGGAAGCCGAGGATTGATGATTTGATGCCGTTCCCGATGCGCCCGTCGTGGGGGTACATTTCACTGGTAAGCTGGATATCGCCGAGGCTTTCGCAGCTTTCTTGTTTTTCGCCTTTTTTGTCTGTTGTCTTACTTCGTCGTTTCCATAGGGGATAAGAGACGTGCGAGACTCCCCGCCGCCCGTTCCTGAGGACGCCCGATGGCGAGGCGTGAATAGGGCGCGCGCCGAGGAGGAGAAGAAGAAGAAAGATGCCAAGGAGGCAAAGCGCACGAAGAAGCTCCTCGCGCGCGAAAAGCTGGACGCCCGTCGTCGGTGTCAGAAGCTCGACGGTCTCCCGTTGGAGCCGTCACCCTCGTCGTCGGTGTCGGATTCTTCGGGCGACGGCGGCGGGCGCGAGGTGGGGATGGCCTGCCTGGAACACCTTCCCGACATTAGGGGGATGGTGCCCGGGGCGCCGGCAAGGAGCCTGACGCCCCTAGGAGGAGGAGGTGTCCTAGGGCCGGTGGCGGCCCATCCCGGGGCCGAGGCCGACACGCCCGAGGCGTGGGTGTTGGAGGAGCGTACCGTCAGCCCGATGGGCTCGACGGTGGAGGTGGAGCGAGCGACGGTGAGGGCGACCCCATTGTCTCCGCGAAGGGTCGAGGAGGTGCTAGGGTCCAGGGGAGGCCAGCTGGCACCGGTGGACACAGAGGCCGTGCTGCTGCCGCCACCGCCGTCGTTGCAGAGGAGGCTGGCGGTGCTGAAGCGGCTGCATCCCCGTTCGCAGTAAGCGTCTTTTTTGGTGGAGTCCATAGTACTTCTTGTTTGCCCCTTGGTCGTGTGCTGACCTTGGGAGTGTCTTTGCTTCCAGCCAGAAGCATCTGGTGGAAGATCCTGCCTTGGCGCCCTGTAAGGCGCTCAAGGTGAACGTTAGCTCCTCCAGCCATCAGGCGGCGGAGGCGCAGGCTGGCGTGCAGCGTGGCGCGGCGTCGGGCGGGACCGTTTCGGAGGAGGATGCTGCCCTGGAAAAGGGTGCCGAGGCGGCCGTGGAGCGAGTGGAGGAGGAGGAGCCCATGCCCCGCGATGTCGTGGGTCTTGGGGCGAGTGAGGCTGGGGCGTCCACCATTGCCGAGGCCATTGAGGGTGAGGCCAGAGCCCCCAAGACCTCCGAAGTCAGGGCGGTGGACGCCGGGGCCACCGAGATAGAGATGGCGGAGGCCAGAGCCCCTGGGTCCATCGAGGCCGAGGCGATGGAGATGGAGAAGGAGCAAGTTTTGGCGCCGCCCCTGGTTCAGACAATCTTGTCTGATGATTCCTCCCAGGGGAAGGAGGCGGCGGACATCGAGGCAGCCAGTACCGCGGAGCAGCCAGTCCCAGATCCCGTCGAGGGGAGTTCGGCCCTTGTCCGGCTACGACCCGAGCCCCGTGGGTGGAACTTCCCACGTATTTTCTAGCGGAACCGGGCTGACCCTGAGGGGGAGCCCGTGTTCGCCCTTGAAGATATCGTAGAGGGGGGGCGATGGGATACCCTCAAGCAGTACCGCCAACTGGCAGTGCAGTCGCTGTAGACAGCGATCACTATTATGGAAGGGGACTTGCCCGGTGTCACTCAGGTAAGCACTTTCCTCTCTCGTGCCACATTTTCTCTCCGAGCCCCCTCGCAGTATTTGACATGCGTTTCTTGCCTCTTTAGGAGCTCGAGACCCGGTCCCTTGGGAAATCAGTGTTCCTATGAAGGGAGAGGGATATCTAGGACCAGCTCTAGCGGTAGAAGGGCCTGCTTGCCGATGCCTAGGGGCTTTTGTCGGCGCAGAGTGCGGAAGTGGAGGACCTCCGCCTTCGTTGTGCTGACCTTCAGGCCGAGTTGGCCACGGCTAAGGAGCAGTCTGCCCCTCTGGTGGCGAAGATCAAGGAACTGGAGGAGGAGCGAGACTCCTTCAGGTCTCGGGCCCAAGAAGCGACGGCCTCTGCCAAGGCCACAGCCGGGCAGCTAGGTGCGGAGCAGAGCGAGCATCGACTGACGAAAGTCGCTTTGGCAGAGGCTACCAAGGCGGCCGAGGCCTCTCGGGTCGAGGCCTTAGCCTCGAAGAGCAAGGCCGAGGGTAAGTTCCGCTGAACCGCGCTCTTTGTTCCATTTGTTCTGGTTCGCGTTTGACTCCTGACCCCTTGTCACGACATAGATCTAGAGAAAGAGGCCTCCCAGGCGGCTGAGGCCTCCGTCGCAGTGCAAGTGGCGCTGGATGTTGAGGTCCGGGAGCACGAGGCGCTGCGCAGTGCTGTCTGTACCGCCTGCGAGGCCCTAGATGTCGAGGGGGTCCAATCAGCCAGCTCCCTTGGGAGCCGCCTGATTACGTTGAGCAGCCACGTCCACGAGAGGCTCCAGGGGGCGTTGCACACGGGTGTGAAGCACGCCCTGGCCGTCGTCTCCTCGCACTACGCCATCAACCTCGAGGCTGTCAGCGATGGCTACGTGTTGCCAGAAGATGACGAGGAGGCTGATGCAGAGGTCATGAAGCTGTTGGAGGCGGCCGAGGCACCTGGCACAGCGCTGGCCGGTCTATTTGAAGAAGAGGTGGTCCCTCCCGCGCCGATCGCTGATCCTTGAGCTTTGACCTGGGCCAAGAGGGGCCATGTAATCGGATTGAGTTAGTTGCCATACCATGACGTTTTTGTGGCCGTCGAGGCCTTTGTGAAGTGCTTGTACATATACGTTTTTTCTAATTGCTTTATTGTATTTCCAAGCCTCTGTTCTCTGTCTTGCCTCCGAACGTATCATCTGTAAAAACTCCCTTGGAGCCTAAGTTGTCCCTCGGGTAAAAGGTGGTGAGGGAGTTGCCATAGCCCAGAGGCGTAGGTCGTTCTCATAGCTCGGCCGACCTTTTAGCCTTGAGACATACTTTTGGTCCTTAGGTTCTTTACAAATGGTCTGTCAGGGCACGCTAGAGAGAGTTTGGCATAGGAATTTAACTGAAAATCGATTAAGAAATGGTGTCTGGGACTTAGGGGGGTTCCCCCCCCCTTCTAGCCCCCAAGGGAGGCTCGGCCCTGCAGAAGCATGGCCAAGTCTCCCTTGAAGTGTTATCGTAAAGCGTTTTTATCTTATGTTCCAATTTCTAGACAAGTCCTTTGAAAAAACCCCCTCGGAGCCTGGGCTGCCTCTCGAGTGCAAGGTGGTGAGGGAGTTGCCGTAGCCCGGAGGCATAGGCCTATCTCTCAGCTCGGCCAGCCTTTTGCTCTTGAGGCGAACCTCTGGTCCTTAGGTTTTTTCGTAATCGACTTGTCCTAGTACGGGATAGGTTCCCCTTGATGGGGGTTTCTCGAAAAATTAGAACAACTAAAGATGCTTCTTTAATGTATTTCGAGAGACAAAATATACAATGCTTGGAAATTTAAGGGTAGAAACGACATAGTTGTTCTATGTTCCAAGCGTTGGTGAGGACTTCGCCCTTCTCGTTGGCTAACTTGTAGGTCCCGGGCTTCAGCACTTGAGCGACGATGTACGGCCCTTCCCAGGGTGGGGTTAGCTTGTGGCGGCCCTTGTTGCTCTGCCTCAGCCTCAGCACCAGGTCGCCCACCTTCAGGTCTCGGCTCCGAATGTGCTGGGCTTGGTAGCGTCGTAGGGCTTGTTGGTATTTTGCCGAGTGTAGTAGCGCGACGTCTCGGGCTTCCTCCAGTTGGTCGAGGGCATCTTCGCGGGCAGTGCGGTTGCTTTGCTCATTATAGGCCTGTAGTCTCGGGGAACCGTACTCTAGGTCAGTGGGGAGGACGGCCTCGGCCCCATAGACCAGGAAGAACGGTGTAAATCCTGTGGCTCGGCTCGGCGTATTCCTTAGGCTCCAAATGACCGATGGGAGTTCGGCAAGCCATGTCTTGCCGAATTTCTTCAACCGGTTGTGTATCCTAGGTTTGAGACCTTGTAGGATCATGCCGTTTGCACGTTCTACTTGGCCGTTTGTCCTGGGATGTCCTACGGCCGACCAGGCCACACAGATGTGGCGGTCGTCGCAGATTGTCAAGAACTTGTGGCCGGTGAATTGCGTCCCATTGTCGGTGATGATGGTATTTGGGATTCCGAACCTGTGGATGATATCCGTAAAGAACATCACCGCTTGCTCGGATTTGATCTGAGCGATCGGACGAGCCTCGATCCATTTGGAGAATTTGTCGATGGCTACCAGCAGATGGGTATAGCCCCCGAGTACCTTCTACAGAGGCCCAACCATGTCCAGCCCCCACACAGCGAATGGCCATGTGATGGGGATGGTTTGGAGGGCTTGGGCCGGGAGGTGCGTCTGTCGAGCGTAGTATTGGCATCCCTCGCAGGAGCGTACTAGCTTCGTGGCGTCAGCCACCGTTGTTGGCCAATAGAAACCTTGGCGGAAGGCGTTACCTACGAGCGCCCGAGGCACCGCGTGGTGCCCGCAGACTCCCGCGTGCAAGTCCCAAAGTAGGGATTGGCCAGCCTTGGTGGTGATGCATCGTTGGAGAATACCAGATGGGCTACGCCTATACAACTCACCGTTGCAGAGGACGTAAGTCTTGGCTCGTCGCGCAAGCCATCGGGCCTCGGTTCTGTCCGCAGGAAGCTCTCCTCGAACGAGGCGATCAAGGAAAGGGTCTCACCAGTCCGTTCCTTGGTCGCCCTTGGGAGGCTCTGCGTTAATCGCCATGGCCCCGAGCTCGGCTGGCGGGGTCTCGGTGGCAGAGGGGGCCTCGGGCCCTGTGGTGGGCTCGGCCAATGGGCCCTCTTCCGTCACCGAGACGTAGTCAACGGATGGCTTGTGGAGGTCTCTGGCGAAGACGTTCGGGGGGACCGGGGTCCTCGCCGATGCCATCTTTGCCAGTTCGTCCGCGGCCTCGTTGTACTTTCGCAAAACGTGGTTGAGTTTGAGACCGTCGAACTTGTTCTCTAGGCGACGTACTATCGTGTAGTACGCCTTCATTTTGGGGTCATGGCAGCTTGACTCTTTCATCACCTGATCGACGATGAGCTGCGAATCACCCCGTATGTCGAGACGTCGCACTCCAAGTTCGATGGCGATTTGCAGGCCGTTGACGAGGGCCTCGTATTCAGCCATGTTGTTGGAGGCGGCGAAGTGAAGCCGGATCATGTAGCACATGTGTACTCCAAGGGGCGAGACCAGGAGCAGGCCCGCGCCAGCCCTAGTCTTCATCAGAGACCCGTCGAAGTACATGGTCCAGCATTCCGATTGGATCTGAGCGGGTGGCAGCTGTGTGTCGGTCCATTCGGCTACAAAGTCAGCCAGGACCTGAGATTTGATCGCTTTCCGAGGCACGAAAGACAAGGTTTCCCCCATGAGTTTGATAGCCCACTTGGCTATTCTACCCGAGGCCTCCTGGTTTTGGATTATCTCTCCCAGAGGAAAAGACGACACCACAGTCACAGGGTGGGACTCGAAGTAGTGACGTAGCTTGCGTCAAGCCAAGACTACGGCGTAAACCAGCTTCTGGATGTGGGGGTAACGCGTCTTAGTCTCAGAGAGCACTTCGCTGATGAAGTAGACAGGTCATTGGACGGGTAGAGCATGTCCCTTCTCCTACCTCTCGACTACTACGGCCGCGCTGACCACTTGGGTCATCGCGGTGACATAGAGTAAGAGGTGCTCGCCCTCGGTGGGCGGAACTAGGACGGGGGGGGGGGGGGGTTGGTGAGCAGTGCTTTGAGCCTGGCGAGGGCTTCCTCGGCCTCGGTGGTCCAAGAAAAGTGCTCGGACTTTCTCAAGAGGCGGTACAGGGGCAGGCCTTTTTCGCCAAGGCACGAGATGAAGCGGCTCAGGGCCGCAAGGCATCCCATGACCCTCTGCACCCCTTTGAGGTCTTGGATCAGGCCCATGTTGGTCACGGCCGAGACTTCTCCGGGTTGGCCTCGATACCACGTTCCGAGACTATGAATCCTAAGAGCATGCCTCGTGGAACCCCGAAGACACACTTCTCGGGGTTGAGCTTGATGCCCTTCTCTCTGAGACATGTGAAAGCAACCTCCAAGTCGCCGACGAGATCACCGGCCTTCCTGGACTTGACTACGATGTCATCCACGTAGGCCTCGATGGTTCACCCGATGTGTTCGCCAAAGACTTGGATCATGCACCGCTGGTAAGTAGCCCCTGCATTTCTGAGGCCGAATGGCATGGTTACGTAGCAGTACATGCCGAATGGAGTGATGAAAGAAGTCGCGAGCTGGTCAAACTCTTTCATCTTGATGTGGTGGTAACCAGAATACGCATCAAGGAAGGAGAGGGTTTCGCATCCTGCAGTGGAGTCGATGATTTGGTCAATTCATGGTAGTGGGAATGGGACCTTCGGGCACGCTTTATTTAGACCAGTGTAGTCCATGCACATCCTCCACTTGCCACTTTTCTTCCTGACTAATACAGGGTTAGCCAACCACTTTGGATGGAATACTTCCTTAATGAACCCGGCCGCCATGAGCTTCTGCACTTCTTCGTCGATGGCCCTGCGCTTCTCCTTGTCGAACCAGCGCAGGCGCTGCTTCGCCGGCCTGGAGCCCGCGTGGATATCTAAGGCGTGCTCGGCGACCTCCCTTGGTATGCCCAGCATGTCCGAGGGACTCCACGCGAACATATCGACGTTCGCACGGAGAAAGTCGACGAGCACAGCCTCCTATTTGCTGTCGAGGGTGGCGCTGATCTTCAGTCCTCGGCCGTTGGGGACGGTGGGATCGACAGGGACGAGCTTGACGGCCTCCGTGGGCTCGAAGGTCCCGACGCGCCGCTTGGCGTCGGGAACCTCGCTACCAAGCTGGTTGAGATTGGCGATGAGGGTCTCGGCCTCCGCAATGGCCTCGGCGTACTCAATGCACTCGACGTCGCAGTCGTATGCATGTTCGTACGTGGACTCAACGGTGATGATGCCGTTGGGGCCTGGCATCTTGAGCTTGAGGTAGGTGTAGTTGGGGACCGCCATGAACTTGGCGTAGCACGGGCGCCCCAAGATGGCGTGGTATGCCCCCTTGAACCCAACCACCTCGAAGGTGAGGATCTCCTTGCGGTAGTTGGAGGGAGTGCCAAAGCAGACGGGTAAGTCGATGCGCCCGAGGGGCCATGTGCGCTTTCCTGGCATGACGTCGTGGAAGGGTGCGGAACCTCCTCGGAGCCATGACTGGTCGATTTCCAGGAGCTCTAGAGTGTTGACGTAGAGGATGTTGAGGCTGCTGCCTCCGTCCAAGAGCACTTTGGTAAGCCGGGTGTTGCCGATGATCGGGTCGACGACGAGCGGGTACTGCCCGGGGTTTGGAACATAATCGGGGTGGTCATCCCGATCAAAGGTGATTGCCTCCCGAGACCAATCCAAGGTACCGGGGGGTGGCCACCTTGACCGAGAAGACCTCCCGGTGTTCCCTCTTTCGCTGGCGCGCCGTGAGGCATGCCGAGGGTCCGCCAAAGATCATGAAGGCGTTGCGTACCTCGGGGAACCCATCATCTTTATCGCCGTTCCTCTCGCCGGCGCCCCTTTTCCTAGCGTCATCGTCATCAGGGAGCCCAAGCCTAGCGTAGTAACACCGGAGCATGGTGCACTCCTCGAGGGCATGCTTCACCGGACCTTGATGGTAAGGATAGGGCTTCTTAAGCATGTCGTCAAATAGCCCAGGGCCCTAGGGGCCTCGGGGATTCCTACGATCTGCTGCGGCGACATGGCCGGCCTCGAGGACCTCCTGCTTCCCCGGGCGACCCTTCTTCTTTCTCTTGGGGACGCGGGTGGGCGAGGCCTCGGGGGCCTCGTCCTTATGTTTCCCCTTGGCGTCGCTGTTGGGGAAGATGGCCCCAACCGCCTCTTCGCCCGAGGCGAAGTTGGTGGCGATGTCGAGGAGTGCGGCCGCTGTGGTGGGTATGTTTCGGCCCAATTCCCTGACCAGGTCTCGGCAGGAGGTGCCAGAGAGGAATGCTTGGACGATTTCCGAGTCACCGACGCGGGGCAACTCGGTGCATTTCTTGGAGAAGCACCAGATGAAATCTCGAAGAGATTCATCCGGCTTCTGGTGGCAACCTTTGAGGTCCCAGGAGTTCCTGGGGCGCATGTAGGTGCCTTGGAAATTCCCGACGAAGACCCTCACCAAGTCACGCCAGTCGTGAATCTATGCAGGGGGAAGGTGTCCGAGCTAGGCTCGCGCTGAGTCTGACAAGAACAAAGGGAGGTTGCGGATGATGAGCAGGTCATCATCCGCACCACCTAGCTGACAAGCCAGGCGATAATCGGCTAGCCATAGCTCAGGGTTTGTCTCGCCGCTATATTTTGTGAGGTTGGCAGGTTGCCGGAACCGGGCTGGGAAGTGAGCGTTGCAGATGGCTCTACTAAAGACCCGAGGGCCAGGTGGCTCGGGAGAAGGGCTACGATCCTCTCCGCTGTCGTAGCAGCCACCTCGGTGTGGGCGGTAGCCCCAGGCGGCTCCGTCGCCGTGGCGCCGCCACCTGCCAACTACTTTGTGGTCGCCTTGTGCCTCGCGTTGGTCTCCAGGTCGATCACGCACCGAGGGGGCCGGCGTGCGAGCGAGCTTGGGATGGACCGAGGCATCCTAGCCCCGGCGAGGTTGCGCCATGGGTTGCTCCGAACTGCCTCCACACCGGCAGGAGGCGGAACTTTCGGCCTGCTGCACCGTAGCGGTCTCGAGGAGGTCTCAGAGCTCTCCGCGGACCCGTCGCCCCTCGGTGGTGGAGGGCTCGGGCATTGCTCGGACCAGCATCATAGCCGCTGCGACATTCTAGCTAGCGCGATTGAAGATCGGGGGTGGCTCACCCCCCTCGTTGTCGTTGATGCGGTGGTGGACGTCGTGAGCCCTCCATCGGGCTCCTCCGCCCTCACCGCGCCCTTGCTGCTCCTGCTCGAGAGTGCCCCGAAGCTGTTGCAGAAGGAGTCGGTCTTGTTTGACCTTGGCTTGAAGCTCGCGGAGCTGCTCCAGGTCTGGGCGTCGATGCTCCCCGCGGACGGGATTCTCGCTCCATGCTGCTGGGGCTTCGAGATGCGGAGGTGTAGCATCGCCCGCCCCTGCCTGGGGCGGGGAATGGTTGCCGGTCCTCTCATCCTCTTCGCCCGCCCTTGGCATCCCGAGCCCGACGTGGAAGCACTCACGAGACGGATCGTAAGTCCCTTCGTCGTCGAAGTCGGAGTAGCCAAAGCAGTAGTCGCTTGCAGTCATGAAGCGGCGCATGGCTTCAGGGTCACAAAGACTAGAGAAGTCTGCTCCGGCCCACGCCTCGTCTTCTTCCGAGGAGTCGGCGTGGGCGTGCGCCGATGTTGCGGGGGAGAAGTCGAGGGCAAAACGTTGGTGGAGTCCCGAGGGCTCTGCGTGCTTGGAAGCATAGGCGGAAGCGAAGGCGGCGGCGGCATTTATCAACCCAAAGGGGTACGGGGATGGCGTCATTGCCGGGCGCCGCTCCGCCGGGGCTAGCCCCTCAGGAGGTGGCGGGACAGAACTTGACGATGTGGCGTCGCCGTGCGTCGCCAGAATCTTTTCCTTGCCCAGGCTCAGGTTAGATAGGTCCCCGGCCTGGGACTCTATACCAACAGCTGGGCAAGGGATACTGGTGGAGCGCGGTGCGTTGCCCCAAGCTTGCATGGTGTCGGGGTGGTCCCGCTCGCGTCGCGCCTGGCGAGTGCTACGGGAGCCGCGGCCCGGACGCTGCCTGCGCCTGGGCTGCGGGTCCGTGGTAACGTCGTCGAGTAGTGGAGCTCGGGGTGTGAGGAGTACCATATCGTATCCACATCCTAGAGACATGAACTCTAGGCTCCCGAACCATACCACCGTGCCGAGACGCAACGGTCGTACGGGGTCTGCCATCCGGAACTTGCTGGGACGATGAAGCTAACACGCAGCGATCCCCTACCTGACGCGCCAACTGTCGGTGTTTTGGAACCGGGGGCCCCTCAACCGACGAGTGAATTTGTGCTGCGTGCCCCTAATTCCCGATGGTGATGCAAAGAGACATAAGGTTTATACTGGTTCAGGCAATCGACGCCCTACGTCCAGTCTGAGAGATCGATCTTGTATTCCTTGCACCGGAGTGCTCGTAGTAGGGGGTTACAAGCTAGGCGAGAGAGGGAGCTAGCCCCAGGTCTCGGCGGGGGCGGTGCGGGCTGCTTGAGGCGTTGTTCTCAAGCAGCACGGATGTGGTTCTATGGGTGAGTTCCTCTTTTTGTTCATTCTCCTCCCCTAGAAATGGCACCGGCTACCTCCTTTTATAACCACAAGGAGGAAGCCAGAAGTACATGAGAAGGACACTATTTGCTGATGTATTCTGCTCCCTGGAGCAGCGCGACGTCGTGGGAGTTCCCGTTGGTGTCTAGTCGGTATGGTCTCTAAGGCCGGCGACACGCTATGCTCTTGTACATTTGTTGACTCGGTGAAGTGCCGAGGCCTGGTGGTTGCTGTAGTTGGTTGTGCCGAGACCCGCTGTGCCGAGGCCTACCGTGCCGAGACCTTTGCGGGTGGCAATGCGGGGTCTTGGCGGCCATCGTCGTAGTTGATTTAGGCGGAACAGTGTGGAACGTGCGTCTACAGGATATGGTACCCTGTATTGTCAGTAAGGGATGGTAAAAAGGCGATTTGACCGTTGTCCCGTCGCTCCTGTCGCGGCGCACTACCGATTGTGGCTTGCGTAGTGGGTGCAGCTGGGCGCATTAATTGGATGCGACAGCCTGCTAGAGTGACTTTTGAGGCGGAGGCGACGAGGTTGCGGGACGAGCCCAGCCTCGGGCGAGGCGGAGCATGGTCAGTTCGCCCGAGGCCCTACCGGGAGTCTCGAGCAAGGTGGAACTCGGCCAGTTCATCCGAGGCCTATCGAGGGTCTTGAGCGAGGTGGAGCATGGCTAGTTCGCTGGTCCCGAGGTCATAGGAACCTAGTTCTGACTCCGCACGTCGTGTTCGTCCTTGGTGCAGGAGTTTAGGCAGCACAGTAGCCGGTAACCCCTGCACAGTCCTATCGTGGATGGTAGGGCGCTAACGTGACTGACGTCTGGTCTGCCACTTCGCTGTACTATGCCATCATGTGGTTGTCGGAGTGGTTGAGCGCCTTGATTGGATGTGATGTCTAGCCGGAGTAGTCTAGTCAAAGCGGTGGTCGCAAGGCTGGTCGCGAGCCGGCCTCGCGCGAATCGGAGAATCGGTACTTCTTCTGAGGCCTTGGCGAGGGGGCCTCGGGCGAAGGGGCCTCGGCGAGGGGGCTTCGGGCGAATTGGAGATTTTTGGCTGAGACCTCGTTTGTCTTATCGGTTCTTGTTTTTAGGGTCTAGGCAGTTTTTTGGTTCTTGCTTGGGGTACCCCTTCTCACGGTATCCGACACTATGTCATATATCAAGATATCTTTATGTTTCTCTCTCTTTATGATATTTCTTCCCCCTTTTCACTATATTTACTACTATCTTTGTTTCTCTCCCCCTTTGTCATCAATGACCACAAAGGTTCTAAATATAGATAGTATTACTTGTAGGGTCGAGGTTATCAATGTCAATCAATGGGGTGAGGATCATTTTCCCAAATTTAGTCCAATCTAGATCATTTGCCAAAGATATTTAACTCGGTTTGATCCAAGGACAAGCTTCTTCACACCTCCAAATAAGGGTTATCTTGTACCATATTGAGTTAAACACTTAGAGCTCATTTTCTAGATCAAACACTAGGTTTACAAGCCCATAAATATATCATATGCTACCACTAGATCAAGTCAAGCATAGAAGCAATAGTGATACCATATAGACATCAAAATCATTTGATTTTTATGAATGAGCCTAATAAAATAGAACCACTTGAAAGGTCCTAATAAAATTGAAAATGTGACTAGATGCACTAATCATGTCCTTAGCAAAGATGTATGTCATGCCAATCAACTTTTACCTTGGATTGCTCGAAGAAGAGGCATGACATATGAGTGGGGAGTGCATCAACACATATTTGAGAAATCCAATATGTTCAACCCATTCTTTAGCTTGCAAAACATTTTCTCATCCAATGGCTTGGTGAATATATCGGCAAGTTGATCTTCGGTGCCTACACTCTCAATGTAAATGTCCCCTTTTTGTTGGTGATCTCTTATAAAATGGTGATGGATATCAATGTGCTTTGTTCTTGCATGTTGAACCAGATTGTTGGTTAGCTTGATTGCACTCTCATTGTCACATAGCAATGGCACTTTCTTGAACTTGATTCCAAAGTCACTCAAAGTGGCCTTCATTCAAAGTATTTGTGCACAACAACTACCGGCAGATATGTATTCGGCTTTGGCGGTTGATAATGCAACACTATTTTGCTTCTTTGATGACCATGAAACAAGTGATCTTCCCAATAATTGACATGTGCCCGAGGTGCTCTTTCTTTCAACCTTGTATCCCGCATAATCTAATAGATTTTATTTGTTAATAGATTTTATTTTATTTATAAAAGTTCTTTTACCTGCTTAATCTAATAAAACAAATCGTTCGCTATTTATTTGCTAGGATTATCATTCCACATTCCTAAATATTTTTACGCACTGAAATTTAACCTGGACGTTTATTTGAGTCCGTGAAACTACGTCACACAGGACTCGCTTATCACCTCAAGTACATTTTATATCAAAACCCGAGAAAACTTGATTCAAAATTTTTCTTAGGTCTAAATCGTGGTGCTAAACAAGCTCGTAACACCAGGGGTGTTACACTTCCCCACCGTCCAACACCTCCTGGTACAAGTTCCCCGCCTTGATTTCTTGATGCTTTGGCTCTTTAGTTGCATTGGTAGGGTTAGCAAATTTGGTATGTTATGAATATGTTTTTTAGCATTCGTTGTTAGTGTTTGATGTGTGCATTAGTTTTAGGATATACTCTACTCATGGATTGGATGTAAAGTTCTTATTGCATGGACGTAGGTAGTTGATACATGAAGGGTTTGTATAGGTATGTTTGTTCCATTTTCTGTCATGGTAATGTAGGTGTGAATGCAAATGTTTGGGTTAGGAAATGTGTAGTTGATATTGGTATTGATGTGTTGGTTCATATTTTGTAGATGGATCGGTTAGTGCGATTGTTTCATGGTGGCAAAGTGAAAGGAAACAGGGAGTTCAAAAGTATGCAGGAACATGTTGAGTTCTTTAGTGGACCTCCTACCTTTGATGCTTTGGTTAGCAAGTGCCGGATAAATTTGGGTGGCCACTAAGTTTGAGAGACAGTTTTGACTATGGGAAGGAATGGGCACATTATGTGTTGATGTCTTTGTCATGTGAGGATGAATGGAAGAATTACATAGACGTTGTCAAGATTAGCAGTGTTAGGTGCTTGGAAGTTATTGTGGAGAAGGGGTCTAGTCGGATTGTGGTGGCAGTGGATGATAGTATAGATTTGGAGCCCGTAGAGAACCTTACCCAAGACAAAGAGTTACCGGCGGTTGTCGTTAGAGAAGTTGATAGGTCATGTGAGCCAGGTGCCTTGAATGATGATTTTGATGAAGAAATGTTTAATGAGGACGATGGCAACGGAGATGGAACACATGATATGGACGACATATCCTAAGGATCCGAGGATGACGAAGTTGATGTTGGCTCCACGGACGAAGATGACTTTACTTCGGGCCTAAGTAGTTTGGATGATGTGTTGGAGGATGAGTATAGGTCTGAGACTAGCAGCGAGGACGAAAGTGATTGTTGTGAGGGAGGGTTTGTGGATGCAATAGGAGTCCCAGCTGACGGGTCATTGACAATGGAGTACAATAACATCGAATTGAGGCAATTGAAGGCTGTCCATGTGGAGGTACCCTCAGTACCTAATTTCATGGACATTAGTATCGTTGACCAGGCAATATGTGACACCGATTTGATGTTGTTGGCCGATGCGGTACCAGATAGTAAGGAGGTGGAGATTGAAAAGGGGATGGTATTTGATACGTTGGAGCATCTCAAGTATTTCCTAATGGATTATGCCATTAGGTTTCATAGGTCGTATTATGTGAGCCACTCCGACAAGAACAAGAGGTACACGGTCCTTTGCAAGAATGGATGTCAATGGGGTCTATGGGCTCAGAGGCAGAAAAACTAAAAGTGGAAGATTCGCAATGTGAGGCAACCTCACACCTGTCGATCTTCAAAGCCGAACAATGTGCACGCCTAAAACGCAGCCCATTACCTTGGTCGTTGCCTTGTTGGCATGGTTAGGGTCAATAGTGATACATCTGTTTCAAGCATGATCGAGACCATATTTGGGTTCACTGGTTATAGAGTGAAGTACTCAAAGGCATGGCGGGCAAAGCAGCATGCTATAGAGTTGCTATGGGGCGATTGGAAAGAGGCGTGCAACCAAGTTCCTAGGATTCTAAGTGCCATGAAACACTTCAATCCAGGCCTTAGGTGGTATCCTTATGTGGGTTGCATTGTCACGGACGTGGATGGTGTTCCGAAGCATGTTCTGCAGAGAGTTTTTTTGGTGTTTTTCTCAGTCGGCGGAGGCCTTCAAGCATTGTCGTCTGTTAGTACTTGTTGATGGTATGTTCCTGACAGGCAAGTACAGGGGTGTATTGATGATTGTCGTTGGAGTGGACCATGACAATCAATTTGTCTCTTTAGCAATCGCTTTGGCTGAGGGTGAGAACGACAACAGTTGGTGTTGGTTCATGAAGCTTGTGAGACAAAATGTGCTCTGTTCATCTTGAAACATATGCATGATCTCAGATCGGCATCATGATCTGTTGACAACTACGAAAGAGCATGTAGATGGATGCCCTCCTCTTGAGCATCGGTGGTGCATGAGGCACTTTGCTGCCAACATATGGCGGAGGCAGAAGAAAAAGGAGGTAGTGTAGAAGTTAAAGTCACTATGTGGGTGTCGAACCAAGGAAAAGTTCAAAGAGACGCTTGCAGAGTTATAGAAGTCCTCAATGCTAGGGCAAAGACTTGGCTTGAGGATCAGATGCCTGAAAGGGAGAATTGGGCTCTTGCATTCGATGCTGGAGGTCTTCGGTACGGCGTGATGACTACCAATTCTTCAGAATCATTCAACAAGGTGTTCAAGGGTATCCGTGTAGTCCCCATGTCAGGTATTGTGGAGTACTCATTTAGGAAGTGTAATGAATACTTTTGAATCGATGGAACATAGCAAAGGCGTCCAAAGAGAAATGGGGTAGAGCTAATAGAAAACACTTGGATCTCTCGAAGACGATAGCTTCCAACCAAGTGGGGGAGACCTTAGGCCCATCAAGGTTAGTCTACAATATCATGTCCGCTGGAGGAGCAAACCCGAGGGGGCAAGAAGTACGGTGGTAGGAATTATAGGGTCAACCTTGACAAAGTGGAGTGCTCTTGTAACATTCCACAACTCTTCCATGTGCCTTGCTCACATGTCATCATAGCTTGTAGATGCAGGGGTCTAGACCATGAAACTAAAAAGTTCATGTCTCCTTTTACCTCATGTCAAACACTCTAAAAGTGTGGGAGTCGACCTTCGAGCCTTACCTCGATCCGACACAATGGCCTGAGTACTATGGGTTGGATTTTGTTCCTGAATCGAACCTTCTAAAGACAAAGAAGCGTAGAAGGAAGAAAAAGCGGCTCTGAGGAGTTATGGATGCATCGAACGGGTATGGTGAAGATATGTATGGTTTTGGCGACTTTGATGAGGCACCGGGACAGGTCCATTGCTCCAAATGCCACAAAACAGGTCATACCGCTGCCACACATAAGAAGCGTAAGAACTCAAAGAAATTACAAACACGGAACGAGAGTACTAGTGGTTCGAAGGTTATAAAGGTACATACATAGATTAAAATAGGTGTTGCTTATATATTCCATGTATTTGTTCATTATTTTTGTACCATATAGCATGTTTCAATTACTTTTTCCATATTCTAACATTCTCTCATTGTTTTTCACAATTGCAGCATGGCGCACCCACACTACCCCCTTCTTGAGACCTTCTATGACAAGGACCACCGAGCGCACTTGATGGTCGATGATGGTACGGTAAGTGATTTACACACAAGATTTTGTTTTCACGTATAATGTCTTAACCCCGCTATCGATTGTAACGTTGTTTTTTTGCAGGTCTTGGTCCCACTGTGTCCCCGATCTCACTGACCGCTCGAGAGGGACGAGCACTATGCCCAGTACCTATCAAGAGCAGGAGCTGATTTTCTAGGCCTGGCTCGAGCTATCAATGCTGGCCTCCCAGACATGAATGGTCCCCTCATCACCACCTTCGTCATCGATAGGTGGTGTTTGGAGACCCATAGCTTCCACCTACCCTCTAGAGAGATGTCCATGCTCATGCAAGATGTTGGCTACATTTTGGGCCTTCACTTGGATGGTCCGATAGTGACAGGCATGGTAGAGCCACAGAACTAGAAGGATATGGTGCAGCAGTTTACCGGCTACTAGCCACCCAACCCTAAAGAAGGGAAGAAGGAGAAGAAGACTTTGAGTGTCAACTCAGCCTGGTTGTGGCAATGCTTCAACAGGTGCCCTCCCCATGCACCAGACGACGTCGTTGAGAGGCACGCTCATGTCTGGTTGTGGCACATGGTCGCAAGCTTCCTCTTTCTAGATGCTTCTAGGAACACCATCTCGTGGATGGTCCTACCCTAGCTACGTGAACCATGAGAAAACATCGCCTAATATAGTTGGGGGTCTGCCACTCTTGCTTGGTTGTATCGGCAGCTGTGTGAGGGATGTAGGAGGGCCAACCCCAATTCCAACATAGGTGGTTGCACATACTTGCTTTAGATTTGGATTTGGGAGCGCATTCGTATCGGACGGGTGCATAGAGGCCAAGTTCCGGTAAGTACCTTGCATTTATTTGGTACATGTGTTTCACATGTTCCATGAACTATGTGACATCCTTATAATGGTTTTGTTTTTTAGGCTTGGAACCATGGTGATTGTCGCCGCCTGTATGCTACCTTTGGACAGGAATTAAGTCGGTTCAGGGTCAACCCCAACATCGCTATGTTCAATACTCCAATGATTTGGATGTTTTAACTTCGAATCAGGTTTGTTCTACCACCGATGCTTCCATTTCTATTCTTCCTAAAGTATCAACAAGGCCATGTACTAAGTAACACAAATTATAGGTTAAATGGGATCCATATGACAGGTGGGACGTTCGAGAGTTGAACATGGCCCCACATGTTGAGGCTGAGAAGGTGTTGTGGTGATCCAATGTACCGATGATCTTGTTCTATGTGGTCGAGCACCACCTCCTCCAAAGAGTGATGAAGCAGTTTGGTAGGAAACAAAATTTCCCTCTACAACATGAGTCGACAACCCATCAGTTGCATGAGTAAACTGGACTTTGCATTCCTTAAGACTCACCATTGCATGCTTCGTACAAGGCCTCAAAATGTAATATGTGTGCTTGCAGGATTTTGAGGAGGAAAAGGTTCGGTGACAACAACTGGCTTGTCAAGCATGAAAAGTACGTGCAACAGTGGGAAGCTAGAGAGAGGGTGGAACCGACTAGTGGGGCTCGATCTATGACCAGCGAGTACCGTGAGTACCTGGCATGGCTTCACAAGTCCACAAGAATCAATGTGCATCCACCGGTGTCGAGCATTCTAATAGACGAAGAAGGGAGCGACGACAATGACCCCTATGATGTGATGATAAGGATGAGTGTGTTGCCATAGAGAACACCACTTGAGAACTACATGGTAAGCGTTTAATTTGAATTATGCCTTCACACAGGTTCACTTCAAAAGTACATGGTAATGATGATTATGCATCTACTCTAGGCAACTCAGCTAGCTCACCTTTCCAATGAGGCCAGAGTTTACCTTGGACGTGCAGCAGGGATCGAGAATTCATACCTTGAAGAATTTGCCAAGGTAGTACCCCTATGCCTCTATGTTTTCCTACTGACCCTAAACGCTATGTAACCATATCTCATTTCACATGACCATGGTTGCAGAAGGTGTTGACATCCTGTTGATGGATGGCTCGTAAGTTGAGTTGCATGAGAGCCGAAGATGTACAAGTGCCACCTCCTGGATCCCACCAAGGAACAAACCCATACAAGCCAAAGGGTGGCGATTGAGAGACCAGAGAGCTCCCGTGCAAGATGTAGGGATGAGGAAGATGATGACGATGGAGGTGATGATGACATCGATGATCCAACTTATGAGCAAGATGAGCTGACGGGTTCCCAACTTGCTAATGCTCCTTAGGGTACACAAACTCAGGTACATGTCATTAGCAACTATTACTATAGATTTGGTGAGGGTCCTCTGCCTATACAAAGTCCATATGTTGTATATGTTTTGTGTAGAGTTCGTCCCAACGCCCACGACGAGGTCAAGGATGAAACGTGCAAGGACGTGCCTATGACCGCTCTGACGTTGGCAGTCCCAATCTCCAACCGACACATCCAGGCTGACAGTGTCGTCCTTGAGAGCCCTTCACGCCTAACCTTTAATCTCAAGCATGCTTTGTGAACTATGTGCTTCTTTTGTTGCCTATGTTGGTCATGGTACAACTATGTGTGCTCATTTGATGGACTATGTTGGCCATGCTACAACTATGTTGATGACTTGTCAACTGTGTGGACTTTGTGAACTAACTTCATTGTGTATGAACTATGTGCAATGTGTTTGTCATGCATGAACTTTCATAACTTTGGTGGACTTGATGTTATATGCTATGTTGGTCATGTATTATTTGTCAACTTGTGACCCATGTCGGCCATACTATGTTGTTGTATGATATTGTCTGATGTCTAAATTATATTTGTGTGTTAAGAAGTGAGGAAGAAAAGTAAAAAACCTATTTCTAGGCCTATCGTGCCAGCCAGCCATCACAGACCACTGTGCAAATGGCTGTCGTGCCATCCTGGCTGGCGCGACAAGGTTGTCGCGCTAGAGTCGATGGCGCGATAGGCCTGTCGTGCCAGCTTGGGCGGCGCGACAAGGACTCACCACTCAGGCTAGAACTCTCTGGTGTCGATGGATGGCTGGCATGACAGTGTTGCACCAGCGAAGGGAGCACGACACAACCACACCAATCTAGCTGGCATGACTCTATCATGCCACCTACGCTGGCGTGACAGACGTCCATCGGCACCAGAGAGTTCTGGCCTGGCTAGCGACTCCTTGTCGCGCTGGCTAGGCTGGCGCAACAACGTTGTCGGACCATCGACTCTAGCATGGCAGCGTTGTCACGTCAGCCTAGCCGGTGCGACAGTCCTAGAAATAACCACGCTTTGGCCATTACCTCCAAGTGTGCTTCATTAATTTTTTCGAAACATACGTCCTTAAAATAGAATTTTCTTCATGTATTTTTCCAAACACCAAATTTCTTGGCCATTTGCTCCAAGTGACGCTTTTTTGTCAAACTGTTTCCTAACTCCACCATTTCATAACTTATTAACATTGTATTTTCTTCATGGTTTGCAAACATGTCAACCATTTCGTAAGTTATGAACATTATGTTCTCTTCATGTTTTCAACTAAAGTTGAAATTGCAGGAATTGTTGACATGATAAACCATGAATGCAAAGTTAAACATTGTTCACATACCATTACACACCATAAGAAGTCAGACCATAACGAGTTTGAAGCATTACACATGATAAGGAGTTTGAAGCATTGTTCGTAGAACTCAAGGTCATCATCATCATCATCACTTACATAAGTGTTCCATGTACCATATACAAACACTACTACTAACACTAGTCTTCCATCTACCATAAACAAGTCCTACCAAATGGCAACCCATGGCCATTTACAAAAATATGTACGGATCTTGCTGCCTTTGCACAAAAGAAGCAGCGCTATCGTACCTAGTCCTCCATCTACCATATACAAGACCTACGTAATGCCAAACCTATTGACATTTGCAAAATATGTACTGCACCTTGTAGGCATCAGTTGATAGGAAACACTACTCATCGTCCTCATCATCGTCATCATCATGGTCATGGTCATCGTCATTGTCATCTTCATCGTCATCGTCCTCCTCCATGGGTGAGGGGATGTGGCCGTCGTTCGGTGCATCATCGGGGACTACAAGAACGAAACAATGCCTCATTGGGAACAATTGTAAGAAGATGCACAAGTTGAAACAAATTTCAAAATCAATTACTCACATAAGCGACGTAAATGCCTACGGAAAAAGGCCATATCCCTCTTATCCTCAGCCTCCTTAAAATCATAGTCCTCCTTGTTTTGTCGCCAAAAGCTCATCAACCCGGCCTCGTTATTGTAAAAATTTAGCTTCCTATCTTTTTTCGAGAGGTGAATGTATCTTCAACCTCTCTAGTAACTCTTCGTGACCAGGGAAGTCCTCCCAATCGCATGTCATCCCCACCTAAGCAAACACAAAGCAATGAGCAAACAAACCGATGGCCTATGTTCATGTAGTAACTTCACCGATTCAGTCAACTCACCCATAACTTAGACGACCCTCCATAAGCATTGCCACAATAGTATCCATGTCCTGGCTCAGACAGAACAACTCCTTCGCGAGCCTTGATGCCACACTTGCACTTATGGTCCGGCATCTTTGTGCATGGCCATGGCTTAATGCCTGCTTAAAACTCCACAAATTCATACTCAGAAGGCCAGTGCAATTTGGGTCCATAGTTGTACTCCTCAAAGTCACAAGATGGGAACCCTCTCTGTAAAAAATAGATGTTCTAAGTGTAACATTGTATGTGCAGAATGCATACAAGCTTAGAGATAGATTGCTTTAATAAGAACTTACATAATCTGGCAATCCACAGCGATAGAAGACAGTGAATGCTCCACGTTGACTGACACTCCACAATTGCATCTAGGAGGATTGGCTAGACGGTGCAAAGCAGTGTCAACCTTCTCCACCTCTATCATTTTTCAAAGGGTTAGGTGGCGGCTGCACCCAACGAACAAATTCCGAATATGGGACGCTCTTCTAGGGGTCATAAGAAAACAACATAATTGATGGATCAAATATTTCATCACCGTCAATTCATTGATAGAAGCTGCATCTCTCTAGGTAAGCATCAAGTGTTGGGGGATGCCACTTAAGTTGGCAACAGTAGAAAGCATGCCCTGTTGAGGCGGGATGCCTTGACTACTTCACAAATGCCGGTAACCTACAGTAACACAATGGTGTTGGCTCTGCTGGTAGGAAAGGACAGATAGCACCATGATCCTTCGGATGGTGCACGAATTGGTTGTCATTTGGAATCGCCATTGAACCTATTACAAAGTAGTTCAACAAAGCAAAGATATGAACCAATACTATTACACAGTTCAACAACAATTTCCATCTCAATCATCTCTAAAATCATGTAAACCTATGAAGCCAAACCCTAAAACTAACTTATTGAATGTAAATGATGTATATAAATACATAGTCCAACTCATGTATTCATCTACTCACCAAAAAAACTTCAAATCACACACCTCAAAGCAAGTTTACTAACAACACTCCAACCCATGGTGTTATCTAAACCAGTGCAGTGGAACCCTAATGCACTGGCAACCAAAACCAATCACAAAAAACATAGAAGTCCAACAACTACAACATGAACCATAATATAATACACGTGATTAGCCAAAGCAACTTTCATTAAACCAAAAGAAAGCCAGTATTACACACAACAGTGTAAACCAGAGCGGTGTATAAAAATCAACTAAACAAAAAACAACAACAGAGGTGAGGGAGTCATACCTCATGCACGAGACCGATCAAATCTGAAATGCAAAAAATGCAAACCTGATCAAAGGCAAATAGAGGATGTGAGGAAGAGAAAAGAGAGAAGAGAGAGAAGTCCGCTCACCTCGTGCTCGGCCAGAGTGAAGGGAGCGAGAAGAGAGAGGAAAAAGAGGCTGAGCCGCGCCCTTATATAGGCATGTCGCGCTAGCCCGCCTGGCGCGACAGCCCAGTCACGGGCCCCACAGTTCGCCACGCCAGCTCTGGTCAACGATGGAGGCCACCGTGGCACCCCTTGTCGCGCCAGCGCATGTGATGCGATAAAGTGGTCCAGTCACGCCATCCTCGCTGGCGCAACCAAAATGGTCAGTTTTGCAAATACATTTTTGGATTAATATTAAAATATTGATTAAAAATGGATTAAAAATAAAAAAAATTCTAACCCAATTCTTGTTTGGTTCATCCCATATTTATTATTTGGTTGAAGTACTGGGTTGAGATGGGTTGAACAAACAGGTGGGGCCCCCACGTCAGTCTTAGCCTTTCATCCTCCTTCCCCTCGATTCTGATGCGCCGCCCGCTTTGCTCCCCTGCTCAACGCGCTGCTCCACCACGTGCGGCCCACCACTCGTACGTGCTCGCATGGCTTGCCACTCCTGCGCGCCCACGTGGCCGCCGCCGCCGCTTCAAGGCGCCACATGGCCATCGTTCCCGCTGGTCTGTGCACCGTCGTCTCTAGGCAGGAACTGGGTTCGCCTGGTTTCTCCGATTTGGAGAGGTGGAGCGAACACTACGGAAATAGGTCCAACCCGCTCCGACCCAGTCCAACCTTCCATCCAAACATACGCTTACAAGTCAATTCAGTAATGTTAGAATTTCGAGTATATCAAAAAAAAAAAGAGCCGGAATTTCAAAATGCTGCTCGGGGTGATTCTATTTATTTAGGGGTGTATAATGTGCCAGATGAACTTTCTTCTAGGATTTTTTTCGAAACTAGCATTACTCTTATTTATTATAGTTTTATATGTTTTCTGAGGTTCGGCTTTAAATAGAATTTAACGAGGCGAATCAACATTGATTTCGATCAAAGTCAGCTAGTAGTTTAATTCTAAAATAATAAAATAAAAATTTATGGCCTCTTTTTGCCTACTCTAATTTTGGTATTGTATTTCCATTTGCTTTTCTGGCGGCTGGGATCATTTCAAGCCGTGCTTGCTTTTTTTCTGCAGTGGTTAGGATAGTAATATGGATGCCAGAATAGGGTGATTCTTGTGGGATGTGATAGCCCACTAATTGCAAGGTGCCAACGAGCTCCACGCTCACGTCGAGCTCCACAATTACAAGCTCCATTCATCCGAGCAGCAAAGTGTCATTGCGCTGAAAGCAGCGGCGAAGGCACAGGGTATGCCGGGTATGCACCGGCATACCTTGTCTGACCGGCATGTACTAATAATATATATGTATTATATATCTGTATTTGTATTAAAAAAAGGAAAGAAATCACTTGGATCACATATGACGCTATATCCATCACGAAAGCAGGAAGTTAGAAGGCCCAGGAGGCTAGTTCGCGACAAGGTTATCCTCGGACCTTCCACTTTTTGGCTGTTATCTCGATCCGTCGATTTGTTAAAAAAAATCTCGATCCGTCGATCGGAGCTGAGGAGTCACGGTTCACGGAACATGCCGCCCCCTGCCGCCCCTGACTGACTGTTGACGCCGGCGTGACGGTGACGTCCTGGTTTTGGTGGCCGGTGCCCTGCTGCCTCCGGTCACTCGTGTGCAGTTTGCACGACCACGCAGTAACAGAGGCTTGCTGATTCACTATTTCTCCCTGGTAAAATTTAATCTTCTACTCTTCGTCTTATTATAGAAAATTATTATCTACTTTCATAGCTACTCTCTCCATTCCAATTTATAAGATATTTTGATTTTTTTAGATACATTACTTTTATTATGCATAATCTAGACGTAGTGTATATATAAGTGCATAGCAAAACTTATGTATCTTGAAAAGCCAAAACGTCTTATAATTTGAAATGGAGAGAATATTTGCTAACATCACAAACAACAAATTGATTAATTATTTAGCATTGTGTTGTTTAATATTTATGCTCTTCTGAAGAGAAACTCTCTCGGTTAAGCTTTTCGAAATAAAGAGGCACAAAGTGTATCAATGGTTTATGAGCATCTCAAATTGGTGTTGCTTCTACCCGTGGCAACGGCAAGTGTGGAAAGTATTTTCTGCAATGGTTTTAGTGGCAACAAAGTTACGAAATATGGTGGAGATAGTCTTTTAGATGATTGTCTAGTCACTTTCACTGAGCGGAATATTTTCTTTAAAGTTGGTGAAGATGATATAATCAAGATATTTATGTCCCTTCGAAAGCGTCAAATAAAATAGTCAGAAATAGAGTTGTAAGTCTCTTGTACTCTTTTGCTCCTATATTTCAATTATCGGTATGCCTTTTGAACTATTTATATTGTATTTAGTGGATGGTTTTAACTTAACTAATCCATAAATTTAAGCCTTATTGTGTTATTTAGTGCACTTATACCGAATCATGTAGTCGATTTTACAATTATTACTGAATTACTAATATGGATTTACCGAATTGTATATGAAAATTTTTAGGCGGCATACCCTGATCTAAAATCCTAGATTCGCCACTGGCTGAAAGCGCATGTTATACGCATATGTTTCGAGTGTTTCGGATGTTTTAAATGTATGTTGCAAGTATTTTGTATGGTGTTGCAAAAGCAGATTGGGATGTTGCATATGTTGTAATGGTTGTATACATATGTTGCAAACGTCTATTCCCAATGTTTCATATGTTTTTTCGGACGTATGTCGAGAGTGTGTTTATCTGGATGTTGCATATGTTTCACACATATGTTGTAAGTATTTTATCTGGATGTTGCGTATGTGTTGCAATGGTTTTCAAGTGTTTCATATGTTTTTTTCAAGTGTTTCAGACGCATGTTTCAAGCGCTTTATCTGTCTTCAGACGTATGTTGCGAGTGTTGTATCTGGATGTTTTAAAAGTTTGTATCTTCCTCCTCGCCTTCTGCTACTTCGCCTTGGTGTCTCCTTTTCGCCTTCTGCTGCCTTGCATCATTCTCAAACTGCGGAGGGGGGCGCGGTGGGGCCAGTGGAGGGGGCGCGTCGGGGGATGGCAGCGCGGATGCGAGCGCACACTCCCCCCTTTTCTGTTACGTCGGTAGGTAGCGCTTCGGTCCCTTTAGTTTCTCTGTTACGCGGGATGTTGAGATGGGACGATCCAGCCCAAGGTTCGGTTAGCTGAGCTGCATCCGGGCACGTTGCTGGCGCTGGATGTCCAGGCGCTAGTGCCTCCGTTTCTAGATACTCCCTCCATGTTCATATAGAAAGTCGTTTTGAGGTTGTCTTAAGTCAAATATCTTAAACTTTAACTATAAATAATTTTTTTTGTTTGAGTTTGAAAATATGAAAGTGATATAAGTAAAATCATCTCGAAACGTAGTTTTATAAAAGTATATATTGACTATATTTTATAATATTTTATAGCAAGACCGTGTCAATGTCTAAAACAACTTTGTTTAAAGAACGGAGGGAGTATAAAACAAGCAGGTAGAGATGTACAGTGTACAAGTCGTCTTTTTTTTTAACTCGGTGTACTACAAGTCAACAGAGCTGGAGACGTAAAACAAGCAGCACGGTGCAGAGACAGATTCACGTTGATCAAATTTACACCTCAGCACTTAAGTACCATCACAAAGCAAGTCAACTTCGTTACACGGCCAAACGAGATCTCGTGACAACACAATTCCAGTCCCGACCATGACCACGGGACCATCATCACTCAACATGTCATCTATACTTGAGATTAACTCGGTATGAATTAAATGTGGCCCTTGTCAAAAGAGCTCAGATTCCTCAGCAAAATGCAAAACGGAACGTAACGCTATCGACAGGTGGCAAGTACACTAATAAGATCCGAAAAAAAGAAGGCCTACAAAGAGAATGATCCGGTGTTTCAGTGGTGCAAGGAGCAGGGGGCTTCAAAAAACAAACACCGAGCTCTTCCTTTCCTAGCTGCAATTAGTGTCCGGGAGAAGGACTGGATGCTGGATCAAACTGACTGGCACATGGCAGCCAATGCTGCCCTAGAATCTGAATTCTGGGTCGACGTCCATTGCCCATTTAAATTTCGCGATAAGAGATTTGTTGAAATCTGTCAGCGCAACAGCAGGTTCAGCAACTACAGGCCTTTGCAACAGGGAGCTTGGAGGAAAACATATGTTGTCCAGAAACTACATACCTTCTCAAAAGGGACCTCATGGCGTTTGCACCATGCGATGGTAATCCTAGGATCAAGGTACTTGATCTTTGATGTTCCAAGTGCAACCGTCTTCAGATCATCTTTTATATTCTTATCCATCTCCATCTTCTCTATCTTTCCTTCAAGCATTGCGATCTTCTTTTCGAACCTGCAAGTGGGTTTTGTGAGGTTGCCTACACATTGCTCTTTGTTTTAATAATATATACAAAATACAACAAAATGTGTGATTGAGGTGTTACGCTTCAGGAGCCAAGTCCCTCTTTTGCTTCCCCTCTTTATCATATCCTAGAGGCTTCCCTTTCTTCGCTTTGCTCAAGTCTGCCTTCAGCTCCTCCATTTGGGACTGGAGAAGAAAAGGCAAGTGTGTCAGACAGTTCAAGAAATCACAAAGCTATTGGCAGAAACTTTTGTTGATAACTTGCAGCAGAAACCAAACCTTCAATTCATCAATCTTTTCGTTCAGTCTAGTCATCTGGGATTCATGTGATTTTGAGACACTACGCTGATGGTTACAGATTATGGCAACCTGAGCATACGAGAAAGGGTAGTCCAAAGTAAAAAAGAATGATGATA
This sequence comes from Miscanthus floridulus, assembly GCF_019320115.1. Lineage (NCBI taxonomy): Eukaryota > Viridiplantae > Streptophyta > Magnoliopsida > Poales > Poaceae > Miscanthus > Miscanthus floridulus. The sequence continues at coordinate 59,866,155 of NC_089587.1, read as the reverse complement.
AAAGTAGTTATAATTTTTCCCCCTGAGTAGGAAAAGATAGTACCTCTTTGTTTGCTCGTTGATAGAAAGCGATTCTTTCTACAAGAGTTACATCTTCTATTTCTTCATGCAACTGTAATTTCAGCACAAGTACACATACATTTAGACCATGGTAGCACATGAATGGAACATAAAAAATCATGCGTACATGTGTGCAACATTGATCAACTGCTTATTTGCAGTTAAGTTGAGCTGTACGTATACAAGTAACATTTATAAAAACTAAAATACCAGAAGAAAACAATAATAACAGATGCCCTAGATGGTACTAGTGCACAAGATGAACTCCAACATTTACTCCACCAGCTCTAAGCATTGGTGGAAACTTAAGCAGTTTGAAAGAATAAATATAGAACAGAAACCCATTGAGTCAAGATTGCTTTCAACATGCAATTCTGTCCAATGTGATGGAAGCATTGTATGTACGGAACACTTCTGCAGTAAGCCCAGGCATTAGATCCTTTAAGTGAGCATTTAGCCTAGTTGTATCTAGCTTGTCAAAGAGATCTTCTCCCGCCTTCTTTCCTATATAAGACAATAACTGAATGATTAGGGTAGAAACAGAGAGAGACAGAAGACTTTTCAAAACAAAGCGGAAAAAATTGTAGTATGTGAGAGAGATACCAGTAAGGAAACCCTCAATTGCCTTATACACAAGCTCTTCAACCTCAGCAGTGTAAAAGTATCTTATAGAATCTTTACCCAAAGTCAAACTGTAAAGTTCATTAAAAGTCATATATTCAGATTACATCAGAACTAACCAGTCATATCTGAGTGAACATGGTGAATAGATGTTGAAGATCAATACCTGAATCTTATTTGGCGGAATACAAGTAATATTATCAACCTTCAACATACAGCAACCAACAGTGTCAGCTTCATCATTGTCCTAAAAATGATTTAAAATGGTAATTAAGAATAAATAAAACTCATGTTGGCATATTTTTTTTAAAAGGACAAAGTCAAAAGGTACTGTAAAAAGTTAGGGTACAAGAACCCATGTGCACACTCGACATGTAGGAAACCAAATTGCCAACAGAGACACCACAGATAGACCTAACACTGTAGAATAAACTGGAACATCACTCATAGCCACTGAACACAGGTTCCAGTTGGATGTACCTTTTCATTGCCTGCCCTAAGGGCTACTTTATCTATAAGATATGTTGCCACAGCAATTTGCATCCTGGTCACATCTTTGTTTTTGAAATCTTCTGTATAATTCTCACGAATTCTTTGTATGTGACCCTGCCAATGACATGCAAGAAAATTATATGAACGTGCAGACTTAAAATCTCCATATATACAAACTGAACTTCCCCACCTTCAATTTTCTGGACTTCTCATACTTCTCTTTGTCACTTTGCCCCCTCAGTGAGCTGCTTTCTGCCAGGAAAACATACTTGAAATCCTTTTGGCTAATGGGATCATTCCAAAAGGCCAACCACGTAGCCGTATTGTCATGTTTCACTTTCTTCCAACTGCAGCACACATGAACAATCAAACTTTTTTTTTCTCGAACACGCAGGAGAGCTGTGTATCATTGTATTAAAAGAAGGAGAAAAGAGACATGAACAATCAAACACTGCTTGCATGTAAGGAACCTATTTGCATACATGGTTTATAAATAAAGGATCCAGGAAAATGGTACCTTTCTCCAGATATCAGGCACTCAGGGACTGGAGCTCCTTCTCCAATATTTATTGTGATATCGTTTGGTTGACTGCGGCGCTTCAGTTTTCCCATCTAAAACATATGTAACAAAGAGCCTAAAAAAGATGGCACTTACTCGAAACAGAAAAAAAAACATGTGTATTTACATGCTATTAAATCTGCACCTTTGGATGTTCTCCACGTCCCCTGAACAAACCAGGTTGTTCTACTCTGAAATTTCCGACCTGGAACAAGAAAAAATTTAGTTAAGTACAAATGTTTGGCAAAATGTTCTTGAACTAGTGGAGCACAGATACCAACAGCAGCTCACATGCAAGTATGATAATGGGTTCATAGGAACAGCTATTTATTACTGAGGAAACAGTTTATCGTACATTGTCACTCATACCATTCTTTGCATCTAGTGCAAGAATCTTAACATGACTAACCAAACAATTCCTGACTAGTAAAGTATTGATCTAGTACAACAACAGAAAAAGGAGCAAGAGAACTATCTGTAAATTAAGACACATTATCAAACTATGTCAGTGTATAAAAAAGCCACCTTCTCTTTAACACCATCTACAGCAGCCCACATGTATTTCTCCTCTTGTTTCAATTTCTCCTCCTGCAATGCTTTTTTCTCCTGTAAATAACAGCAATTTGATCACTATAAGAGGACATTTTTTTCTCAAACAACACAGGAGAACTGCGTGTCATTTCATTAAGAAAGAGGGGACTGTACAAAATGTACTCAAAAAATGGGAGAGGACATCAGTAGGACATATGAAGTTAGAATTCATTGTGCAGACTAAGTCAGACATGCAGCTTTAGATTCAACCCAAGAAAGAAACGCGCAATTACCTCTGCTGTCATCTGCTTCTTCTCCTTCTCTCTGAGGTGCCATTCATATATTGGTGTGAAATCACAAAGCTTGAATTTCTTAATAATATGATCTTTTCCAATAATTTTTCTCCAGTCTGTGAAAAAGTTATCAACAAATCTTCTTTTGCTCGCATATTCTGTGTTTTTCATCACAGCAAACATTGTTGCAATCTGTAATGCGATGAATTAACATAGAAGGAATTTATATGAAGCACTGTTTGGATTTCGGAATGATTTTATCATTTTATGACTATGTCATCCTTGTTGCTACATATAAAAATTTGGAAACAAAGCAACAAAGAACATTAATATATCACCTCCTCTTGTTCTGGTGTCAGATCAACAGGTTGCCCGTTGTAAAGCATTTTGACACCATGAGGCTTGTAAGGAGGGAAAATAACACCATTGTGCTCCAACATAGTCCATTTCTTTCCTCCACCAGATCCAGGAGGTACCTTCTTCAGTTCAGTCGATCCCTGAAAATCCACAAACAGTGTGACAAAATTAGCACCCAATTTTTGCACAGGGCCAAAAGTCTGCTCCCCCTTCTCCCCATCGCTAGCACAACTAGACGACAGAGGCGGAGCCAGCACAATATATATAGGTGTAAATATGTACACGTGATAATTTTATTTGCAAAAAAAAAACGAAGTTAGTGTATAATGCATATTATGTCCATGCAAATTGGGTCAGGTACAAACACAAATAGCTTACTCTAGGGTTTGGGATGCTTGGTTCCCCAAAGCGTGAAGGGATAGGGTGGTGTTAGGGACATGTGTCTGTATGTCTGAATGTCTGTCAGGTGTGCCCTGGATGTCAGGCAGTGGCAACCAGAGGCATAGTATATAGTAGCCAAATATACAAAGGGGCGTGGACGGCAAGGCGAAAGGGCATCGAGACATTTTTTACTCATCATCAAAACCATCTGAAACAAAATCAAAGTATTCCACCACTACCGTTCTTCCTCCTCCTCTGCTATTACTCTCTCTCGTGTCGTGTACCCCGATACTTTGCTTGCTATTACTCTCTCTCGTGTACCCGGATACTTTGCTTCTAGCGTCTTCTAGAACCTTCCTGTGTTCCTCCTATCATCGATTCCCCCTGCTTGCTGCCTATCCTAAAGACCTAAACTCTGCTCGTCCTAGGTTTAGGTTGTGTCGGAAGTCGGATCAAGTTAGTCATCAATGCTTGGCTGTGCTTCTTAATTAATGGTGGTGGCTGGAGTCGGTCGCTAATAGATGGAAAGGGAAGGGAAGGCGCGGGTCGTACTTGGTGGATGCTCGTCGCCGGCGAAGCGCCCGGCGAAGAGTCGAAGACCAGCGTAGGTTGGCGCTGCTCGCCCAGCTGTCGCTTCTAGGAGAGGACCACGAGAGCGAGGGAGCGTGGAGAGAAAGGTTTGGATGAAGGGTGATCGGTGGAGGCCTGGAGGGGTATGTACGCGGGAGGAAAGAAGTAGGCGAGCCCACCTCAGGACAGCCCACCACCAGTGCACAGCACAAGAGTACAGACCCATGCCAGAGCCTGGGACCGGCCCAAAACCACAAGTCAATCTTCTCTTAGGTCCCAAAATTTTACAAAATTTTTCAAGATTCCCCGTCACATCGAATCTTTAGACGCATCCATGAAGTATTAAATATAAATAAAAAATAAAACTAATTACACAGTTTAGACGAAATTCACGAGACGAATCTTTTAAGCCTAATTAGACTATGATTGAACACTAATTGCCAAATAACAACGAAAGTGCTACAGTACCGTTTCCAAAAAAAAATCGCCAGCTAAACAAGGCCCTAATAATCTACTTACGTATTTTAATGGAAAAAGTCCATTTTACCTCACTGAACTATCCTTGAAGTTTAGTTTTCCTCTATGAATTTAAAAACTGGGTAAACCACCTCCCTTAACTTTTAAAACCGTTCATTTAACCTCACTGACCCGATTATAGGTGGTTTTAAAGGTGGTTTTGTCTTTTTTATTTTTTTTTATTTCGGCTGAATTTTTTAAAAAATCATAGTAAATCACAAAAAATCATAAAATATAAAATCTAATTTTTATGGACTCCACACGAGTAGATCTACACAGTGAATATATAATATGGTATGCTTTAGTACAAAGTTTTTGTTGTAGCTTTAGATCTATGCTTTTCTATAATTAATTCAAATCTACAGTTTCTATGGTCCAATTGTGGTGAAATTTTTATGGTAGGCTAATTAGAATATGATTGAATTATAGTAAAAATTTCATGCTCATTGAATCATGTGTAACTAAGTTATAGATTTATTTAGTTTTATACTTGTTAAATAATTTTAAAATAGTTAAAAGTGTGTAAAAATAGAAACGAGCATGAAATTTTTACTACAGTTAAATTATACAATAATTAGACTTTCATAAAAATTTCACCACAATTGGACCATAGAAACTGCAGCTATGAAATAATTACAGAAAAGCATAGATCTAAAGCTACGACAAAAAGTTTGTACTAAAGTATATCGTATTATGTGTTTACTGTGTAGATCTACTCATATAGAATCCAACAAAGTTGGATTTTCTATTTTATGATTTTTTATGATTTACTATAATTTTTCAAATATTTAGCCAAAATAAATAAAAAAGAAAAAGACAAAACCGCCTTTGAAAACCACCTATAACCGGGTAAGGGAGGTAAAATGAACGGTTTTAAAAGTTGAGGGATGTGGTTTATCTGGTTTTTGAGTTTAGGGAGAAAAACTAAACTTCAAGAAAAGTTCAGGGAGGTAAAATGGATTTTTTCCTATTTTAATCTTTACAAATCAAACTCTCTAATGTTAGGACCGGAATTTCTAAACATCGTTGGTCGATGTTGTTAAGCGTGGGCCACCGAGCTAGGCAGGTATATGGGCTGGCTAGTTGGACGTGTTGCCATGTTAGCCCACCAGATTATTCGGCTCACCTTCAACCCATTTGTTGTGGCCGTACTGCGGCATCTCCCCATGCCATGACCTTAATGGGCTTAGTCGTAGGGATTTTTTTTTAATTTTTCTAAAAAAAAGTTAAATTTATTTTTGGAAAAATATTTGTTTGATTCAAAAAGTGCAAAACTATACTACTACCATCGACTGAAATGGTGGAAAGAAATTTTTGCCTATTGAGCTACTGGATTTCAGTTACCGCTATTTTAATTGGTGGAATTTTATTTTTCTTCCGGCTTATCTTTAAAAATCATCACTTTTATCTTACAAATAGCTTACAAGATTTTCATTTGAAACCATCTTGGTACCAAATTAATTGATATAATGTTTAGATCTACAAATAAAAATCTGAACATTATGTCAATTATTTAGGTATTAAAAACGACTTTAAGTTGCAAAGTCATGAACTACTAAGTTATTATAAGTCTCCTCAAGATCTATAAATTTTATCTTTAGCCGAGCTCATATATAAAGTTAGAATTTTTAATGTGAATCGTGTAGAAAAAAATCCACCAATTCAAGTGGCAGTAAAAAAATCTGTCATCTCAATTGGTCGAGTTTACTTCCCGCCAATTCAATTGCGGCAATAGTATAGTTTTGCACATTTTTGGTTGAACAAATAATTTTGCAAAAATGAATTTAAACATATAAAAAATCTAGTGGTAGAGCTCACCCTAATAACATCGTCATGCCTTGGCTATGAGGTAAAAAAAAATTGTTTTTTTAGCAAAAAAAATATGGTGGAGGTAAATCTAAGCTGGATAAAAGTTGGAGGAGAATAGGAGGGAGGACTTTCTCTTTAGCGAACTCATTATCGTCTGATAGGGATCATCCACGTGCAAGGATAAAGGGCTTTCGCTTTTATATCGTACTCCCTCCATCCTAAATTGTAAGTCATTCCAAGAATCTTGGAGAGTCAAAGTTTTTTAAGTTTGACCAAATTTATATAACAAAATAATAATATTTAGCATACCAAGTAAGTATCATTAGATTCTTCATTAGTTATATTTTCATATTATACCTATTTGATGTCATCAATCTTTGTGTTTCTCTCTATAATTTTAGTCAAACTTGAAAAAGTTTGACTCTCCAAGATTCTTGAAATGACTTACAATTTGGGATGGAGGGAGTACTTATTATCGTCTGATACGGACCAAAAGGATCTCAGTCGCCGCCTGGGCCAGCAGACAGCCCAGAGGTGGCAGCAACGGGGACGAGGGCTGGGCTCGCGTGTGGCATATACTGGCATCAGGGTCCAGTGCTGAGAGTTGTGGGAAGGAGAGAAGGTAGAGAGAGAGCGACGGATTTTTGATCCGATGGATGAAATTCACGGGACCGGCCTCGTAAACTGTGAAATAATCAGTAGGTTTTTGCGGCTGCTGCTGCTGCTGATTTAGTGTGAGAGATTTCATGGCTGAAAAGTAGTGCCGGTTCATATAGATGGTCTCAAAAAGAAAAGAAAGTAAAATCCTCCCAGTATTCTATTCCTAATCCTAATAATTGAAGATGTTATTTTGTTCCTGCCTATAGCCCTATGTATACCCTCTAATCCCTGACATGTGGGTGCCTCTGCGATTAGCCTTTGCTCTGTATCTGGTTCGTGCTGGGGATGGGGCGGACGGGCAGGGCGACCGCGGCGAAGCGCCAAAGAAACCCAAAGCTGGCTCGATCCACTGGAATACCCGATGCGATTACTCAATCACGGGACAATAGAGGAGGCAGAGGCAGGGCGTGAAGCGCAATCTGAATCCAAGACCCCGTGTAGCATGACATGATGCTTCCGCTCTGCTTGGGTGGTCTGTGAGGGGTTTCAACTATGTTACCAAAATTCCTTCATTTGTTCTCTATATACGTCTATACCAGCTGTAAGACTTTGGAGGACAACGCCCACAAGCAAAAGCTGACCAACTTCCGCTACAAGCAGGCAGGGCAGCTGGAGACGTAAAGACAACAAGAACACAGCTGACATAGTGACATATCATACTCAACTTCGATCAGATTCACACCTCAGCACTTCTCTCAAATCCACAACTGACAAGGCAAGTTCACTTCTCGACCAAACACGATTCCAGTCCCACAATGACCACGGGATCATCACTCAACAAGTCATCTATATTTGAGATTAACTCAGTATGAATTGAATGTCCGACCGTTCTCAAACGAGCTCAGATTCCTCAGCAAAATGCATACAGAACTTAACGCAATCGAACGGTGGCAAGTACACTAAGAAACGAAAACAAAAAAAAAGGGCCTACAGAGAGAATGCCGGGTGCTTCCTTCGTTCCAGGAGCAGGGGGACTTTGAAAAAACCAACACCGAGCTCTTTCCTTTCCTAGCTGCAATTAGTGTCCAAGGACAAGGGCTGGAAACTGGGCCAAACTGACTAGCACATGGCCAATGCTCTCCTAGAATCTGAAGTCCGGGTCGACGTCCATTGCCCATCCAAATTTCGCGATAAGAGATTTGTTGAAAATCTGTCAGCAGAACAACAGGTTCAGTAACTGCAGGCCTTTGCAACAGGGAAACTTGGAGAAAAACAATTGTTTGTCAGAACCAGAAACTAACATACCTTCTCAATAGGGACCTCATGGCGTTTGCACCATGCCACAGTAATTCTAGGATCAAGGTAGTTGATCTTTGATGTTCCAAGTGCAACCGTCTTCAGATCCTCTCTTGTCTTCTTATCCATCTCCATCTTATCTATCTTGCCTTCAACCATTGCGATCTTCTTTTCAATCCTGCAAGTGGGTTTTGTGAGGTTGTCTATACCTTGCTCTTTGTTTTAATAATATATACAAAATACAACAAAATGTGTGATTGAGGTGTTACACTTCAGGAGCCAAGTTCCTCTTTTGCTTCCCCTCTTTATCATATCCTAGAGGCTTCCCTTTCTTTGCTTTGCTCAAGTCTGCTTTCAGCTCCTCCATTTGGGACTGGAGAAGAAAAGGCAAGTGTGTCAGACAGTTCAAGAAATCACAAAGCTATTGGCAGAAACTTGAGCTGATAACTTGCAACAGAAACCAAACCTTCAATTCATCAATCTTTTCATTCAGTTTAATCATCTGGGATTCATGTGATTTTGAGACACTACGCTGATGGTTACAGATTATGGCAACCTGAGTATACGAGAAAGGGCAGCCCAAAGTCAGGACGAATGATGATACAAGTAGTTAGTTTTCCCCCCATAGTAAAAGATAGTACCTCTTTGTTTGCTCGTTGATAGACTGCGATTTTTTCTAGAAGAGTTCCATCTTCTGTTTCTTCATGCAACTGTAATATCGGCACAAGTACATATACACTTAGACCATTCTACCAGGATGGTAGTCACATGAACAAAGCATAATAACATGCTTACATGTTATCAGAAAGTTAAAAATCAGAGGTTCAAAAAAACTGAAGATATGACAAACTGTGTAACATTTACCAACTACTTGTTTGCATTAAGTTGAGCTGTAGGTACAAGTAACATTTATAAACACTAAAATACGGAAGAAAACAATACGTTTACATCAACAGCTCTATGCATCCGTGCAAACCTAAGAAGTTTGAAAGAATGGACAACTGAAACCCAGTAAGACAAGATTCTTTTCAACTTACAATTCCGTCCAATGTGATGGAAGCATTATATGTACGGAACACTTTTGCAGTAAGCCCAGGCATTAGATCCTTCAAATGAGCATTTAGCCTAGTTGTATCAATATTGTCAAAGAGATCTTCTCCCGGCTTCTTTCCTATAAAACCAGAAGTGAATGATTAGGGAAGAGATAGAAGAGATTTAAAACAAAAGGAAAAAAATGAGAATTATGTGTGAGAGATACCAGCACGGAAACCCTCAATTGCCTTGTACACAAGCTCTTCAACCTCTACGGTGTTAAAGTATCTTATTGAATCTTTACCCAGAAAGTCAAACTGCAAAGTTGATTAAAAGTCATATACTCAAAATGCATCAGAATTAACTAGTCATATTGAGTGAATATGGTGAATAATGTTGAAAATCAATACCTGAATCTTATTTGGGGGCATACACGTAACATTATCAACCTTCAGCGTACAGCAACCAACAGTATCAGCTTCATCATCATCCTAAAAATGATTTAAAATATTAACCAAGAATAAGTCATGTTGGCACATATTCCAAAGAAGCTCAAAGCCAAAAAAACAAGTAACGTAAAAAATTTAGGTGATGACTATATGCTATCAGAAACATTTTCTTCAGAAAGTAGCTCAGCATGTAAAATTGTGGTGGCCAGTGTCTCAGCTAACCCTTCCTATAGTGGTCTTGGTGCAAAAGTGTTTTTTTATAATAATTCTAGTGTTGCTGATGCCAATGAGATGTCATATAAAAGCAAGCATACATGTCCAGGCTTGCATAAATAAAAGAACCTATGTGCAAACTCCAAATGTAGGAAATCAAATAGCCACCAGACACATCACGGATAGATAATAACACAAGAATAAACTAGAACATCACTCCTAACCACCAAACACATGTTCCAGTTGGATGTACCTTTTCATTGCCTGCCCTAAGGGCCAGTTTATCTATAAGGTATGTTGCCACAGCAATTTGCCTCCTCGTCACATCTTTGTTTTTGAAATCTTTTGTATAATTCCCACGAATTCTTTGTATGTGACCCTGCCAATGGCACACAAGAAAATTATATGTACGTCAGTACGTGCATACTCAAAACCTCCAATATATACAAACTGAACTTCCCCCACCTTCAACTTTCTGGACTTCTCATACTTCTCTTTGTCACTTTGCCCTTTCAGTGAGCTGCTTGCTGCCAGGAAAACATACTTGAAATCCTTTTGGCTAATTGGATCATTCCAAAAAGCCAGCCATGTAACAGTATTGTCATGTTTGACTTCTTTCCAACTGCAGGACACATGAACAATCAAACACTGCTTGCATGCTATTTGCAAACACAGTTTATACACAACAGATCAGGGAAAATGGTACCTTTCTCCAGGTATCGGGCACTCAGGGACTGGAGCTCCTTTTCCAATATTTATCGTGATATCGCTTGGTCGAATGCGTCGCTTTAGTTTTCCCATCTGAAACAATGTAAAAAAAAGCCTAAAAAGATGGCACTCACTTGACAAAGAAAGGCACGTGTATTTTACAAGACATTAAATCTGTACCTTTGGATGTTCTCCACGTCCCCTGAACAAGCCAGGCGGTTCTACTCTGAAATTTCCAACCTGGAATGGAACAAATAAATAATTTAATCAAGTAGAAATGTTGGCAAAATGATTTTGAAGTAGTAGAGCACAGAAACAGTAGCTTATATGCAAGTGCAACAATGATGTCATACAAACAGTTATTTATTACTGAGCAAACTGTTTATCATACATCATCACACCATTCTTCACATCTGGTGCAAGAATCTTAACATGGCAAAAAAAAAGTCCCACCTTGTAAAAGCTATCGATCTAGTACAGCAGCAGAAAAGGGACCAAGAGAACTATCTATAGATTAAGACACACATTATCAGCTCACATATTATAAAACTATGTCAGTGTATAAAAATTTACCTTTTCTTTAACACCATCTACAACAGCCCACATGTACTTCTCCTCTTGTTTCAATTTCTCTTCCTTCAATGCTTTTTTCTCCTGAAAATAACAGCAATTTAATCACAATGAGAGGGCATTCTGCAGAGCAAGTCAAACATGCAGCTTTGTTTCAACAAAAAAAACACTTGCCGCTGTTGTCATCTGCTTCTTCTTCTCCTTCTCTCTGAGGTGCCATTCATATATTGGTGTGAAATCACAAAGCTCGAACTTCTTAATAATATGGTTTTTACCAAGAATTTTTCTCCAGTCAGTGAAAAAGTTATCAATGAATGTTGGCTTGCCCGCATAGTCTGTGTCTTTCATAACAGCAAACATTGTTGCAACCTGCAGCACAAAGAATTAACAGGGTAGGAAATTATATGAACTGTTTGGATTTCAGAGCTACTTCATGACTACGTCATCCTTGTTGCTTACATATAAAAATTTGGAAACAAAGCAACAAAGAACATGAATATATCACCTCCTCTTGTTCTGGTGTCAGATCAACAGGTTGCCCATTGTAAAGCATTTTGACACCATGAGGCTTGTATGGAAGAGGGAAAATAACGCCATTGTGCTCCAAGGTAGTCCATTTCTTTCCTCCACCAGATCCAGGAGGGACCTTCATTGTCTTTGAGAACTGAGAATTTTTCATGTTCTTCTTTAATTTCCCTTTCCCTTTCAGTTTCTTTATGTCCTTCGCCGCAGAAGCAGGACTCTTCTTGACGATACTCTTTGTAGATAGCTTGCCTTTCGAAGACTCCCCCATTTTCAGCCTTTGTGCAAGAGGTGTGTTGTCATTGTCATCTGTCTTGATTTCTCTTTTAACGATTGCAGAAGCTGAAGCATTTGAAGGCTTTGCCTTCTTAAGAGCTGAACTTGTTTGATTCCTATTGTCTAGAGGCCTTTTGCCCAAACTTCGTTGGCCATTTGTATCACTGTTTAACCCTTTGCTGGAAGAAGCTGTTTTTAGGTTTCCACTGCCAGCAACTTTTGAAAATCTGGCAGCCAATGGCTTCTCATCCTCTGAATCTTCAGAGACATTACCTCCACTTTTTGGACCGGCATTACTGGGCAACCTGCTTGCCAATGGTTTATCATCATCTGAATCTTTGTCAGGCTGCTCAACCTTTGGTGCCGCAGTCCTCTGTGGAACAGGCTTACTCGCGCTGTTGGAAGACATTTTGGACGAGTTGAACTTGAGACTCAATGGCTTATCATCGTCATCTGAGTCATCCGCCTTCTGAACCCCGGTATCAACTCTCTTCAACTTCTTCTCCTCAGCCTTTCTCCTCAACCCAATCGGCACCTCATCATCTGAATCGTCAGACCTCTCATCTTTCACAAGAGGTCTTTTCAGTTTACTCTTGTCAATGCTATTATTACCCTTTGAACTATGTTGTGCCGAACTGTTTGGCTGGCCAGACCCCGAAGGCCAATGGTTTGGGCTGGACGACGGTGGCTTCATATGCATTGGTCTCGAAGCCCCGGTCACGCCGTTCTTCTGTGGATTGGGAACCACAGGTTTGGGGCTCCTAACAGGGTTCCCAGCGCCTCCTGACGACCCGTCCTGCTTGGAGGGGGTGGGCCTGGCAGTCTTCAGAGAGTTGCTTGTCCTCTTGAACGAAATTGGAGCGTCGTCGTCGTCCTCGAACATAGCAGGGTTGTTGCTAGGGTTGACGACCGCCATCGCCGTCGCGGTGGTGAGCCTGTCACCACCGGATCAGAAGGACCAAGTCAGCCACGCCTGCAAGAGGAGCACAAACACATGTCCGCATAAGCAAATCAACAGATATGGAAGAGCAGCACAGGAAATTCAGATAATCGAGCTGAGCAGCCTATCCCCGAATCGAACCATCTATTCATTGGAGACCCCTACACCACCCCAATCCCCAATCCCAATGTTCCTATGGACTACCGTCTCCTGAATCAGGACAGACGCTAGCACAATCGACTTGCACCCAGTCAATTCTGGATTACCGTCTCCAGAATCAGGACAGACGGTAGCACAATCGAGTTGCACCCAGCCAATTCTGGATTGGGAAACACCCTTCGCCCAATGGCTGGCGCCAGATTAAGTCGAGCAACACACGGGGGAGCAGCACAACCACCGCTCCCCCGCACCCCCGCCTCCAGATCGCCCCCCAATGACGACGCGACCCCACCCCATCGGAAGGGCGGAACCCGCGGCCGATCCAGCGGCCGCGCGCGACCCCGTCGTCGTCGTCCCCACCACCGACCAATCCCCACCCAGACCCCGCGCGCGACCACCCGCGGCGGGGGTCAGGAAACCGAACGGAGATGGAGCGAGAGTTCCGAGGGACGCACCGACCGAGGCGCGCCCGCGCGGAGGTGGCGCGGCAAGTCAGGTCCGGTCCGGCGCGCGTACGGATCCCCGCGGCGGCAGGTGCGCTCCTCCTCCGGCGAGCGAAGCGGCGGGCCGATGGGCGGGACGGGGACGGGGACGGGGACGGGGGCGGGCTAGGGTTAGGGCGCGCCGCTTGCTTATCTATCTCACCTCTCGTCCCTCTCTCTCTCGCTGCTCCCTCGCTCTCGTATTTCTATCCCCCGCCTCGGCCTCGCGTCGCGTCAAGCGTCAAGCGTCCTCGTCTTTCTTCCTTCCTTTCCTTTCTCCCTCGGTGCCCTCGTCTCGGGGTGGGGTTACGGGCTTGCCGGGCCCACCGGCAGAGAGACCGAAGCGGTGGGAGGATAGTACTGGTAATGTAGTAGCGTGGGCCCCGCGCGCAGGGACACGTAGGTGGCGTGAGCTGTTTGGCGGACCGGTGCGGCGGTGCCCGGGGCGCCTCGCCCAGCACGGGCCCGCATGTCAGTGGGCTGTTTTGGATTAAGGAAAATGTCATACGGGGTTCGCGTGGGAAGAAGCTAGCTTGTGGACGCGATCCTGGGATTACGTTTCTCCATCACAGGAAAGTACGTTTTCCGGAATCAGAAAGCGCGACGTCCGTGTTGCATTTACCAACTGCTACAGTGGTTTTTAATCCGTGGTCGCTTCATCGGGCACAAGCCTTGCTTGTTTTGGCACCACCGTCTCTTTAGTCTTTACCTTCCATTCATGATCGTTAGTATATGAGAGCCTGTTTGATTAACTGGACTAATTCTTAGTCCAACTAAAATTAAGGTGGCTAAAATTTAGTTCTGTGATGTTTGAATAATTGAATATGGACTATTGAGAGCGACTAACACTTAGTTAGGTAGCCTTAAAATTATTCCACCTTTTTAATCGGCCTATTTTACTAAATTTAGTCCAAATAGGCCCTAAGTATAAATTGTCATCAAACTATTTAGGTCACATACATCATGTATATTGTACATCTGTTCTTTACTTCGATAAGACAAAGGTGGTTCTAATCGTGTCCTGCTCCATCCATTTCTAATTATACACTTAACTTAATTTTAGTTTTGTCTTGAGGTCAAGGCTTTTTATATATAAATATGTTAACATCTACATTCCCAAAAATACACTATCTACACATATTTCTTAGAAGAATCCAATTAACCTAATGTGATGTGGTGGATGTTGGTAAGTTTTTCTATACACATATACGCGGATAGCTTGCAATTAAAGATTGAAAAAAATAGTGGGATCACATAGCTATTAGGGGAAGATTTATGAATAGTTAGTGGTGGATGAAGTGAATAACTTGCATATTGAGATAGACTTATAGTGGGATTAGCTTTATAAGATATATATATATATATATATATATATAGATGTTTGAGAAAAATAGTTTACGTTGCATCCCGAACCAAAGTGAGAAGCTTGCCGCCCTGTCTTGTTTTTTTAATCAGAAACTGAGAAGGTTGTGAACGCAAGTTATTCCTTCCTTCATTGACAAATAATAACTCGTAAAGTAAAAGCAAAGTGAGGAAGGCTTCATCAGTTGGGGCAAAAACGTTGGATAGCATAATTCATCTGTACTCTTTCCATTTTTCCAAGGCGTATTAGGCTTGTTTTAAATTAGATATTTTTAACTTGACTATCAATTTTAAAATCTATTTAGTTTCATAACATGTGAACCATATATTATGAAAAGTACTTCTTACAGTAAATTTTAAAACATAAATCTTATGTTGTTAGCCTATACAAATTTTTTTTTAAAAAATGATAGTTAAAGATAGAAATATATTGAAAAAAACTAATATGACAAGTAAAAAGAACGGAGTAGTCTTCACAACCATATGATAGGTTAGATACTAACTCAATGTAGCTTATGTATATATTCAACCATATGGTTAGTTCATAGAAGCCCTTTTTTGGGTAACTTTTGGTCCCTTATACACCTCTGTATGCAATTATATTCAAGATAATCTTGTTTCTAAATTTCGAATCAACATGTGCTGAGCAGCTGAGGCCCTTAGAGTGTCCAAGAAATCAAATAAACATAAAAACACCCTTTGAAAACCTAATCCGTTTCTAGGATTTAAAATATTTCAATCACATGAATTACAAAGTATAATTTGAGGATATGAGGGAATAGAAAACCTTTCGAAATATAAGTATACAACTGCACCTTGGATTGGACTGAGTATAAAGTGTTGTTTACTCACATACGTGTGTACTAAATCGGGCTCGGTCGCATATAAAGTCAAATCGTCCCAAAAATGATCATGTATCACAAAGTAAGAATGGAACAAAAGACACCGATATCCAATCAAGAGCGAGTCATGGGTTATCCAAATCCTTTTTAAATATTCCCGTGCACTATGCACATGTCACTCTCATCGTCCCCCCTCGGTTCTATCGAACGAAGCCTAGGCCCATGGATCGACAAAACCCACTGGCTCCAGGGAGAGACAAGGTTCAAATTACCAATCTGCCCACTGCATGTATATTAGCCATTGCATTTTTATGAATAAATCTTAAACTTTCTATCCAACAGCGATTGACATGACTACATGAGTAAACCATATTGGTGTGATTTAAGAAGAAGAATTGGACTAGGAACTGAAGTAGAACAGTAAACTAGGAACCTGCATCACTAACATATTCCTTGGTTCAGAGTTCCACCAAAAGTAAATATTTAAATAATAGTAACATGTTGTCAACTTGTTATTATATTTATATGCCTGGAGTATTGCTTAACTACTTATTGTCTCATATTTGTTAGATAATAACCTATGAGAAGCATGTCATGCAAAATTTAATTCTGACTTTTAGTGAAGTGCATGGAAGAGACATATTTTACGAACCATTGCCCTACTTAGAACACATATTTTTCCCCATATTTACATTTTTATGTAAAATTAGACCGATTCTAGTACGGTTTTTTTAAATGAAATCACTGCATTCCAAACTTTCACGTTCCAGTCTCATTGCATATATAATTCATATCTACCTAAGTTTTGAACGATATCACAACGCAACACAGTGAAAATCCTATTGGGTTGGAATGAGAGGTTCTTTAACATCTAAAGGGTAAACCGGTCATTGCACAGCAATTAATTAATTCCAGGTACCTCCAGATCCTAGCATCGCTAATTCTTCTCTTCTTCCGCTCCCCATCTCCTCTTCACTTCCACAGTCCACCGGCTCCGATCCCAACTCCCATGGCGCTCTCCGTATCCACGCCCACCTCCTCCTCCCTCGTCCCGTCCTCCCGTCAGGTACTACACCTTCTCTACCCGTCTACCCTCCTCTGATCCTCTCCAGCAAGCTCCCATTCGCGCAGTTCGGCCGCTCGCCGCCGCCGTCGCCTCCTGGCCATCTTGTTCCCCGGTTTCACCTGTTCCTGGTCGTTGTTTCAGGTGGTCAGGTTGACTTCGCGGTCGGCAAAGCCTGCGACTTCCAGCCTCCGGAGTCTGCCTGTGGCCGCGCGGGCCGCCGCTGGCAACGCACCCACGTCCCCGGTCAGCGGTACTGCTCTTGCCCCCCCGCCCCCCACTCGTGTCGTGCCCTGCTTCTTCTCCTGACGTGTATAGCCTTCCTGACTCCCGATTTCGCTCTGTTTGGGTGCAGAGGTCGTCACTGAGCTTGACGCGGTGGCCGGCTTCAGCGAGATCGTGCCGGACACCGTCGTGTTCGATGATTTCGAGAGGTAACACTCTTCCTGCCTTGCTTTTCTGTATTGTTGCCCCATTGGATTTGGACATTTGGTGGGTGGGTTGACCGAGGCTGGCACATTGTGCTGTTCGAACAATCTCAGATTCGCACCCACGGCGGCCACTGTTAGCTCGTCGCTGCTGCTTGGGATCGCTGGGCTCCCAGACACCAAGTTCAAGGTGAGAAGCTGTCGCGATTGGAATGTTCAGCCATTCAATTAATCCTGCAGTGCAAGAGTGACACGGTTCGTGTTGGGGCTGTTTGGTTGTTGCAGAGTGCGATAGATACTGCGCTGGCAGATGGTGAGTGCAACGCATTGGAGAAGCCTGAGGACAGGATGTCCTGTTACCTCACCAAGGTCTGCATGTTTCATCTCAGATTTCGACAGTTACCACTGTCATAGTGATATAGCTAGGCAATGTGGGGGCTTCCGTGCATCTGAGGGGCTGATTTGAGAAGAACTTTCGCAGGCTCTGGCAAACGTTGGCGCTGAACTAGCTCATCAAGTCCCTGGACGCGTTTCGACTGAAATAGATGCTCGGTTGGCTTATGACACCCAGGGCATTATCCTCAGGGTATGATGTTTTATTTTTCTCTCTTCGTAATGCTTGAATGAAATTTGGTGCATATCCACAATTATTAATAATTGTATGTACTTCTGTTAGCATTATAGTTTCTTAACACAAAACGGTTAAGAAGTTCTTTCTAGCAATGTCTGTATGTCCGCTTTCTTGGCATCTGCAGTACAACCTGCAATGTAACACTCCAATGTACAGAAAAAACAATGGTGATAGCAACACTCTTTTGTTCTAGCATATTCTTTTATGTTACCAATGCTAGTGTTTCATATGCAAATATGCACAAGGATAGTTCGATACTGTCAAGATATAAAGAACACTTATTTGTGGCATAACTCCCAAAGTGGGCTGAATAATTATATGGGCCTTCTGTTAGCATTATAGTGATAACAACCTTATGTTAATCATATGGACCTTCTGTTAGCATTACCAGTTTGTTAGCTCAAAGCGGTTAAGAAGTTCCCTCTGGCAGTGTCTGTATGTCAGCTTTCTTGGCATCTGGCCTAGTTAACAACCTGCAATGTGAGTATGTGACACTCCAATGTAACAAAACATAATAGTGATAACAAGACTCTTTTGTTCCAGCATATTATTTATGTCACCAATGTTAGTGTTTCATATGCAAATATGTACAAGGATAGCTCAGTACTGTCAAGATAAAAAGAACGCTTATTTGTGGCGTAGCTTCCAAATTGGTCCGAATAGATTTGAGATAGTGGGGGAAGTGGGGATATATTAGCAGCATGGTACTAGTATGACCATGTGGATTAGTACTATTACTAAATTATTTAGATATCTGTTGAACACCTCTTAGTTATTAACCTTACTTTGATCAAATTACTGTACCAGCAAATTTGATCAATATTTTTTCATGGAACAAGCACTTGTTACTTGTATGTTAGCTTGATGTACAATTTTACAATGCAATATAGAGTTGTGACTTGTTACAGATTAATGAGACTTGAGACCATATTGGGGGAACAATTCTTCTGATACTTAAAATATGTATTTTTAGCTCTTGAGTAACCTATGAACACACTTTAGAATCATGTCATTGATCCTCAATTTCTCTGCATCCCTCTCATTGCTGCCATGCTCAGATTATCAGTACCTCTGTGCTATTATTGTAGTGATCAATATTACTGATTTTTATCAGTTCCACACATTTTTTTTTCACGTTTCAATTATCATACAAATCACACTTTAGTCATGGTGTTACAGTTTAACTGAAATCGTGACTTAATGTTTAAAGTAATTGTCCTAAACCTCAGTACGAGGATACAAGCATGTTAAGATATATGTTACCTGAGTAATTGCATCCTAAGATTGGTCTTATTCATGTCCTTGTTGCTGATGCTTGTGACTAAGCATGGTTGGATATCCTTTGAGAAAAACATCTGTGTTTCTTAGTCGCAGTTTCCTTAAAACTGGTATCTTTGTATATTTAGGTGCATGAACTGTTGAATCTATACAACCAGCATGATGTCTCAACTGACCGCTTGCTATTCAAAATTCCTGCTACTTGGCAAGTAAGTATGCAATGCACTACTCTTTAAGTTCTGCCTGCCGGTACCTGCTGTCTCTATAAATCTTCCTTTCCAACTTGTTTACCATTAGGGCATAGAGGCCTCAAGGTTGCTTGAATCTGAAGGAGTTCAAACACATTTAACATTTGTTTACAGGTAATGGCAAACCATTTTATATCATTTGCTCCTGATCCTATTGCTTAACGGCTAGAGCAGGGAACTGTATGGATGTTATTTTCCCACTTTGCAACATTTCTATGTTGCAATATTTTGGTGCTTATTAGTGGTACCCCCTTCTTTAAAGTGCAGCATGAAAACAAGCTAGGGATAATCTTCTTAGATTATCATATTATGCTTTTACATTAGTACATGGAGAGGTATTCTGTTGAGTCTGTCTGGTGGATAGTAGTTATTCACCAGGCTTACTAGTAAGATGAAAAATAACAAGTTTGGCACTAAAGCACCTGCAATAGCGTAATTGCTTAGTCTTGCATTTACTTATTTATGTAAGATGAAAAATAACTTGGAGCTTATATACATCTTTTGTTTTGTGGTTGACCATTCTTGCCCAGTTTCGCACAAGCAGCAGCGGCAGCACAAGCTGGTGCATCTGTTGTACAGATATTTGTGGGGCGGTTGCGGGTAAATTTATCAAGCCATCTTTTACCATGACTCTGTTCTAAAACAGTATGTTGTGCTAACCACAAACTACCCAGGATTGGGCAAGGAATCACTCTGGTGATCCAGAGATAGATGAAGCTCTGAAGAAGGGAGAAGATGCTGGGCTTGCTTTGGTTAGCTTCAGTTCTTTTTTTATCTGTTAGTTATTTATGCATGATTATACCAATATACAAGAAATTTGAAGAATCAAATGTCTGGAAACAGGATCTTCAAGCCTGCAACTTTACTGACCTACAGTAGCTTTTGTGCTTGCTGCCTGACTACTAAGCTAAAAAACAAAGAAATAGATTGGAACTTCTTGTACTCAGCTGCAGCAAGTAATTTTGAGTTATCTTTGAGTCAGTTTTAGCGTTTGTCATTTTTTATCATTCCATCATTTGATTAATATCAGCAGATAATGTGTTGGTATTCTAGTTTCCTTATGGTAGTGCAGTATAAATGAGTAATTAACAAGACTAACATAAGTGGATAACTATGGCACTTAGTATTAAGGTAGTCAACAATAAGGGGGTTACTTCTCAGAGATGAGCAACAGTACACTTACAATTTCTGGTACTAAGCTAGAGTTTATAACTTCATATATTTGTGGGTTATAATCCAGGCGAAGAAAGTATATGCCTATATTCACAGAAATGGGTACAAAACAAAGTTGATGGTCGCTGCCATACGGAACAAGCAGGACATATTTAGCCTTCTGGGGTAATTTTGTATTACTTGTTTTTGCTGGATATTGGATACAAATTCACAAGTCATGGTCACTAACATGGGGACTAATGTTTCTTAAATGTAGGATTGATTACATCATTGCACCACTGAAGATATTGCAGTCTCTGGAAGAATCTGTCACCGATCCTGATGTGAAGTACGGTTATGTCCCAAAGTTGACTCCTCCTTTTGGCAAGACGTACAACTTCACTGAAGAGGAGGTTCGTGTACTCATGGATCTTGTTCCAAATTCAAATATCTGAAGTCCTAAACCGCTTAATTGGCAAATAACTTAACGATGATCAGTAATCTGCATTGTTTAGATTTTTTTTTTTACAAAAAGGGCACCTTTGAGTACTCTACGTAATTGTTCCCAATAGGAACCATTGCAAGTGTGATGCTGTATGTAAATTTATATTGTCTTCACCAGACCTGTGCATTTCCACTAGACCAATATAGAGAGATATCGTAGCAGAAAGATTTGTAGAAGGACCAGGACATATCTGTAGGATCCTTTTATAGAACTCTCTGCAAGGGAAAACTCTGTTTCCAGAATTGATAAATGAGAATGATTCTCTGTTAGCCTTTGCTGAAAATATAGAAGTCTCCGGTAAGTGCTAAACTTAATGAAGACAAAATAAAGCCAAGAAATGAAAAAACAAACTGATTGATTGTTCATTTCTGATAAATGATGTATGCAGCTTGTGAAGTGGGACCAGTTGAGCCTATCAGCTGCAATGGGGCCAGCTGCAGAAGAACTACTTGCTTCAGGACTAGAGGGATATGTGAACCAAGCACGCCGCGTTGAGGAGCTCTTTGGGAAGATCTGGCCACCTCCCAATGTTTAACGACGCCTTGCTGCGCCACAGTTTTCAATTCCAACAGAGAGCAATAACAACCGGCCAGGGTGGTACGGTGTCGACCGACATCTGCCCTCTTGCTTCGAAGAACACTTCTCTTGCTCGCCGCAGTTCTCCAATGTGATTTACCTGGCAGTCTCACGATGCTGTGCAAAAGACGTTCTGCTTCTACTTTTGTATCATACACGAAGCGCTCCAATGTTTTCCTTAACTTGCAGTGTGTATTGTGTTTTTTGTGATTCAAATGATATGCTAAACTGATGAGAACCTGTCACCTGATATTCCCTGCAACTGCAAATGCCCTGGTACTGCTACCAAACAGCTTCTTTGGTTCAGGTGGCAATGTGCCAGTGTTGTTCCATGAGAATCCTCCATCCAACATCACCTTAGCTGCAGTTACATGCATGATTATCTGTCTGCTATCAAAATCCATTCTATGCTAGTTAGCCAAGTTCATGGTTTTCAGGATACAATCGCCCACCTAACATCAAAACTCTGTTGTGAAGCATCATGCTGAATGTATGATTTTTTTTCCGAAAACCTGGCAGGAGCACTGTCTCTCAATTAAGCAAGAAAAGAAATTTATATGTACAGGAAGGTTCGGAAGACCGAAAAGCCCCTGGGCGCGCGCGCGCACACACACACACAAAAAGACATCCAGCACATTCCCCCCGTGGGGGTTAAACAGAGAATGGCTAAGTCGGCTTGTTAAGGACCCTACAGCACGTTTTTATTATTACTTGGCCTGTTTTTATTATTGTGTGTGTATAAGTAGGTGATTGGTAGGTGGTATATGCAGATTAGAAGGAGGTGTGAGTGTAACCGATTGTTTGGTCAAAGTTTGTCGAGCAAGGTCGGCCAGGGCAGGCCGGTGGTTCACGCTGATACAGTGGGTGGAGCAACCAATGAACCGGTGGGCGGAGGAGCCACAAATATTTCTCAAATTTGGTCTTTCAGTTATTTCGATTTCGACACCCATCTATCTTTGCTCGTAGCGCGTTTAATTTCCTTGTGGAATTTGCGATTTTTTTAGCCTTGTAAACGTCCTCTCTTTAAGAGTTGACTAACCACGAGTTAGGGCTAATTTAGAAGCAAGAGGAATGCATACCCAGGGATGAAAAACTCTCTATAAATAACTAAATGTGTTATTCAAATAGTATTCCTTCTCACCCTGGAAAAAATCATGGATTCTAAGGGGATTTGAGTTTCTAAACTAGCCCTTGGTGTTTTTTTCCCTATGTATATCTATCCATCTATCGATTTATGACTCTATATCTATATCTGTATATATCTATAACTTGTAGCTACTGACACACACGAAAAGCCCTATACATGACTTGGAATATGTTTTGGCACATCATTTTATTATCCTTAACAATAAATAAATAAATAGGCACATTTGAAATTTCCTCTTCATTCATAATTGGCCTTGCAAATCCCTTTCTTCTAAAAGAAAATGAGAATTCCTAGTAGGTAAGGATATTTGTGTAAAGCGTCGTGTTGTTTTTTTACTATTGCTACATCGACGTAACCATACATACTGTAACCCACTATATAGAGTGTCAAGGTATCCAATTTATTACCATCTTTGCAAATTCATAGCCCCACTGTATATAGTGTTTTATACTGTATGTAATAAGGAGTAGTCTGATTACATATATTGCTATATGATAAAATATACACGCTCTGTTGCTAGTGTGGTTTTCTGATGAGACGGTAACTACCATGATTAATTTTGACCATCAATACTCACTAGGAAAGCCCTAAACATGACTCGAAATATCTTTTTACGCATCATTTAATTCAAACCCACAAACAATATCATGCATTTTTTATTTTTTATTATTACCATTATCCTTAACCATAAATAAAATGCACCTTTGAGATTTCCTGCTCATTCATGTTCGTCTTTGCAAATCCCTCCCTCCGAAAGAAAAATGAGCATTCTTAGGTATAAGGACATTTGTGTAAAAGAACATATTGTCTTACCATCCTAACTAATTTGTTACTATACACACACATGACCCTCTCTATAGTTTTTTTTTTCATGTGATAAGGATTGGTCGAATTGCTGGAGCTGCTCTAAGTTGTCTATGTTCACCATCAAACTATAACGACATAGTACATACAAGACATATTGGCGTTACTACTACACGTACAACAACCGTACGCACATATGTACCTGTCTTATACCATAAACGCATGCTACATATGTAACCGACTTTAACGCGCCTAATCTTGACCGTCAGATACTTCATGGACGGTTCAAACACACCTCTTGCCCTATCTTTTTGCACAATAATTAATTTCAAAACCCAAACCACAACACATCATCATATATCTCTAGCCATAAACAAAGAGATAGCGTCTCTGAGAGTTCCTTTTGCTGACATACATTCATGTGTTGGTTTTGTGTCTCTCTACATTTGCTTTTTATCTCTTCTCTGCTCTCCGTCCCTTCTTTTCCACTTTTTTATACCCCCAACAAAAACCCCACACCACGAGAGAGAGGCCAAAACCCACCTTGGCAAAGCAAAGCAGGGCTCGGCGCAGACGAGAGTACGCTGGACGTACGAGAGGGAGTACGTAGAGCGCGGCGCGCACGCCACACAGCCCAGGAGAAGCGAGAACCATCCCATGGCGATGGCGGCGGCGATGACGGTCGCCGTGGTGCTCGCGGCCGTCGTGGCGGCGGCGGCCGCAGCGCAGGCGGAGGTGCGCTGGGAGGTGGCGTACCTCACCGTGGAGCCCCTCGGCCCCGCGCAGAAGGCGCGTACTTGTCGTCACCACCTATCTGTCTCGACCTCTTCCTGTTCTTGTTCTCTGCTGTCTTAAAGTTCTTGATTTCTATCGAAAAAAAAAGTTTTCGATTTGTCCGGAAAATTTTACGTTTTTTTTCTCCGCTCTCTATTTTCCTTTTACACCTCATGGCTTCGTAAGATCTTGAAAAAAAAAAAGAATTGCCATATGTTTTTTTTAGATGTTTTGATTTTTGGCGACGTTTGTTCGTTCGTTCGATCGACGTGTGCTTGTCTTAAAAACGCATCCTTTATTTTCTCTTCTTCGCGTAAGCAGTTTCGCCGAACGAATCTTCGTCGTCGTCGCTTCGTTTGCGATTTCGTTGTCTTGTAAAGGTTTCGTAACGCTCGGCGCTCGCGCTCCTCAGGAACAAAATAAATAAATAAATCCGCCGTCGATGTTGCAAGGACTCCTTTATGCTCGTGATATGTGTTCTTCAGACTTTTTGGCGAAATTTTACTTGATTTTGGTGGCGCATGGCCGAAATATTTCTTGCCCTGTGTGTGCCTGCCTAAAGATCTCTCTTTTGTGAACGAACCATTTCAAAGCCCAAAGGTTCATTTTTTTTCTTGGCAAACAATCAATATGAGATATTGAGATCTTGTACTCTGTTTTTTTCAGTAATTTTTTTTTTGTTTCTAATAAAATAGAGAAGTTTCGTCATGTGGGTTGAGGCTTGGGGCTTGAGACGCAAAATTCTAAGAACACGCATTTCTTTTTGTTCATCAGGTGATTGGGATAAACAACCAGTTCCCGGGTCCTCTCTTGAACGTGACGACGAACCAGAACGTGAGGGTGAACGTCCAAAACAACCTTGACGAGCCCCTCCTCATCACCTGGTACTTACTACTGCTGATGATGCCTCTCTGATCACTTCATTTTGATGCAACAGATCTCTGATGACTTCATGTGAAGCAAACCTATTTTCTTGCATTTTTTTTAATATTTCACACATGCATTTTCATTTTATACCAAATTTTTAAAAAATCTTGACGAGTCAAATTGTGTCAGTAGCCATATGTAAGGTTTCCATCTTTGATGGGTTTGTGATGAAATTCTCGGTGGATCTTGAGCTGCACTTCCATTTCTGCGCTTCCTCTTTGCCTTCCTATATTAAGCATATGACGTGCCATATTATGCGTTGTGCATTTGAGACATTTATGGGCTTAATTGATCATGGCATATTGACATATATGGGCAGGCATATCATGTTCTTTCCAGCAGATTGGTTCAGGTGCATGCATCTGTGCGTGATTCTCGGCATCATTGCATTTACATCCTGATAGTTCGTACCAAAATGTTATTTGCTTTATTAGTGACTGAAGATGCAACGGTTTCTGTTATTTTTTTTAGATATAATCTGTGTTCTTGATTGAATTACATCTGTACCGTAGCAAATAAAATCTGCATAACATTTTCTACCAAATAACTTTGCAGATGTTAGACCATCCTTGGAAAATGTTTGAAATGCTTAATACCTGAGGGTTGCTTCTGCAAATTCCATCTTTTTTTCAAAAACTGAACTAGCATTGGCGCCAATTTTCTTCTCATCCTGTGGCAAGTGGCAACTGAACTGGTTTGCTCACTTGTCTCTTTTCCATGGGAATGGCAGGGACGGGATCCAGATGAGGATGAACTCGTGGCAGGACGGCGTCATGGGCACCAACTGCCCCATACCTCCGGGATGGAACTGGACCTACGAGTTCCAGCTCAAGGACCAGATCGGCAGTTTCTTCTACTTCCCGTCGCTCGGCCTCCAGCGTGCCGCCGGCGGGTTTGGCCCCATCACTGTCAACAACCGCGCCACCGTGCCTCTCCCCTTCGACCAGCCTCATGGTGATATCACCC
The DNA here is from genome assembly GCF_019320115.1 of Miscanthus floridulus. Lineage (NCBI taxonomy): Eukaryota > Viridiplantae > Streptophyta > Magnoliopsida > Poales > Poaceae > Miscanthus > Miscanthus floridulus. Next base: position 59,840,016 of record NC_089587.1, on the reverse strand, counting down.
TGTTCATCGGGGATTGGTACACCAAAAGCCATGTTGTAAGAATCGCACTTTGTTTTTGTGTCTGTCAATGCAATCTAGATGGTCTATCTATTTGTTTCAGAGGTAGTCAGGGAAAATATTGCACTTTCAATGATCTCTTGAATTTCCCAGCATATTTTTGTACATAGAACATAAGCTTAGATTTTCTTTCCCAGCAGGATATTAGACCAAATATTAGTGTTCATCTGAGAATCTAATTTCATTTTTAAGTTTACAGAATAAGAATGGCAGTACAGGGTTTCACTGAAAATGGAGTTGTTGCACAGTATTTAGCATGGTACTTGAAAAAGCTTTTGCATATTCTTCTTGTAATTTGAGTATTCTATCACATGCAGGAACTGAGGAACATGCTAGATGATAATCAGGAACTAGGGGTACCAGATGCCATTCTTATCAATGGAAAGGCACCTTACAGATATGACAGTGCACTGGTTCCGGATGGCCTTCAGTATGAAACTGTTGGAGTTGAGCCAGGTTATATATGGCTTTGATCAAACTTTTACTTGCAAATTTGCAGCTCTATGTGCAATTTTTATAAACTACAATCATACACCCATGCTGAATGCTCGAAGTTATGTTTGTATGTTAGTTATATTTCAAACTTCTGTTACTTTGGTAGCACAAAAGGTTGGATTTTATCAGTCACTGATGTGAAGTGGAAATCAAATGAGTGGAAGTAGGAATGCAGCTTATCAGTCAATCTCTATCTGCATTACTATAATACAACACCACCATGTTTATCATGAGTCGTGTGAAGTCTGATGCTCTGAATATTTGTGACAGGCAAAACATATCGCTTCCGTGTCCACAATGTTGGCATCTCAACTAGCCTCAACCTTAGGATCCAGAATCACAACATGCGTCTGGTAGAGACTGAAGGAACCTACACCAATCAGCAGAACTACACCAACCTGGACATCCATGTGGGACAGTCCTACTCTTTCTTGGTGACCATGGATCAGAATGCAAGCACCGACTACTACATTGTGGCGAGCCCGAGGTTTGCAAGCAATCCTCGATGGCATGAAGTAGCTGGTGTAGCCATCCTTCAGTATTCAAACTCCAAGGGCAGGGCTTCTGGCAGCCTCCCTGATGCTCCAAATGATCACTATGACAAGTACTACTCCATGAACCAGGCAAGGTCCATCAGGTATTGTGTTCACAAGAGTACAATATTGCTATGTTCTTGCCATGGAAATTCACTTCTGATCTTGTGTTACTGTGGACTCTGATCTTCATTTAGCTTAACGGATTCTTCTCCTGTATTTGAAGTTGTCATTTGTGTTACTGTATTTGATATAATGATATTCATATGTTCTACATCAAGAGCCATTGGTATTGTTGTTTCATTCTACTGTATTTGATATAATGGTATTCATATGTTCTCCATCAAGAGTCATTAGTATTGTTGTTTCAGAATGAACACAAGCGCTGGTGCTGCCCGTCCAAACCCACAGGGATCATTCCACTATGGATCGATCAACATCACTCAGACCTTTGTTCTCAAGAACGAGCAACCCTTGAGCATCAATGGAAAGCGTCGGAGGACTATCAACAGGGTGTCATACTCTCCTCCAGAGACGCCACTGAGGCTTGCTGACCTCCACAACCTGACTGGAGTCTACGCAACTAACTTCCCTGCAATGCCCAGCAATGCGCCAGCGAGGATAGCTTCATCTGCGCTGAACGCATCCTACAAGGGTTTCCTAGAGATCGTTTTCCAGAACAATGACACTGATGTTCAGACCTACCATCTTGATGGCTACTCATTCTTTGTTGTTGGGTACGTGCTGAACCATCACAATCTTCAGTTTTAACCAATGTTTCATATCTGCTTGTGAACATCTGAAAAGAACACCACCTTCCGGTGAATTTCAGGATGAATTATGGCGAGTGGACACCAGACAGGAGGAATGAATACAACAAGTGGGATGCCATCTCTCGCTGCACCACTCAGGTAAGCAACCTTTCCAAGACACATCTGATAATGTGCCAAAAGTTCTGTACCTCACATTAGCTGTGCCATTGGTAATTCTGAAGAACACAAATTTCTCAATATTTGCAATGACAAACAGGTCTTCCCCGGGGGCTGGACTGCGGTCCTAGTCTCGCTTGACAATGTTGGTATCTGGAATCTGCGTGCCGAAAAGCTGGATAACTGGTACAGAGGGCAGGAGGTCTATGTGAAGGTTGCTGATCCACTGGGCTACAACGTCACTGAAATGGTCATCCCGGATAATGCCCTGTACTGTGGTCTACTGAAGGAGAGGCAAAAGTATGTCTCAGCTGAATGTCTCTTCTCACCCGATGCATTGTTACATTTTACAGATGCAGTGTTACATTTTACTGTTCTTGACCTGCAACTCACATTCTGCTCCAAAAAACCTGCAGGCCACAGGTTCATGAGTCAAACAGCAAGTCGTCGGCGCAAGGCGATGCTGGATGGAGCAACAGGCTCCTCACAACCATGATACTGGTCGTTGCAGCTGTGATCTTCAGTTGATTTTATTTTTCAAAGTTTTTGCTAGATTTTTGCCTAGAAGAAATAGAACATTGAAACATCTACCTTACAAGTTCAGCATAAGTTAGTTTGTGGAGATAGGATCTGGCGGTGACTCTCAAGCTGGTTGATAGTGTAGGACAACTTGAAATGATGTTTGTCGAAAAGGCAAGATGCTTGATACTGAAGTGAGAACTTAACAAAACCCAGTGCGTGTTGTGATTTGTATCGCTGCAGTTTGTCCTGAGGTTAACAGTTTCATGACTCGTTGCTTAACTGGCATTTTCACATTATGTGATGAAGGCATAGTCACCTGGCATTATTGCTAATCTGAACTTAATTTTGACACGAACCACTTGCATCCGGGTAAACTCCATCAAGACTAACAGATTGCAGCAAACGTACAAAACGCAAAACAATATCAATAAATTTGTACTGGTGCAGTATTCTTATTGCACGCGAAACATTGTGCCTTCATTAGTTTGTTTACACAAAGGAGGACATAAATAAGTGAACCCAAGCAATTGTAGATTGCTCGTGATTCAAATACCAGTAACAAAAAAAATTTAATCTTCTATGAACCATGCTTAATACCTGTGGAGAAAAGAGTAAACCACAGTAGGTCCAGGATTTGGAAGATTTGTTTGAGCAATTGCAACCAGCCATTCAGTTCACAGATTATCAAGAATTTAGCGAGATTTTACAATCACTAGACTAAACATGAAAATTCATGTGTCCATTACATTCATGAGCATTCCAAAACAAGCTTCAGAAATAACAACGCTCGAAATTCCGTGGATTGGTACACATCACACTGCTACAGTAAAAGTACATGTCATCTGCTTGCAATTCCCAGCATGTGGTTCATTGAGTTGTCCTCGAGAGGATAGGTGCATATCAAAACATTGGTCTATCAACAAAACACCATAGCAACATGCTGGTTTTGTACTTGAGGAGTTCTATCTGCAGGACATGCTCACCTCAGCGTTCTATGCAGCAAAAAGTCAATTCAGGAAAAATAGCCAAGCTGGTGTTACTGTCCAGTCCAGTAATCGACATCTAATGGACATTGCAGCACCTGTTTCTACCATTGTGCTTAGTAGAGCCCAGGCCACTAGCTGCGTCTGTAGATATTGTCAATGTCAAGAGGTTCATCGTCTATAATCCTTTTTACTTGATTAACCCATATCAGTTTGATCTTTCAAGGCTTAATTTTTCGACATCTAAATAAAACGTTGTGAAGTCAAGTATCTACTAGCTTCCGGCAAATTGTCATCCCATCTCCAATAGGCACCTGCAATTGTCCCAAATAAAATAATGCCATTGTCAGTAAATGTAGCATGCTGATGTTGCAGTACTGCTACAAATCACAATATTCTGAAGGACAAAAAATTGTGCACGCTTTTCAAAGATCCTACGAAAGTTTGCATGTAATAAACACATGCAATGCACCAAATAACAAAATATAACAAGGAGAGGGAAAGGGATACCATGCTGATATCGACACGCTTGTTCTCCAAAACTTTCTTATTGAAGTTCCTTATACTGATTGTCTTTGGGTCATCAACCTGAAAAAGCCATATGTGCTAAATATGATGTGTACCATATAACATAACGTGTAAATCTAAAAGACATTATAACTGACCAGTGGATCAGCAACCCTTCCATACCAAAGAACATTGTCCATTACAATTAAACCACCAACTCTTACCTACAGAAGAAAACAGAACTGTCAACACATAAAGCACCATAAGTCCATAAATGCTATTATTTTATATAAATGAATTATAAACCAATATGAGATAACAAAGGTTCTCAAAAATGATTTCTTCAAACATTATAAGTGGAATGAAGAGTTAAAAAGGGAAAAACATTATGGGGAAGGTACAAAAAGCAGCATGTGTTTTACATATATCCAATTGATGAAATGTATGTTAGGTCTTACTAGCTTTAGTAGAAGCTCAAAATATTCCTCATACATTCTCTTGTCAGCATCAACAAATGCGAAGTCATAGCTAGAAAATATGGAGAAGTAAAGGTTAGATAGAAATTTAAGAGGCTACTTAGTTGATGATGGATTATAACAAACCATCAGCATACCTGGAAGCTTCACCACAATCAAGTAGTGATCTTAGAGAATCCACAGCTAACGCATGTCTCACATCAATCTATGATTTTTTTATGCATTGATCAGCACAGAAATTTTAGAGCGCAAAAGTATCAATGGATTAACTCCGCCTATGATGTCTCAACATAGCAGGTCCCAAGCCCTGGTAAAGGAGGAGGGTTGTGATAGGCGTGGCGAGCCAACGTTAAATCTAGCCATTCTAATGGAGATAATGGAGAAAAGTATCAATGGATTCTACCATATAACAGTAATTATTACAATTGTAGGGCAGTTCCAGATACTCAGTGTTTTCAGCTTTAAATGCATAGAGATGGTCATGAAAGAAAATTACTGCTTAATATCATCAAGATTAGATTTCCAATGAAACAGATACAATATGCAGTTTACCGATTTTTTTCCTAATTTCATTCACTACAGTGCAGAACTCAATAGTCAATACAATGTAAAACAAATATAAGGACAATGAAACATATATCACAAATAAATAAATGAGCACCAAAAATAGTTTGCTTGGAAGAATTTTCAAATTTGCACAAAAAAAGGTTATTGGACTACTTTAAGCATCTTTAATTTGTTATGCAAAAAAAAATTCTCAAGCTGGCTTAAAAACGATACACATTTGATTTAACTTTCTATCCCAGGCATAAGAGGTGAATAGTAATATGAATTACCTTCTGTGCAACACCAGCACGTTGGTAGTACTTCTTGGCAACTTCTAGGCATCTTTCATCCCTCTCACAAGCAACCAAGTGACCAGATTCAGGGAGGGCTAGTGCAACAGCTAATGATGAATACCCCTATACAAAGATGAAAGCATCACTAAGACACAGACAATGGGATTTGCAATATTTTGGAATTTCTGTATACATTTTTACCCATAATGTCACAAAGAACATTTTTATACCCACTCATATATGCTTACTAACACAAACACCATATTTCTTATGGTAGTTATCACAATTCTATGGAAAGCTTTATATGTGCAAGTATATACATTTCCTCAACATTTGAAGGAAGGTGTGCACCCTAGACTGCCAAAGCTTAGCTGATGTAGGCCCTAACATTGCTAGTTTGCTATAACACACTCAAATTCCACGAAGAAAAAGTGGATTGCTATTGTTTTGTTTTTCTGACTGGGTGTGGATGGTAGGAAAATCCAAAATGGTAAAGTAATCAGTTAACATACAGTAAACACACCAACTTCAATGCAACGCCGCGCCCCAAGAATTTGCACAAGCATTGCCAACAGCTGAGCCTGAGCGGGAGAAACCTACAAAGACAAAGGCACCAGATTAGACAGACAATGAGCACTTTTCTGTAGCTTGCTTGTTGAGAAATATACACAAATTTGAAGTGTATTGTAGCTATGGAAACCGTCATAATATTTTCAGGGAAAAGACGGCAAAAGGCAAATTATATTTGATATGCTACAAGGAGACCAAGGCGATTCAAGGGAATAACAAGAAACTGCAACTGCAACTATGCCCAACATTAAGCTCAGCAAAACAGGATTATCTGTATTTTGCCCTGTAACCTCCAATAATATACTTGAAAACAAAACAATACAGTAGAGTTCATTGCATGCATATGCAGAATGTAACGTGGAAGCATCAGTGTGATAAGACAACCAAATGCCAGCCTTATTATATGGCACTTAGGAGAACTAATTGAGAATGGCCAACGATGTTGAAGAACTGCAAATGCAATACCAGCTTTGCATCAGAGATGCATCATGGATTGGTGTTCCCAGTTTTGCGCTTGAACGGACTACTGTGATGTTCTTGCAGAACCATAAGCACACTGCACTTCATCTATGCAACTAACGCGATGGGAACAGGTAAAAAAAAATGGACACAACAGTTCATGGATGCCATGCTATGCATTGCCACGCACCTGCATCTGGCTCCCTCTCATAGCCGCGGTCTCCTCGCGAAGGTCCCGGAGAATCTGGAAAAAATCGAGGACGGGGCACTCACAGTCAGAACCAAAATCAGTGGCAAATTGGCTCGGAACAAGAACGGGTAGATAGAGAGTGGCGCACGGGGTGCTCGCGGACGTTGGCGAGGAGGTAGTCGTAGAGCGGCGGCGTCATCCCGAGCTGCTTCCGCCCGCGCCGCGCCTCCTCCACCGCCGTCGTCGCCGCCGCAGCGGAGGAGTGGTGGGAGGAGCACAGGCGGCGTACGAGGCATGCCGGCGCGCTGCGGCGGCGCAGAGTGGAGGAGATGGCAGCTGCGGCGCCAGGGGACAGGACCAGAGCTCGGAGGGTGCGGGAAGGCGCGGCGACCGCCGGCGGAGGAAGAGGGAGAGGAAGGGCGGAAGCGGCTGCGGCCGCGGCAAGGCGAGGCGACATGTTTCGCGGCCCACACGCCAGTGACTGCACGCCCGCGCTATTGGTTTCTTTCGGATAAATAACGCGAGGCAAGGTTTGCTCCCCAGCCAGAAGGGCCCACGTGGCAGTGATATCAGTTGCTCGCCTATTCCTGGCGCCGCCGTTCACATTGGAAACGGGACCCACCCAGTTGGCTCGTTCCTCGTCAGGCTCTCACGGGTCACCGCCGGTGACGGCGAGCTTCCACGGCGCCTCCTTCTACATTATTGCTTACTCCAGCGTTTTTGCATGGTCTAAGGTAAACTAGATGAATTTTATGTTGCTATATGGTGCGTATATTCATCCGAATTTCTTATTTATGTACTCCGTATATGAAATTACGATGAGTTTTAGCCTCAGTTTTTTTTAGAGAAACAAAAATAATCATGACGCAAAGTACTAAGTGTGATTAAAAACTTCGAAACATTTTTTACAACTTTCCACTGTTTCAATATTTGTGGTGTTGTCACTTGTCACTGTTACTCTTTGTGGTTCTGGCCGAGCGTGACATAAATACAATAGAAACTAACGTCAGTCTCAACTCTCAACAAGGATTTCATGTGTCGATTTCCAAGCCTGGTTAAAGACAACGGTAACGATAGAAAGCGGGTGTTTGCCCGCCCAAACGCTGTGTTGGTGGGTCGTGCGAGTGTGCGACGACAGCTCAAGACCACCCGCTCCTCCATTTCTAAATAAAAAATCCACTCGTCCACGTACTTGTCGCTCACTTGCTCCTATCCCTGCCGCCTCCAGCCAGGCGTGGCGTGCGCCCGGCTCCAACCTTGCCAGGCCACTCTGGCGCACCGTCGCACCATCCCTCGCCGCGCCTCCATCCTCCGCCGCGCCATGCCCGTCCTCTGTTGTGCCTAGGGTGTGCTGGCCCAAGCCGCCGAGCAGGTGCTCGCCAGGGGTGCTTGCGTAGATGCTCACCCAGGGTGCTCGCACGCCTCGCGTTGGTCGTCGCCCAGGGGCGCTGTCGATGTTTCACCACCGATAGCCTGCTACGGGGGTACCCGGGGCAGTTTGTTCGGGCTTCAACGTATGCAGAACTCGACGGTAAACGCAAGAGACAGTCGATTTATCCTGGTTCGGACCCTCGACCGTGATCGAGTAATAGCCCTACGTCCAGTCGGCGTTAGCCTTTGCGTTGGATTGATTGTAAAGTGTTGTGTTACGTTATCCCCCTCTCTCTGGGAACTCCGCTCTCCTTTATATAGTCAGGATGCCAGAGTCCTAGTCAGTTTATAATGAGGTTCCTAGTAGGATTACAGAATAATACTACTACTAAGTTTACAGGGAAAGAAATCCTAGTTAGACTAGATCTTCTTTCTTCCTTATGGGGTATCCGGTGGGTCCCGTATCGACAAGCCCCCGAGCACTTTATGGTTGAGTTCTGGAAGCTTCATCTTGTTCCTTCAGGTCTTGCCGAGCAGGAACAAGCGTTGTCCGAGTACTTTCCTGAGTGAAACCGTGTAGCGCTTCTTGGGATCTTCGAGTGGTGTGTTCTTTTTTGAAGAAAAAATACATCCATCTGGGTGTGTAGCCTCCAAGCCTCTTCCTATTTGGAACAAGGAGCTGGAGGGTCTTATCTTGAAATTGTTCTGATTCCTCATCGAAGTGCTTCCAAGCATATGCCCGGGTTCTTTTACTAAAAAAGAACTCGGATATTGCTCGGTTCGGGTTTTTTTTGACATGAGTCCTTGAAGTAGTTTGTCTTGAAGAGATCTTCTTGGTGACGTGCGCTTTTTTCAAGGAAAAAAGTGCACTCATTGAGTGTAGCCCCCGAGCCTCTTGCTATTTGGAACAAGGAGCTGGAGGGTCTTGAATCTTATGCTGTTCAAAAGAGCTGAAAAAACCTCTCCTGTTGCAGCCCCTGAGAGTCTATCCGGGTTCTTTTACTCAAAAAGAACTTGGGTGCAGGGTCTTGGCATATTCTCTGGTAGTCTGTTGTTGTCAGATGTGGTTGTATGATAGTGGTTGAGTGTAAATGCTATTTGCTCACGAGTTGTACAGTGTTGGTATATCCTTTTCGAATATGCTTATCCTTGAGTACTGTTCCTTCACGCCTGAGTCCTCTTTCATTGAATTCTGTCTTTTCACCGTGTCCTTTGTTGGGTTTGTTCCGTTGGTGCTCCCGGTCCATGTGCACCGCTTGTTTGATATATAAATACCCTCCTGGTGTGCTGTTTTGATTCATCGAGCGTTCTGTTGTGTGGTCTGAAATCTCCGTAGTCATGAATATGATAGTTTCTGAAGTAGAGCAGCCCCCGGGCGTATCTTGTAGTTCTTGTATATCTTGTCGTAGCTGGAGGGAGTCTTGTGATAGAGATTAGAGGTAGACTAATCTCGCAGCGGCATTGTACCAGGAGGTACGTGGCGGTAGTTGGAGGAAGTCTTGTGATGCGGGGTATGTTTCTTCATCCAGCAGTTCTGGATAGATCCCCCTTGCCTGCCCTGCGACTGTCCGGTATAGATCAACACCTGATCTGGTATCACATCGGGCTTGGGTAGACAGATGCCTGCTAGGCTTCCTTATTCCATGTTGTCCCGCCGTGCTGCTGACTTCCGCCTCGGATGTTCTGTGTTCGTCCTTTGAAGAAAACAGTGTAGCCGAGTGCAGTTTGTTCTACCGAGTAGCAATTTGGAACACGTAGTCGTTCTAGAGCTTAGTTGTGTCCGGGTTCCTTTTTGCTACCTTGCTCGTCGTAGTACCGAGTTCGTTGGGTCTTGTAAGATGTGTAATCTTGTAATTTTTGAAGCCATTTATAATGGAAAGAATCTTATTTTCTGGGTTGTCATTCTTTTTTTCTGCTGATGTCCTGGTTGTTTGTGAGATTCCCGAGTTCTTTCTATAAGAATCGAGTTCTTGTGTTCCTTGTGAGGCAACCCTTCGTTGCTTCATTGTTGATGAGTTCTTTTCGTAGCAATATGTTAACTCTGCCTTGGTGCTGGATGGATAAGTCTGAAATCTGCCCGTTGAATTGTACCGTTGTGTAGAAGTGTGTCGTACGTCATTTTGGCTTTGTCAGTTGTGTTGGGAAATGAACCGTTGCGTTCACATGCCGTGTTAAAACGGGCCTAATGGGCTGTATTTTTATTGCTGTAAAAGTCTATTTAAAGGCATTCTTTCTTCTTTTTCTTTACTGCCCTGCTTTTACCTTGAAACCAGTTCTTACTCCGCCGTCGCCATTGTCGCCGTCATCTAAGCGCCGCCACCTGACCGTTATCGTTTCTTAGTGCCTTATTGCTTTTGCTAGTATATGGGTAGGAAGAAATCAGCGAGCAAGTCCCATGCAACCTTTGTAGACGAGGAGGCATCACTTTCTATGATTGAAAATCAAGAATTCATGGCCATGAGGGCTGCTCAGAAGGTCTGGCCGGCTCCGACTACGACTGAGGATCAATTGCACGAGCTCGTCAGTGATTGCCTGATCCAGGATAAGGAGATTGCTGAGTGGAGAGCTCCAGGTCAGCACCGGGTCCCAACTCTAGGCTCCGGTGAGATTATTCTTTTTGTCTCCTTTATCCGTGCTGGACTCTGTCTTCCTGCCTCTGCTTTTCTTCATCGCTTTCTCAATTATTTTGGGATTAGCTTGAACCATCTTACTCCCAATGTTGTCTTTCATCTTTCTGTTTTTGTTCATCTTTGTGAAACTTTTCTTGGAATTCCTCCTTCTCTTTCTCTCTTTCGTTACTTCTTTCGTCTGAAGCCCCAACCCCGCAGCGATGACACCCATGTTCTTGGTGGCTGCGGGATCCAGTTTCGTCAGGGTCGTAAGGGTAGATTCTTTGATTATGACTTGGTTGATTCTATGAAGGATTAGCGTGCTAACTGGTTTTATGTCGCTAATATGATCCCTCCTCTTGCTGTCCATTCTTCTTCTGGTCCCGTGGTTAACGACCGATGGGAAAAGAATCCTATGACGGTGGATGAGCTCCAGGCGATCAAGCCATTTTTGGAGAGGATATGTGCTCTGAAATAGCAAGGCTTGATCAGCTTTGGTATCATTTCTAGTTTTCTTCGCCGCCGTGTTCAACCTCTGAAGGAGTGGGAGAACTACGGTTTTGAATACTCTGGAGCGGAGGACCCTTCTCGTATGGTCCCTGCCCTTGAGTTGACTGGTGAGGAGGTGCTCGAGCGCCTTTAGAAGATGTTGAAGAGAGTGAGCGTCGTCCTGCATACTGTCCCTGAGTACTGTGCTAACAACCCGCCTCCTGCTGTGAGTTGTTTTTTCTTATGCTGGTACTTTTCGTATTTCCTTTGCTGTCTTCATTTTTTCGCTTAATAGTTCTTGTCTGGTTGTTTTACTCTTTTATAGGAATTGGGGCGTAACTTCGTTGACCCAATCCCCCTTGATGACTGCCCTGCCATTGTGGAGCTTTGGAAGAATCTTGCTAGGGCATCTTTAACCAGTAAGCTTCAAATCACCACGATGTTTCCTGGTGTTTCTTCCGTAGTTCTTGACACCTATGTTGAGTATGTTCCTCGTCCAGTTCCTCGAGCTCCCCGCAGTGTCGGAAAAAGGGGGCGAGTGGATTGTTCTTCTTCTGGTTTGCCTGCCACCAAGAAGTCTTGCCAATCAAGTACTCGTCCAAGTACTCAAGTTATAGGTAGCGTGCTCCTAGGTGAGCATATTAATATGTTTTGTCTTTTTGTTGTTTGTTTTTGCCTCTAACCGAATACTTTTCTTCTTTTTCAGATGGCGCTGTGGTTGCCATGCTTGAGAGTGAGGAAGAGGAGGATGATGATGCGGCCCTTGTTACGCGTCGGTGAGTTGTTTTCCTGTTTTTCTGCTGTTGAACACTTCTTTTTGTTCTGACTTTGACCTTGTTCTCTTGTAGTAAGCGGTCGTTGACCTCGAGTTCTTCTGGAGCTCTGGTTCTGACCACGCCACTCCCGTTGCAAGGTGGCAGTGATATTTTTGCTTCTATAGTTCCCCCTCTAAGGTCTTCTATTGGTCTTGGGGGTTTTATGAAGAAGAAGATAGCTAAGTGAGTGAATCCTGGTTATGTTTCTCTGCTTCTATTTTCCCCTTCTCTGATTCATATTCTTATCGTCGATTTTGTTTATCATCTTGCAGGCCTTTGCCTTCCCTCATCCCTCAGTCGACTTCTTGTCAGTCTTCTGGTGTGCCCTTGCGTTCTGAGTCTCTGGACTTAGAATGTGCGGTCGGCGAGTTGGCTGTGAGGGGGACAGGGTTCTCTGGTGGTTCCATAGCTGCTGATTTGCTGGCTCTGGAGGTGACCATGGTTGTGGCGGTGGAGCCATCTGAAGAGGCAGCCGGGGCTTCCTAGGGTACGGCCTTGGTCTTGTCTTCTTTGCCTCGACCAACTTCTCCCTCTGCTCCTCTTCCTAGTGGCGTTCAGTGTTTGGATGATGATGTGGTGCAACAATTTGATGCCACTCATCGGTTGTCAGAGCTGACCGCTGCCTAGGGAACCTTCGCGACTTCTTTTGGGGAAAAACTCTAGGTAAGTTTTTTTTTTCTGAAGTTCTTTCTTTGGATGTTCGTTTTTCTTCTGTTCTTATGTTTTGTTTTTCTCTTTCTCTTTTGCCCAGTCTTTTTCTCGGGATCATATCGGCTTCTTTTTCTCATCTGAAACCGATAAAAGTTATCTTCTAAGGTTAGTGCCCTAAAAACAGAGCTTGACCTCTGTCGAGCTGAGATGGAGATCGAGCGTCAAACGCACCAAAAGGAGGAGAAAGCTCTCCGTGCCTAGGTGGTTGAGGTAGGAAAGCAGAGGGATGCAGCTGTGGAGGCCATGAAGAATGAGTGCAATGGTATTGCGGGTTCTTTTTGTTTCCTCTTTGAAGGGACCGTGACGCCTAAGAGGGGGGGTGAATTAGGCTACTTAAAAATCTAACTCTAAAACTATGGCCTCTTTTTCTAACCCTAGCAAAATCTATGCAAAAGATAAACTATCTAGATGTGCAACTATGGTTTTGCTAGTGTGTTGCTATCTCTACCGCAAACGTAGTAAAGTAATCAATGTAAATGCGGAAGCTAAAGAGCAAGGTAGAGATATGCAAACTCCCGTCGATGACTCCGGTATTTTTACCGAGGTATCGAGAAGCGCGCAAGCTTCCCCCTAATCCTCATTGGAGCCCCTCGCAAGGAATCCCTCGCAAGGGCTAAGCTCCCAGTCGGGTAACTCTGTGGATAGCCTCGGGACTTCCCCACGCGCAAGTGGGTCTTCGATGTGCCTTCCGACAAGCCTCTCCCAGATGCTCCCCGCCGTCTTCACTATCAAGCTTCCGGCTAAAACACTACGGGCCTTATTCCCTCCGGTACACGGTGGCGGCCACACCACAAACGTGGTTGGTGTGATCTCGCAAGACTTCAAGCCCCTTCGATGTACAACAATGGTGCTCGCAAGCACCGAGTGGTAAGAGGTATGCAAACCTCACTAAACACTAGGCCTAAACCTAGAGCAAGCGCATGAGCGGTGGTCTAATCAACCTAAGCGCTTCGCAAAGCACCTACGCTAATCACCTAATGAATCACTAAGCTCTATGCAAATGGAGATCACTAAAATGGTGTATCAACACCCTTGGTATGTTTCCTCAGCTCCACACTTGCCAAAATGGCTGGTTAGGGGGTCTATTTATAAGCCCCACTAAGAAAGTAGCCGTTGGGGTCGAACTCCTGCAATTCTGCTACTAACCGGACGCTGAATCGTCCTGACCGGACGTGTCCGGTCGTCCCGACCGTTGAGTCGGCAATGTGCTGATCGGACGCTGGCCAGCGTTCGGTCGCCTGCCACCGGACGCGTCCGGTCGTAGATTTACCGCTCTGGAACCTCTCTGTACTCGATCGGACGCTGCTTCCCTGCGTCCGATCGGTTTCGCCGCCCACGTCCAGTCGTCCCGACTGCAAAGACGGTCCAGCGTCCGGTCGTCCCGACTGCTGAGCCACTGGTCCAGCGTCCGGTCGCCCCGACTGTCGAGCCACCAGCGTCCGGTCCAGCATCCGGTCGCCTCTGCGAGCTCGTTTCTTCACGATCTTGCGTACGGCTTGGTTCTAATCTTCATGCTTGGACTTTGCTTGATCTCTTGGGTCTTCTCTTGTGCTCTTAAGGTCTTGTTTGAGGTGTTGATCATCGGATCATCACGTCGCCTTCGTCCAAGTTACGTCTTGCACCCTATTGAACTACAAAACAAACACTTGTAAAGTCATTAGTCCAATTTGGTTGTGTTAGTCATCAAACACCAAAATCCAAAGTAAATAGGCCAAGGGTCCATTTTCCTTACAATCTCCCCCTTTTTGGTGATTGATGCCAACACGACCAAAGCAAGCAAATTATAAAAATTTTAAATTTAAAAACTATCTACTTGCTAGGATGCAATGCAAAGGACAAAGTTATGTGATGCTAGAATATCCTACTTAGATACCAATTGAGGACCATCTTGCCCTTGCAAATGTCCCCATGTGGCATTATGGATTTAAGCCTTGCTTCCTAAATTTTTTAATACATAGGCAATCCATAATCCACTATCCTCCCTTTTTTTGGACCATTACACCTTATTTTAATGCTTGCCTTTGGTCCTCTAAATTCTCCCCTTTGAAATCAAACACCAAAAAGGAAGATATTAGTGGCACAAGGGAGGGTCAAACTTTGTGATCCTTTGAATGTAGAAAGGAATAGGTCATAAAATTTGACTCTCACATTATATAGATTAAGCTCCCCCTAAATATATGCATACATATGATAGAAAGCAAAGTATATGCATAATTGGCACATTATTGCACAAGGGAATTTAATCTATAAAATTCATGGAGAAAGCATATAAATATGAAATGAAATCAACATGATGATGCTAATTGAAGAATGATGCTTAACTCCGGGGACTCCAACTTCCTTACAATGAGACTACTACACATGTGATAGGTTTAAAAAATTGATACCATTTGAAATAGTATTAGTCTCAAAGCATCCAAGTTGTAGAATTAACCCCCCCCCCTAAATATGTGCACACAAATGTAGAATGCTTTGTAGAAATCATGCACATTGATTTTAGAATAAAAAATACCACTTTAAAGATGACATCTCATGAATGTGAGAATCATTTTCAAAAAGATATCCGGGAGAGATTATCTATAATTTGGACTTTAGCACATATTAGATGAACAATAGTAAGATAAGCTATGTGCCGTGCTCCTAAATAATTTTAAACTATGTAGGATTGCTCCAAGGAATAAGAATGTAACCGAGCAAGCCTACCATATGAAATACCTAGTGTATGCATGACAAAAGATATAAGCATGCAAATGCAAATCTAGGCATGAAGAGTAACTAGATGCTTAAAGATATCAATTGTAGGAAAATCTAATTGCAAGATGTACCAATTAAAAAGTAATAACATCTAGTTACCTAATATGGGAAGGGGAATTTGGGTCCATAGTATTCACTAACCCGCTTGGCAATGATTTTGTTCATCATGATGCACCCCATGAAATGCACCCATACTTTGCCAAGTCTCCAAATTCCCCGAAGTCCGACGGACTTCTCACTTCCCTTTCGGGATCCAAACCTTCTTGGTGCTCTTCATGTTTGAAATGATTTCCTTTGGCACCCAGAAGCGTTTGACCCCATTGTTGGCTTGCTTGTTCACCTTGGTGGCCACCACCTTATCATTTTTCTTCTTCTTCAAGAGATAAGGTGTGGAGGCCTTCTTGTCCACCTTGTTGGTGTAGGTGTTGGAGAGCTTGCTTGTTTGCTTTTTCTCCTTCTTCTTTGCTCCTCCTCCATTCTTCACCTTGCACTCATAGGACTTGTGACCTTCCTTATGGCATACGTAACAAACCACGGTTTGTCCTTCATCAAGCTTCTTCACTCCCTTGACGGTGTTATCTTGATGAAGTTGGGTTTGCTTCGCCTTGCCTTTTACTTGAGTCAAGTCCTTGGTGAGGCGAGCTACTTCTTGCTTGAGTTGCTCATTCTCCTTTGCAACCTCTTGTGTGCATGTATCTACAACAACTTTCTCAACACAAACTTGGTTGCACAAAGGTGACTCTAAACATAAATCATTACAAGAAGTAGAGGCATCCTTTTTAGACATGTTAAAGATAGAACTTTTTTAGATGCCTTGGTGGGGGTTGTGCTAACGGCTTCAAGATCGGCAACTTTATTAGTTAGCTCATCACAATGTTTGCACATGGTTTCCATTTTAGCAAGCAAACTATTGTATGCTTCTTGTGAGCTAGCTAACTTTTCTTTTAATTTTTTATTTTTCTTTGAGAGTTGCTCATCATTGATTGTGCATGCATTTGTTATTGCACTAGTCTCAAGTTTCTTAATTTTAGTAGATAGTTCAATATTGAGATTAGCAAAGTTCTTATATTGTTCAAGCAAGGTTTTGTATGCTTTTTGTGAACTATCTAGCTTTTCTTTTAAACTTTTGAGCTTCTTTTGTTGACTAGTGCAAGCTTTAGCATAATTAAGATTTTCTTGCACAAGTTCATGATAAGAAGGCATATTATCATCACTATCACTCTCACTAGAGGAAGAGCTTTCGTTACCTCGTGCCATAAGGCACACACGAGAAGAGCTTGATAATGAGTGCTTGTGGCCTCGCCTCTTGTGATGGGGTTCTTCTTCACTTGAAGAATCATCACATGATCTTATTGATGTGAGGGCTTGGTTCTTGTATGCCTTCTTCTTTGTCTTGGGTGTGGGCTTGTTTGGACAAACTTCCATAAAGTACCCCAACTCACCGCATCCATAGCATCCTCTCTTTCTTTGCTCATTTCTTTGATTTGTGAAAATGAAATCTTGAATTTGGATGGGCACACCCTTGACATTGAGCCTTTGGATCATCTTCTCCACCTTGTTGATCACTTTGATTGATTCTTCATCAAGATCGGAAATGGAGGAGGAAGATTGATCATCACTTGAATCTTCATCATCACCATCGTCCTCATCTTCTTCATCTTCACTTGAGGAACTTGAGCTTGAGCTTGTCTCAACTTGCTTGCCCTTCATCTTCTTTTTCTCGCTACAAGCGAGAGCTTTGCCTTTGCTTGATGAAGAAGCTTCTTCTTGACCCACCTTACGTGACATTTCAAATGCCACTAACTTGCCAATGGCTATGCCCGGGGTCATGTTGCTCAAGTCCTCCATGTTGTGAAGGATGGTGATGATGCTTGCATATTTCTTTTGTGGTAGCACAGAGATGATCTTCCTCATGATGTCCGCATCATCTAGCTTTAATAATCCTATAGAATGGAGCTCATTGATAATTAGATTCAAATGAGAATACATATCACGAACAAGCTCATCATCATTCATAGTAAATGAATCATAGTTTTGCTTTGCTAGACAATGTTTTTGCTCATGGACATTGCTTGTGCCATCATGGAGCTCTTGGAGTTTTAACCAAATTTCATGTGTCGTATTTAAAGCGAATACTTGGTTAAAAACATCCATACTAAGTGATTCAAACAAGTAATTTTTAGCTCTAACATTGAAGTGCATTTCTTTTTCATCATTCTTTGTGGATTTTTCGGGATTCTTAATGGGTTTCATCCCATCACGAGTGACTCTCCATACACCCAAATCAACCGCCTCAAGGTGGCAAGCCATTCTAGCTTTATAGTATGGGAAGTTAGTGCCATCAAAGTGCGGAGGCCTAGCGGTATCCATCCCAACCACTCTAAATAACGTTGGCTCAACAACGGTTAAGCCAAAAGTCTAAATTGAGCCAACCGGCTCTGATACCAATTGAAGGGACCGTGACACCTAAGAGGGGGGGTGAATTAGGCAACTTAAAAATCTAACTCCAAAACTATGGCCTCTTTTTCTAACCCTAGCAAAACATATGCAAAAGATAAACTATCTAGATGTGCAACTATGGTTTTACTAGTATGTTGCTATCTCTACCGCAAACATAGTAAAGTAATCAATGTAAATGCGGAAGCTAAAGAGCAAGGTAGAGATATGCAAACTCCCATCGATGACTCTGGTATTTTTACCAAGGTATCGAGAAGCGCGCAAGCTTCCCCCTAATCCTCGTTGGAGCCCCTCGCAAGGAATCCCTCGCAAGGGCCAAGCTCCTGGTCGGGTAACTCCGTGGATAGCCTTGGGCCTTTCCGACGTGCAAGTGGGTCTCCAACGTGCCTTCCGGCAAGCCTCTCCTGGATGCTCCCCGCCGTCTTCACTATCAAGCTTTCGGCCAAAACATCGCGGGCCTTGTTCCCTCCGGTACATGGTGGTGGCCACACCACAAACGCGGTTGGTGTGATCTCGTAAGACCTCAAGGCCCTCCGATGTACAATAATGGTGCTCACAAGCACCGAGTGGTAAGAGGTATGCAAACCTCACTAAACACTAGGCCTAAACCTAGAGCAAGCGCATGAGCGGTGGTCTAATCAACCTAAGCACTTCACAAAGCACCTACGCTAATCACCTAATGAATCACTAAGCTCTATGCAAGTGGAGATCACTAAAATAGTGTATCAACACCCTTGGTATGTTTCCTCAGCTCCACACTTACTAAATGGCTAGTTGGGGGGTCTATTTATAAGCCCCACTGAGAAAGTAGCCGTTGGGGTCGAACTTCCGCAATTCTGCTACTGACCGGACGCTGAATCATCCTGACCGGACATGTCCAGTCGTCCCGATCATTGAGCCAGCAATGTGCTGATCGGACGCTGGCCAGCGTCCAGGCGCCTGCCACCGAACGCGTCCGGTTGTAGATTTGCCGCTCTAGAACCTCTCTGTACTCGATCGGACGCTGCTTCCCTGCGTCCGGTCGGTTTCGCCACCCGCGTCCGGTCGTCCTGACTGTAGAGCCGGTCCAGCGTCTAGTTGCCCTGACTGTAGAGCCACTGGTCCAGCGTCCGGTCATCTCGACTACTGAGCCACCGGTCCAGCGTTCGGTCGCCCCGACTACCAAGCCACCAGCGTTCGGTCTAGCGTTCGGTCGCCCCTGCGAGCTCGTTTCTTTGCGATCTTGCGTACGGCTTGGTTCTAATCTTCATGCTTGAACTTTGCTTGATCTCTTAGGTCTTCTCTTGTGCCCTTAAGGTCTTGCTTGAGGTGTTGATCATCGGATCATCACGTCGCCTTCGTCCAAGTTACGTCTTGCACCCTATTGAACTACAAAACAAACACTTGCAAATTCATTAGTCTAATTTGGTTGTGTTAGTCATCAAACACCAAAATCCAAAGTAAATGGGCCAAGGGTCCATTTTCCTTTCACTCTTGTATTCGAATTTTCCTTTCTGATAACTTGTTTTTGGTGCCTGGTTTAGCTCTCCGAGTTGAAAAGCAGAAGCTTTCGGAAGGTATTGAGGAAATGAAGACACTTGCTCGCAATAGTCACAACAGGGCTGAAGAGGTAATTACTCGTGCTGAAGAAGAACTCGCGCTTGTCAAGTTGATTAGGCGTGGAGGTGACAGGGATCTTGTGCAGGCCCAAAAAACAATTGAAGTATTGACTGGTAAGTTGGCGACGGCTACTGAGAACTAGAATGCTTTGTGGAAATCATTTCGGTCAATAGCCAATCTTCTTCGGACTCCATCGGATGATGGTCAATCTTGGGCTCAGTTTATTCCCCAAGTTCCAACCCGTTTCTAGGAGTTCATGAAGAGATGCGCCCAACTATGTACCAGAAATGTTCTTGCCTAGGTCCGGGTTCTTGCTCCGGAGATGCCCCTGTCCAAGATTGCAGGGAAGCCGAGAGTCAAGAATATCTTGATGCTGTTGAAAAGATGGAGCCTGAGGTCGAAGATTTGGCTAGGAGAATTGTAGATAATCTTGATATTGATATTTCTTCTCCTGATGGCGATGCCTGATGTATTTTGACTTTAGTACTCCAGCCTCTGTAATAAGGATATTATACTTCTTTTTGAATGAAGATCCTTTATTTTTTGTTGATGTCTTCTTTGCCTGGATGTCTTTGATTTTGTCGAGTGTTTATCATGCCTTTGACTGCACTGTGTAAACAACTCAGTATTTATAGATCGTTGTCTTTGCAAACTTTCTTGATTTGTCAAGTGCTTGTCTGGCTTTCATCTGCGCCGTGTAAACAACTCGATTTTTGTAGATCGTTGTCTTGACAAACTTTCTTGGTTTGTCGAGTGCTTGTCTGGCTTTCATCTGTGCCGTGTAAACAACTCGATTTTTGTAGATCGTTGTCTTGGCAAACTTTCTTGATTTGTCGAGTGCTTGTTTGGCTTTCATCTGGTTGTAGAAAACATCTTATGATTGGTTTGGGTGTTAGCTTATTAGCTACCCTCATTGGCGGGCTCAAGCAACTTTTTAGCTCTTTTGCTCTCAGCCGGTATGCTCAGGCGTAATTTTAGCCATTTTGCTTTTTTGGATCGGGTGTTAGCTTATTAGCTACCCTCATCGGCTGGCTCACGCATCTTTTTAGCTCTTTTGCTCTCAGCCGATATGCTCAGGCATGATTTCAGCCATTTTGCTTTTTGGATCGGGTGTTAGCTTATTAGCTACCCTCATCGGCGGGCTCAAGCATCTTTTTAGCTCTTTTGCTCTCAGCCGGTATGCTCAGGCATGATTTCAGCCATTTTGCTTTTTGGATCGGGTGTTAGCTTATTAGCTACCCTCATCGGCGGGCTCAAGCATCTTTTCAGCTCTTTTGCTCTCGGTCGATATGCCCAGGTATGATTTCAGCCATTTTGCTTTTTGGATCGGGTGTTAGCTTATTAGCTACCCTCATCGGCGGGCTCAAGCATCTTTTCAGCTCTTTTGCTCTCAGCCGGTATGCTTAGTGAAAACAACTCGGGAAGATTCGTAATAAGACATCTGTTGTTGAGGAATACCATCTTTATTGATCATGAACGTTTACATGCTTAGTGAAAACAACTGGGGGAAAAAGCCATAATGAGACATATGTTGTTGAGGAACGCTATCTTTACTGATCATGAACGTTGATCTCTTGTGGCTTGTATTTATATTCTTCCTTGCATTGTCTTCATGCGTAGAATCTCCTTAGTTGGCTGATGTGCCATGTATTGTTGATTTCTTTTCCATCTTCAGTTATCAACTTATACATGCCTGGTCCGGTGACTTTTGTGACAATGAAAGGACCTTCCCATGGACTGAGTAGTTTATGGCATCCGTCAGTTTTTTGTATTCTTCTTAGTACTAGATCTCTGATTTGGAGTGATCGAGGTTGGGTATTCTTGTTGTAGTGGCGTCTCAAACCTTGGAGGTATCTGGCTGATTGGAGGGTAGCATTTACTCTGACTTCTTCTATACTATCGAGTTCTAATCTCTAGGTGTGTTCTGCTTCTCCTTCATCGTATTGTTCTATCCTTGGTGACGTCCAGATTAAGTCGGCAGGTAGTAATGCTTCTAATCCATAAACTAGGAAGAAGAGTGAGTATCCGGTGGCTCTGCTTATTTAAGTCCGTAGCCCCCATACTACTTTGGGTAATTCTTCATTCCATTTGGATCCATAGTCCACTAGTTCTTTGTATAATCTTGGTTTTAATCCAGCTAGTATAAGTCCATTAGCCCTTTCTACCTGTCCGTTTGCTTCTGGATGTGCGACTGATGCGTAATCTATGCCGAAATCGCAATCCTATGCCCAACTTTAGAATTCTATAGCTGTAAAGGGAGAACCCAAATCTATGATGATTCGATTTGGCATGCCGAAGCGGTGCATAATGTCTTGGATAAACTCGACTGCTTTGGCTATGTTGTATTTTGCGAGTGGTTTGTATTCAATCCACTTGGTGAACTTATAAATTGCTACAAAGATGTACTCAAAACCACCCTTTGCTTTCTTGAGAGGTCCTACTTGATCCAGCCCCCAGTAGGAGAAGGGCTAAGCGGGAGGGATGCAGATCAGATTGTGAGCTGGTACATGAGCTTGTCTTGCGAACATTTGACAACCTTTGCATTTTCTGATGAGTTCTTCTGCGTCTTTCAAAGCGATTGGCTAGTAGAATCCGGTTCGGAATGCTTTGCCGACTAGTGTTCTTGAAGCGGCATGATTTCCACAGCAACCTGAGTGTATTTCTTCTAAGATCTCTTTGCTTTTTTCGAACGAGACACATTTTAGGAGTACTCCTGATGATGCGGCTCTTCTGTACAGCTTATCTCCTACTAGGACATAGTTCTTGCTTCTACGGACAACTCGGGTAGCCTCCGCTTTATCTGCTGACAACTTATTCTCTTTGATATAATCGATAAAAACCTAGGTCCATGAGGTGGTGATTACCAAAATCTGGGTGCCTTTAGCTAGGAGTTCAGAGGTTATCTCCCCGGGTTATTTGATAGAGGGAGCTGATAACTCTTCTATGAATACGTTAGGTGGGACCTTCGCCCTGTCCGATCCGAGCTTGGCGAGGACATCTGCTGCAATATTAGAATCACGCAGGACATGTAGAATTTCCAATCCTTGAAAATGTTTTTCGAGTTTTCGTATTTCAGTGCAATAAGCGCCTATGTTTTCTTTGGTGCAATCCCAATCTTTGTTGACTTGGTTGATGACTACCGCCGAATCGCCATATAGAGTAATCGCTTGATTCCGAGGGTAATTGCTACTCGGAGTCCATGGATGAGGGCTTCGTATTCTGCTTCATTGTTTGTGGCTTGCCATAGTATCTGAAGGACATACTTGAGTTGCTTTCTATCTAGAGAAATGAAGAGAACGCCTGCACTGGCCCCGCATAGCTTGAGCGATCCATCAAAGTACATCTTCCAATGGTCAAGGATGGTATTTGGCATGGGTTGTTGAATCTCTATCCACTAGGCCACAAAATCGGCAAGGGCTTAAGATTTAATTGCCTTCCATGGGATGAAATCGATATTGAGAGCACCAAGTTCAACTGCCCACTTAGATATGTGCCCTGTTGCGTCTTTATTGTGTAGGATGTCTCTAAGTGGGAAATCTATCACCACGGTAATCTTGTGGCTTTCAAAATAGTGGCGAAGCTTGCGTGAAGTGATCAGGAGGGCGTAGAGTAGTTTTTTCACATGCGGGTACCAGATTTTTTATTCTGACAGTACTTCGCTGATGTAGTATACGGGTCGTTGTACTTTATATATGCGCCCTTCTTCTTCTCTTTCTACGACTATCGCTGTGCTGATCACAGTAGAAGTTGCCGCAATGTACAACATCATGTCTTCATATTTCTTTGGAGGTGTGAGAACGGGTGAGGTTGTGAGGTACGTCTTGAGTCTTTTGAAAGCTTCGTTGGCTTCTTCTGTCCACTCGAACCTGTCTGTCTTCTTTAGTAGTTTAAAGAAAGGTAACCCTTTTTCGCTGAGTCTTGATATGAAATGATTGAGGGCCGCCATGCAGCCTGTTAGTTTTTGCACATCTTTGATACTTTGAGGAGGGCACATCTCTGTTATGGCTCAAATTTGCTTAGCACTGGCTTCGATTCCACGATGACTGACCAAGAATCCTAGCAGTTGTCCTGAAGGGACTCCGAAAACACACTCGCTTGGGTTCAATTTCCACCTCCACCTCTTTAGGTTTTCAAAGGTTTGCTTTAAGTCTTCAATTAGTGTGTCCGGGTTCTTTATTTTTACTACTACGTTATCCACATATGCTTCTATGTTTTCGCCAATCTGATCACCAAGACACATTTGGATAGCTCTTTGGTATGTGGCACCAGCATTCTTGAGTCCAAACGACATGGTTTTGTAGCAGTAGGCGCCGAATGGAGTGATGAAAGATGTATTGCTCTGGTCTTGTTCTTTTAATGCAATCTGGTGATATCCTGAATAGCAATCAAGAAAGGATAATAGGGCAGATCCTGCTGTTGAATCAACTATCTGGTCAATGCGTGGTAGTCCGAATGGATCTTTCGGGCAGTATTTGTTAAGGTCTGTGTAGTCGACGCACATGCGCCACTCGTCTGTATTCTTTTTTTATACTAGAACTGGGTTTGCTGGCCAATCTGGATGAAGGATCTCTCTGATGAATCCGTCTGCCATTAGCTTTGTGATTTCTTTTTTAATTGCTACCTTCTTGTCAGGTGAGAATCATCATAACCGTTGCTTCACAGGCTTGGAGCCTTCATTGATATCGATTCTGTGCTCAGCCAACTCTCTTGGGACACCTAGCATATTGGCTGGCTTCCAAGCGAAGATATCCTTGTTGTCCTAAAGAAAGTTGATGAGCGTGAGTTTCTATTTTGCCGAGAGGTGGGCGCTAATGGTTGCCATTTTGGAGGGATCACCGGTGCCCAGGTCGATTTGCTTGACGTCGATTTCTTTTGGTGATGCGAGGATGCTGGGCTTTTTAGCCGGTATCTCTAGTTCTTCTGGGCTCATTTATGTGGCAATAGTGGCTATTTCTTTTCTACTACTGGCGAATTATGCTTTTGCTGCAATTTGAATTGTCTGGACGTCGCAGTCAAAAGTGCGCTTCAAATCACTTCATAGGGAAAGTACCCCATTGGGCCCTAGCATCTTAAGCAATAGGTACAGGTAATACGGTATCGCCATGAATTTTGCCAAAGCTGGGCATCCGAGGATTGCGTGATATGATGAATCGAAGTCTGCAACTTCAAACTTGATGAACTCTGTTCGGTAGTTTGAGGGAGTTCCAAAAGTAACCGGTAGAGTGATTTGTCCAAGTGGCATAGCTGCCTTGCCGGGTACTATCCCATAAAAGGGGTGCTCGTTGGTGTAATCATCCCGACGAGTTGTAGTCCCATCTTCCTTAGCGTTTCTGAAAAAATTATGTTGAGTCCGGCCCCCCATTGATTAATACTTTTGTGACAGTCATTCTGGTGATAGTTGGATCTAGAACAAGTGGGTAATGGCATGCGTTTCCTACGCTAGTCCATTGGTCTTCTCTTGAAAACTGGATTGGATATTGTGACTAGTTGAGATATTTTGGAGTAGCCGGCTCTGCTGCCATGATGGTTCGTAGAGCTAGTTTTTCTTGATATTTGCTTCTGGAATCTGAGGTCCCAGCGAAGATCACTGCTACTGTCCCCCTGGATTTTTGGAATCCCTTGTCTTCGTGGTTGTCTTCATCTTTTTTCTGATTGTCTTCTTTAGTGTTTACCTTATTATCTTTTCTTGTGTATCGCTCGTTGAAGGTGTAGCAATTTCCGGTGGTGTGATTTCCTTTAGGATGCAAGATGCAACGCATGTTTTCAATGTCGTCATACCCTCTGGGTTTGGAAAACTTCCTTGATTTATCAGCCGTCGCCACGGTGTTGTCTGGTCCATGTTTTCTTTCCTGATGTCTGATGTTTTGATGATTTTGCTTGTCTGGGTTGTCTTGGTTGTTTTTATCCAGGAACCTTTCTCGTGTCTTCTCCTCTGTAGTAATCATCTTTTCTACTATGCATCTGAATTCTTTATTGCCTCTCGGGTTTTCTTTGCAGAAGTCTTGAAATTGCCACCTAGCCATAATTCCATGAGAGAAAGCTTCGATTACTTCTCATTCGGTGATGTCATGTACTTGAGCACGTAGTTCGCCAAATCGTCTATAGTAATTTCTGAGAGTTTCGCCTCCTTTCTGCTTGAGTCCTTTTAATTCTGTGTGGATGATGGGGTGCGTAATGATACACGCTAAATTTCCACAGAAAACTCTTTGCAAGTCTTCTCAATTTCTGATTGACCCTAGGTTTAATTTGTCGAACCATTGGAGGGGCATGGTTTCCAGTGCCATGGGAAAAAATAAGGTCTTGATATCATCGTCTCCTCCGGCTAGTTCAATCGACTACGAGTAAATTCTGAGCCACTGCCTTGGTTTGGTCTTGCCATCATATTTAGAGTGGTTGGATGGCTTGAACTTGTGAGGCAGTCGTATTAAAGCAAGTCTGTTTGCAAAACAGGGGAATCTATCGTGCGTTTCGGCTTCTTTGTATTCTGATTCGGCACCTCCTTTCTGCCAACTATCGTTTTGATGAGAGTAGTTCTACGAGGATGTCTGAATAGGTACTTTGCTTCTGATCTTCCTTGGTTGTTCGATTCGATAATTTTGACTGTGGTCCCTTCTACTTTCTCTGTTGTGACTTCCGCTTGGTCCAAGTCTCTCGAAAGCGGACTTCTTTTGATTTTGATCTTCCTATGAGATGTTGACCTGGCGGGTAGTCTTGAGTGGGCCCTTCCGTCGTGCGTCCTTACGGCTGCTGATTAGAGGAGGTCTCGGAGCTGTTCCTGTTTTTCACTGGAAAGTGATGTCGCTCCGAGCTCTTCTAGTGCTTCTTGGATCTTATTATAGGGTGTATTCGCCGCACGTCTTTCTTCGACTTCTTGTTCTAATTTTTTCCTGTCGTACTCAGCCATATCTGACTCATATTTGATCCAAGCTTCCTTGCGCTGCCTAGCACGGCGTTGGTGTCCTTATTTTAATTTGTTTCTTCTTTCTCTGGCTTGCCTCTGACTCTCGGTCTCACCATCATGCCCCTGGATAAGGGGTGATATGTTGGACTCAGATTCGTCTGATGACCTGCTTCTGGGGGGACCAATGGTGATCGAGGACGGTGAACCATGAATACTTATCGTGCGTGAATTGTTCTATTATCAGTGTTGGTTTCCACATTGTCGGAGTTGTTGATGATTTTAGTAGAGGCTTCAAGGCCGCAGATCGAGTCTCCTTCTTGGTATGATAGAATTGCTGTCATCGTCGTGTCGACTAGTTGGGTATCGCTGTCCTCAGGAACAGAACCTGGCCAGTGGACGATGCAGTCTTTAGATGTTATAGTTAGTACGAGACCTTCCTGAGCTCCTTTTAGTGGCATTCTAAGCACCGGATCGAGGGATCCTTCAGGTCGTGCCTGATAAGATTTTGTCATGTTGTGGAGTCCGACCGGAAAAGGTTCTGACTTCTTGAAAGAACTCTGAGTATACTCCAAGTTGTATTCTTGATAGGCCGAGGCCGCGTTCTGGAGCCCCGCCAGAAAAGAACTCAGTTTCTCGAAAGAACTCGGGTAAGACTCCATCTCAAATGCGGAGCCTGAGTTTGAGTCGGATGCGCAAAGCTGCGAAATCTGAGTTGGATCAGACATCACGAGCCGCGCGAATCTTCCAGTGAGTTGATCTGTCGTAGTCACCGTAAAAGAAAGGTCTTCAAGGTGATCCGAATCTTCGAGGAGACGGCTTTGGATCTTGCCATCGTCGCCTGCCTCGTAGATCCATGAACCGAAGATGAGGGTTGATCCCGTTGGAAAGATCATGTTGTCGAGGTCCATCGAGCTCTCGGGTGCAGTTTTGCCGAAAGCCCCTACCTGGCGCGCCAGCTGTCGATGTTTCACCACCGATAGCCTGCCACGGGGGTACCCGGGGCAGTTTGTTTAGGCTTCAGCGTATGCAGAACTCGACGGTAAACACAAGAGATAGTCGATTTATCCTGGTTCAGGCCCTCAACCGTGATCGAGTAATAGCCCTACGTCCAGTCGGCGTTAGCCTTTGCGTTGGATGTAATATTACTACTAGGATTACATGGGAGGAATCCTAATCAAACTAGATCTTCCTTATGGGGTATCCGGTGGGTCCCGTATCGACAGGCGCACCGACGATTCGTTCAAGCAGCAATGTGACATTGCGCATTGAAAACACATGTTATAAGAGTATGTTTCAAGTGTTTTAGATGTTTCATCGGAATGTTGCAAGTGTTTTATGTGTATGTTGCAAAAGTAGATCTGGGTGTTGCATATGTTGTAATGGCAATACATGTATGTTGCAAGTGTGTTTTCCAAATGTTTCAGTATATTGCAGTGGCTATACACGTATGTTGCAAGTGTTTTATCTGGATATTGCATATGTTGCAATGGTTATACACATATGTTGCAAACGTATGTTTTAACTGTTTCACATTATTTTAGTATGTTGCAACAGGTCCTGCTCCCCACACGCTCTTACTCGCGGGTCAAGCACGTGCTGCACCAGGTGCCCCTGCACCACCAAGCATGGTCCCTCCCTCTCTCTCGCATTGGGCACGCGCGTTGTACGTGCTCTCCCTCTCTCGCATTAGGGTACGCATGTTGTGATCCATCTCTCTCGCATGAAGCTGGGCCCTCTCTCGCATTGGGGCACGCGTGCTATGGTCTCTCTCGCATTGGGGTACGCGCGCTATGTTTCATCTCTCTCACATGCAGTTGGGCGGGCAGGAGGAGGTGTGGGGCGCAACAACACAGAGGAGGCATGGGGAGGAGGCGTGTGTTCCCAAAAAAAGCAAGAGAAGGCGCAGGCGCAACAGTATGCACGACCGTCCGAATGTCGGGGCGCTATCATATCCCTAAAAACAATGTAGAATAATTTTATTCCTGCAAAACTCATTCCACTCTCATAAAACTTAAATCATCTTTCTTCGTTTAACTAAGTTGTTATCTTATTTAATACCTATGAAACTCTAATAAAAGCTCACTAAGGCCTCGTTCGTTTCCCCTAGAATGACTACCTGGAAAATTTCTAAGCCAGAATGCTAACTAAATTTGTATAAGCTTCATCAGTTGGAATAATTCCTCGGTTCGTTCCACTGTAATGTAACGGACTCTAATTAAGACTGGTCTTAGGGCCTGTTTAGAACAGCTCAACTTCACTAATAAAGCTGTTTCTTTTGCAAAATGGCTTCATGAGCAGCTCTCTGGATGAAGCTAAACTGTTTTGAAAAAAGTTACCAGGCAAAATAGCTTCATCTGAGAAACGAAAGCATAAAAAGACCCTAATGCCCTTCTCTTTAATTTTTTTCTCTACTCTGTTTCTTCCGTCGTTTCGTGTTCATCGCCCGCCCCGTCTCCCGCGGCCACGCCCTGCCCCGTTCCGGCGGACGCGCTCGGCCCCACGCTGGCGGCCGCGCCCTGTCTCCGCGCCGGCGAGTCGAGCTCCGGCGGCGGTCGCACCCTGCGACTCCGGTGGCAGCCGCGCCCTGCGAGTCGAGCTTCGTGCCCTGCCCCGCGCCGACGGATGCGCTCGGCCCCACGTCGGCGGCTGCGCCCTGCGACTCCGGCCCGCGCCCCCACGGCGGCGTATCTCCCGACGGGCGCCCCCCCCCCCCCCCCCCCCACGGCGGCGCATCTCCTGGCGGGTCGCGTCCCCCACGACGGCGCCCCTCCTGGCGACCCGTGCCTGGCGAACACTCCCCGGCGGCCGTGCCTGCGGCGAGCCACGCCGCCGGCAGCTGCGCCCCCCAACGGGCCACGGTTGGCGCGCTGTGCCTCGACAATGCGCTCTTCGACGGGCCGCGCTCTGGCGCGCCGTGCCGCCGTGCTCCGGCAGACCATGCCTCGGCGGCGTCAACACCTCCCTTCCCCGAGCGTTCTCTCTCTCTGGTCAGGGCAACAGTAGTCTTTTGTTCCTGCTAGACCCCACGTGTGGGTGATGAAGCTGGGATAAACTATTTTTTTTCAGCTTCATCCTGACTTATCTTTCTGTGAGAGGAGAGGAAAAATATTTTGGAAATAAGTATTTGGCAAAAAAAAAAAAAAGCTTATGAAGCTATTATGAGCTATGCCCAATAGACCATAAGAGATGAATCTCAAAACTCACTCAATATATTGGAAACTTAAGTCTTTACTGAAGAAACTTCCTATAAGGCTAGTTTTCGTGGGGGGTTCATGTTGTCTAAGATTCCTATATATTGCAAACCTTATAGACAAGTTTCATCCCATAAAACTTATTTCGTCTCATAAAACTTTTATTATCTTTCTTCATCGATACTATATATACTATATTGGTTTATTTAATGCTCATGAAACCACCACTGGCCGTACAAAAAAGATGAACCTGTATGCCCCCAGCTAAGCTTGGTCCTTGCATGTCTTAAAAGGCAACTTTTGATGTCCATGGAGTCTTTGGTCCTGGCATGTGTTAAAAGGCAACTTAAGACGTCTACGGAGTCCTAGGAGGTCTGCCTCTATAAAGGAAAAAAAAAATACTTTAATCTTTTCGGGTATGTGCGGTTTCTAGGATTTGAACTTATCCTCTTTTACCCCACCGTACCACTGCACTACAAATTCGTTTAAGTTTAGATCTGGTTGCGTGGGGGTATAACCTCAGATAACCATAACATGGGTCGTAGCACCAGGGGTGGTCCAGCCCATAAAAAGAAGGCATGTGATGTAAGACACTGATCAACATACATCACACGGTTTTAGGAAGGAATCTTAAGATAGAGAATGATCTGTTCGGATATGATAGATATCGTATTCCTTGTAAATACTTACTATATACCCGAATAGATCTAGATCTAACCGACTTGTAATTCTATCCCCAGACTATATAAGGTGGGTAGGGACCCCCTCGAATTCATCTCATGTTCAATACAATCCAACAAAGACACATGACGTAGGGTATCACGTCGATCAGACGGGCCGAACATGTCTAAATCGCTGTCTCTGTGCCTTGTGTCACCATCTGATTCCTATTACGCGCACCTCCACCGATCATCTACTACCGTGGGTATACCCCTTGGTAGACTGCCGACCAAATTTCGTCGACAGTGACGCGCCAGGTAAGAGGTGTGCGCGCTAATCCTGTGGCGGACCAGATGGGCCTTAAGATCAATGCCATCCTTGGCAATTTAGCTTCTGGCAGCGACGTCCTTCACCTAAGATGGAGTAGTCGTCTTGAGGCTCTTGCGGCGGCTTGATGTCGCTCCTGCGAACTCATCGTCTATCTGCGTCGGCGTCTCCGACGTCGTATACATGGGAAGCAAGCCGAGATTTCAACGAGATCGGATCCGCTTCCCAGCTTCAACAGCGTCATCGAAAGCGGCGTTCCGAATCTACTCCCGCAGATTTGGCATCGGCCGCTACTTCTGGGAACCACGGCATCATTTCATCGTGACCCTGCAGGACTAGATTGGATTTGCATGTTGGTTGTTGCTGGCTACCAGTCCACCGCATGCATCAACGTTCGGGTGCAAGCTGTCAGGCAAGCAAGAAATCAAAGGCTGTGTGATCTACAGTGCCATGCAAGCTAAAGATAGTAAAGATAGTCGAGATCTCCATCAGGCTCGCATGTGCTCATGTATCTCCGTAAGGCATACAAGCAGAGATGCCTCGCGGATGAAGGTTACAACCTGCTCAGCGAACTGATCTGACCATCTCCCCTGGATCACGTGTTTCAATCTACAAAGCGCTTGCTCCATGAGCAACCGCCTCGTCTCGATCGTGAACCACTTCATCAGCAGCAGGCATCAAGCACCGTGTCGGGATCGACTCACCTGGTGCCGATTCCGACTCTGCTCGCTGAGCTCG
Organism: Miscanthus floridulus; assembly: GCF_019320115.1. NCBI lineage: Eukaryota > Viridiplantae > Streptophyta > Magnoliopsida > Poales > Poaceae > Miscanthus > Miscanthus floridulus. The sequence goes on along the minus strand of NC_089587.1, from coordinate 59,808,834 downwards.
ACTCCGACTCCGTCTTGATCGAGAACTCCGACTCTCCCGAAAGTTCCGACTACATCAAGCCGCCAAGCGAGCCGTCCGAGTCGCCGACTAGCGTCATAAGGACGACGTCGTCCGGACTACTCGCTCCAACCGTCTGCCACGTCACAATATTGATCGCCGCGAAGAACGGCGCTATGACGACCGCGACCGCCACAATGACGACAGGCTGGAAAACTCGAGGGCCGAGCAATTTCGTCGACGCCGACCAGATAACATCATACGTCGCCGATAAGACATTTTGCTGCATTTAATACAACTTTCTCCAATTATTTTCTCCGAGTTTTCGCCATGCTTCTCCAATTATTATTTCTTCGGTTATTTTTCATAATTAAATGTCTCCACGTTTAACATCTTCGTGTTAAAGATGTTCCATAATGCAATATCCGATCAATTGATCGGACTGTTCGGCGCTCACTTCTACTCGGCGCTCACTTCGCCAACCAACTGGTCGGATTGTCTGTCACTTTATCGTCAGCTACGTTTAGGGAGAAGCAGATGGGAATTTTCCATCATCATCACCATTTGCGGCGGCGACTCAGCTCCGTGAGATGGCGATCTCAACTCAAGGCTCTGAGGCGCATCGCTCTTCGTAAGAGTTCTCCGGAGGTCCAACGCTGTGCTTCGTCGGCACCAATCAAAGAGATGGCTACATGCGGCAAGCCAGCAGCATGTAGGTCAACTTCAAGAATTGGGCTACATCACCTGACGTCATCATCCTTCGGCGGCGCTCGTCAGCCCTCATCGATGGCTCGCGTGGTCCTCGCTATCGACTCGACATTACGAGGCAATTCACGACGACGCATTATGATTTTCACTAAGATCAACGTCAACAAGCAAAGCACGACGTATTATCGATAATACCATGCAAGATAAGTAAACAAACCATCACAGTGTTTTGACTGCATCTACATACAGCCTCGAGCATACATGCAAGAAATAAATTCTCTTGTTACCGATCTACACTCACGAAACCTGACTCCCACGTCATCAATCCAAATGAGCTAAGTCATGGTTTTTTCCATTGAATATTCTAACATATATAACTTTGTCTACCTTGATATCTGTCAACAGCAGCGGCGCCCCTGTGCTTTCTCCATTTGTTTTCCATATTTTTTTTTCTCAAATTACTTATTTCTCCATGCTAAACATCTTTAAGATGACGTATACTATTGCCATTCAAATTGGACTGCGCCCTCGCCTCGGTCAGACATGCTCAAGGGCTTCGCGTCCCCACGTGAATTGACTTTGCCAGGCTCCGAGCCGCCCGAGCCGCTGAGGCGCCGAGCCGCCGTGCCACCAAGCCGCTGTGCCGCTGAGACGCCAAGCTGCCGAGCCGCTGTGCCGCCGAGCCGTCAAGCGAGCCGCCTCAGTCGTAAGCACTCTCCATGTTCTCCAAATTTTGCCACGGCCTCCATATTTCGCCATGGTCTCCAAATTTTATCACGGTCTCCAAATTTCACCACTGTCTCCATATTTCGCTACGGTCTCCAATGTTCACCACAGTATAGTGCCAAGCACTATCCAAATTTTACTCCAATATCCAGTGCTAAGCACGGGGATTTCATTCTTTTTACAAATAAGAACAAACTCTAAATAAACATAAACTGCTCTGCAGGATATGAAATTCACCGATATATCGTTCCTGATAAACTCCGCTCTACTTTCTTCACCACTGCGTTCATATATTCTGTTATCCGTCCTACATATTTGTATTGCAGGATTATCGTGTAGATGGTTGCACCACCTGGCCTTTGAATTTCTCCGCCGATCAACTGGTCGAACCATAGGTTCATGCCTTCGTCGCCAACCAGTTGGTCAGACTGTTTGGCGTTCATATCTACTCGACGTCACTTCGCCGCCGACCAGTTGTTTGGGCTGCTCGGCGCTCGATTCTTCGTCAACCAACTGGTCGGATTGTCTGTCCCTTCATCATCAGTGATGCTGGGGGCCCGCCTGCCAGGCTGGAGACTCTTCGGTATTCGGATTCTTCGTGCAAGCGTCGCCAGCTAAGTTGGAGACTCCCCGGGCGATCGGATTTTGCTGGCTCTCGACTGTCGATTTGCCTTTTGGCTCACTATATTTTGCCGACGCCGCATGTCATATGTGCTATCAAGGTACTCCATGCTGTCCACATCAAGGTGCTGATCCTGGGCGGCACGTCAGGAGCCTTGATAAGTACATCTATCACAGCAACCCAGTGCTAAGTACTTTTCATTTTCTCCATGTTTTACTTCTTGGTGTTGTCGAATTTTGCTATCCAGTGCTAAGCACAGGGACTTCGTCCTTCACACATAATTCTTTGATCCTGCTACAAGATGTTTCTCTATCTTACAGCAGGCTCGGAGACTAAGTGTGTACACTTCACCTTGTGGTGAATGTACTGTTATTCCTTCTTACTAGTTTTCAGCTAAGCTAGGGGCTAGCTGTGTGCTCGAATACACTTCATCTAAGGTCGATGTCTCCGGCAAGCTCCGCCGCTGCTTTCTCCGTCGATCAACTGGTCGGACCGCTAGGTTCATGACCTTCGTCGCTAACCAGTTGGTCGGACTGTTCGGCTACACCATCATCAGACATCAGCTCATCATTCATCACACAAGTTGCTTCATGGAGATAAATCAGATTTAGTTTGACAAAGAAAAGCGCCAAATGCGCCGTAGCCAGTGTCTACAAAAGTATGTTGCAGGGGCCAAATGGCACATGCCATTCCCATGGCTCTTCAGAAAATGTAAAGGGGTCCATACTTTTAAAACTGTACCAACTGATGCTGATCTCCCCTATTTGATTTCCGACAAAAAAAAGAGAAGTGCTAAATGAAACTAATGAAGCATGCTCCCGCTAAGGAAAACACAGTCGCAGATAGATCATCTTCAGTGGTGTCTGGACTTGCTGATGATGCTGATAGTCAGCTGACCCCCAAACTGCAAACTGATGAATCAATTGATCAGCACCCCATACAAGATGACAGAATAGACATAATCTCACAGAGTGTTTGCAGAATGCGACCAGAATACAGACCTTAACTTGTTCCAGTGAGGCGGCAGGATCTTATCTTCGGCACTTCTGTGCCTTCCATCGCTTCAGAACGTGCTGTATGGCTTCTGTTATGCTGGCCTTTCGGTTCTCTTTGTTGTTCCAGAGTTCAGATACCACGTAGCTGCCGCTAGCGTTGTACTCATTGATCTCCAGCAATGCAGTAGTCACAGCCTTGTACACCTCCTCGCCAAGCTGTTTCTTCAAGCCCACCAGCTTCTCATCCTTGTCATTGATGATTTGCTGAAACATAACACATCAGGTTAGTGTTGCCAATTTGCCAAGCTGCGAGACAACAGGTCCTCTTGGGTTGACTGATTAACGCAGTTAATTTGAGGTTTAAACAGTTAATAAGCTACATTGAATCAGATGACGACAGTAAGACGAAATATTGACATTGCTAGGTATTGCCAGAAAATTTGAAGGAAGATAAAAGATGTGCATTCTTTTCATTGGGCATACCTCTGTAGTTGAGCCTGTGGTCACTATCTTGAAAGGATGCCAATTAGGGTCCTTCAGATGCTCTTGCCACAAGGAGACAAATTCAGCAGCTTTCATTTCAGCATCTTCTCCATACCTTTGCTTGCAAGATAGAACAAAGGGCTTCTCATCCAGTTCACCCATTCTCTTGATTCCAATGTTGCTACGAGGACCTAATAAATCTGCCAAACCCTGCAAAATATCCACAAAAACTCTCTGAGGCAGAGTCAAAAGGACAGGAAGGCTTATTTGAAGGAACCCATGTCTAAAGAAGGCGTGGATCTAAACATGATAAAATTAGGAAGAATATCTAACTAAGGTATGTCTCTGCAGATTTTCTGAAAATATACTGCAATATGATATTACCGTGATCAACTCTTTCTTTGCATCTTGAATCTCATCATTGGTCATCCTTTCTTTAACAACAAGAGTTTGGTTGAGAGCTTCAAGATCTTCCATCTCTTCAATTCTTTCATTCAGTTCTGCTGTCAGCTTCTCAGAATGTTTCTTCACATCAACACCCTCTCCTTCCATGTGTTTCACCACCTCCAGTTTGCCTTTAAGTTGTTCAATATCTAGCTCCAGCTTTTGTTTTTCATCCACCTGCCTTTCTAACTGCAGGATTTTGTTCAGAGCATCCTCCTTCTCTTTCTGTTTTGAGTTTTGGATCCCAAATAAGTTGGAGTGCATGAAAACTAAAAGAAAACTCAATGGCATCAACAAGAAAAAGGAAGGATGTGCATACCTCATGTTTCTCAAGAAGCTGTAGCACCCGTTGATCAGCTTTCTGTTGCTCAATTCTAGCCATGTTGAGGGAATCGTTTTGGTCAGCATTCTGCAGGGAAATAAGTACAAAAGATAGGTATCAATAAATTATTCATTATTGGCAGGACTATGAATCAATTCAGAAACTTTCTGAAATGTGATAGTGATAAAGAAGACATGTAAAATAGAGAGAATTCCCTATCCTCCATTGAAAATAGTTGTTGTTCCTTCTCTACCATCGTAAAGTTAAAATTTTGTTGTAGACCATAGATGTTGATGATTTTTGTTATTACTTTGATTCACAGGATGGATCCTAATTCTAGTTATTTACTGGAAATCAGAATTTTTGGTAATCCCAAAAAAAACTAGAAAAGATTGTTCTAGTTTTGTGATTGAGAAGGTTTTAGACTCAGATACAACAAACTTTAAGGACTTTGTTGAATGGATGGTAGACAAGTACACGCCAAGTGTTTCCAGAAGCTGAACATAGGGAGTGTATGTTCCATTTGGTGACCAACTTTAAGAAGTACAGAGGTAAGGTATTTGATGATCACCTTTCGGCAGGAGCCTACTCATGGCACCCACACTTCTTTGAGAAGCATTGGTCTGCAATGGAGCAAGTGAAATCGGCAGCAACTGAATATCTTAGGAATTGGTGCAAAATGTTGTGGACTAGAAGCCAATTTTCATCTAGATGCAAGGTTGACTATGTAACCAACAATCTAGCAGAGAGCTTCAACAATTGGATAAAACAGTATAAGTCCATGAACTTGGACGACTTAATGGACAAGATCAGACAAGTGCTTATGGTAAAGTGGAACCAAAGGAGAAAAGTTGCCATGAAGTTGGAAGGTTCGATTCTACTCCACATCGTCAAGAAATTGAATGAAAGGAGCAGGGACTTAGACATGGATGTCTTGGAGTGCTCAAGTGAAGTTGGTGAGGTATCTGTACTAAGTGGTAGTGGCTTTAGGTGTGTTGTAAACTTGCAAGGTAGGCCTGCACCTGTAGAAAATGGCAGGTTTGTGGCATCCCTTGCGTCCATGCTATTGCTTTTATCACATCGTTGACCAATGTACCACTTGAGAACTATGTGGACTCCTATTATTCTGTACAAATATTTAGAGCTGCATATGATCACCTAATCCCAGCGAAGCCAGACAAGTCCCAATGGCCCAAAGGTTGCCATGGATTCTTCATGCACCCACCCCTTCTAAAAAAGTAAAAAGCACGGCTGGTAGGAGGAAGACAGAAAGGTTTAAAGGCTCTAGTGAGACTGGGGGAAACACAACTAGAAAGAAAGGACAACACAAGTGTCCTATTTGCAAGGACTATGGGCATCATTGGCACAAATGCAAAAAAGGGTGACCCAGCTGACATTGCAGCAATGATGTCTGTGAGGTACTAAGCTGCAGACTTTTGTTAGCTTTTCCAGTAATTGTTTATGCAGTTATTCATGTTTTCTTTTGGTCAATGCAGAGGACCACCCAAGAAGAAGAGGAGAACCACCATAGCATCCACAGAATCCAGTGTTGTTCCTTTTCATGAAGAAGCACCAGCAAGTTCTATGAGGTTCCCACCAAGGTTTGCATGGAAAAAATGCTCTGAATTCCTTTTGTTTCCATGAGTTTGTTATCCAAATTATAACTCACTTCATTTTGGTACAGCCAAAACATTGACATCTTAAGTTCTGGAAAGGAAAAAAACTAAAAAAAAGGCACCTCAAGTTGCAACTAACAAAAAAAGGCAAAGGCAAAGTTGACAACTCAAGTTCTGGAAAATCTTTGAGGTAAAATATCAAATCTGATTGTGTACATGTACTTGTGACTTTTAGCGTGCTGAAAAATATCTCCATGACTTGCTGAACTGAAATGAATATGTATACATGTTCAGGTGTGGTTCTGGAATTGGCTCAAACCAACCAGAAGCTCTTTCCATCGAGTATCCTATGGCTGGGTCAATTTCACAAGAACAGAAACAAGGACAAGGTGAAGATGATGCATCAACCAAAGAAAGCAAGAAAATTGCAGCAGCAACCAAAAGAAAGGAAAGGCCTGGAGGGAAGGCAAAGAACCTCAAAAGGAAGTGGTGGAACTTGACAGCCCAGCCATGTCCACTAGAAGCAAGACAGTGTTGCCTACTAATCCTTCTATGGCCACAAGAAGTAAAAGGAGGCTTAGTCTGCAAATCACCTTATTCTAATTTAATATAGAGATGCAAACATGATGTACTGTGAGCATATGCTCCTTCTGCTTGGTCTCTGTAAACCAATCTGTATGAATGATTTGGGCACTATCTATGTACTATGAATGTGAGACTGTTTGTGAACAACCATGTCTGTGATGAATGCTATATAATATGATAAAATCAGTGATGCGGTATTTTATATATCATTACCATTTGTATTATTATTGTGTGATTATTGGTATGCCAATAACATTTATTTTGCTGAAAATTGTATATATCATGATGGCAGGAAAGGGAACATGGAAATATTTGCAGCATGCTACCTTAAGGGTATATTGGTCTTTTCCTACACTGACTCACACTGTTAGCAGGTTCACTGGACAGCAGTGTCATGAAGGGATAAAAAGTTTAATTTGATGGCTGGTAAGGAAATTTTAACTTTATAATGGCAGAGAAGGAACAACAACTATTTTCAATGGCGGATAGGGAATTCTCTCTAAAATAAACAGTAGCACCAATAGAAATGAGGATGCACCAATACCTTTTTCCTCTCTTCCTCCAGTTTTCTTCTTTCCATGTCAGTTTGAGCAACTTGTTCATTTAGTTCCTTGGACCTCCTTTCGATGCTACTCTCTTTCTCAGCCAACTGTTTTCTCAGTTTTTCAGTCTCCTGAAAAACTCTCTGTGTATGCTCACGGGCAGCAGACTGCATATTCCTCATTTCTGTGAAAAGGATAAATAAAAATACAATAGGCACAATCATTTTAGGCAATATAAATGAGCATAACATCCATAAAGTTCTGACAGGAGAATATTTCACAACTGGAATTCAATGAGTGTACCTTCATTATAACGTTTGTGCAGCAAATCACTTTCTTCCATAACTTTCTGAAGGGAGAGATTCATTTGATTACACCTGCACTCTAGTTCCTGCAGATACTTGCTTTTAGCGGTGATCTGTTGAGTCAAATTAGCTATGAGATTGTCAGTCTTGCTGGACATCTCTTGTTCCAATTCAGACACTGTCTTGAGGTCACCATTTGCTGACAAGAACCTACCAACTGGGTCACCTGATTTGTAATCCTCTTCTTTTGCCAGCCATCCAAACACATATTTTACATGTTGCTTTGTTTCCTTCCATTCCAGTTTACCCAAGCGCTGTGACTTGAAATAGTTATGGAATGCTAAGGCATTCTTGAACCCAATCCAATCCTTGGTGAAAAGAACAATGACATAACCAGTATACCCATTGTCACCATACACAGCAGTAACTTGCACGGGTTTGAAATCAGCTAGCTGCTTCATCAGTATGCCTCCACCCCCCTGGGTTTGTTCGGCCGGAACATTTGTGAGGATGCCCATCCAGGGCCAAACAAACACTTCCAGATCTTGCACTGGCTTTGGAGGGTTACTAAGCGCAATAGCCTGCCATGGTGGCAATGTGGCTGCCGCATCAGCATGGTCCTCTTTGAGAAGTTTCGCCAGGGCCTGGTGGTTTGCCTTCACCTTTGCAGCACGGTTGGATGCGCCCACCCCAACAGCGTGCTGAAGCAGCTCGTTGTAACGGTAGTCCTGCTTCTTCTTCCCTGGACAGAATGGGCACCTGAACCTGTCACTACCCAGCCTTGCCACAAACTTGCCAGACTTGAGGTCCACGTATGACTTCTCAGCATAGTCATCAATATCAGTCTCACTTAGCTCTGATGACTCATCAGAGCTGCAGTCCATTGCAGACCTAAGAAAAAACAGAAATATCCATCCAGGTCAGAACATTATTCACTTGATTCAAGAACAACAAAATAAGCTGGGCAGACATAAGAAAAACAGAAATATCCAATGCAGACCTAAGAAAAACAGAAATATCCATTGCAACAGTATATTGTTCTGACAAGATTCAAGAACTCGTTATGTAATAGAAATTGTAATAAGGTGGCAGAATGTTTAGCTCTCCACGGAGCTTATGTGTTGGAGTCTGGCTCAGATATGTTAATGAGCCAAGTACCTTCATATGTAATGGACCTTGTAAAAGGCGATTTGCCTGTGAGTGATGTTTAATGTAGATGCTTTTCTGATATAAAAAAAGATTCAAGAACAACAAATAAGAAAGAACTGGTGTCTAAGAAAATTATAAGCTGTCCAACAATCCCAAAAGGCACCAGCCACCGCCAATCACACCCCAAGCCCAGGCCCGGCACACAAAGCATAATGTACCTCGACCTCGATGACAGGCAGCACCCTAGTGAGGCAATTTCGCGAACAACTTGCGCTGGTGGTAAAAGCAGCCAGCCAGCCAGCCACGCCGAGGGTTAGGGGTTCCCCGGCGGTCCCCCGCCCCCAGCGCGCGCACGGAAACCGACATCGACGCCACGGGACGAGACATGGGTGGGGGTCGACCGGGTCAGCGACCACCCCCAACCCCAAGACGGAGCGTAGAAGCGACCGGACGAGGTCGACGTCAAGTCGCTGCGGCCGCCGGAGCCGGCGGCAGCGACGAAGTGGGTGCAGACAAATGGGAGCCCGGGGCCCCGGACCGTGTGGGGTGTGCTAGGAAGGAAGGAAGTGGTTCGAGGCCCATTACAGGCGGGCTTGGTGCTGGGCCGGGAATAATCTCCGGCCTTGTTGTTCTCCCCACGGATGCATCGACTGAAAAATGATCTGTGTTGAAACATCGTGTTTTCTTTTATAAAAAAAAGTGGAAAGATCGTGTCGAGATGCAAGAACACACCCAAAAAAAAGAACGAACATGCAGAAGCATAATTAGTACGCGTAAATGGAAACTATGCAAGAGAGCACACTGTAGATCCAAGTAAAACAGACATCCGTGCCGCATCTCGTTGCAAAAGTTTCGAGTCTCAGAGAGGGGAGGAGGTACGTAGAGAGGGAGGGAAGGCGGTACAGCTCGTGCACGTACCACTGCTGATCGTGTGCCATCGGTCGATCTCGACCTCCGCGAGGGAGATGAACGAACGGTGCGGTGCCTGTGTGTGAAATTGCAGTGTAAGCCTCCACCTGCAGGAGTGGGAAGGCGATGGAACAGTCAGTTCAATACTTAATTGTTCATGGAGCAATAATTAGTTTACAAATCCGATCTGCTTCGATCTACTAGGAGAAAGCAGTGGTGAATGCAGTTTGAAGAATTCTAATGCCAATCATCGAAGCATATGACCACCAAAGTGCCAAAACCCCCAAAGGAATTAAGCAGCCAATCAGAAAACCCCAAAGTGCCAATACCCCCAGCGTGAGCACAGGGATCTGAGCGACGCGCGCGGAGGATAGATCATAGATGGATGGTGGATCAAAACGAGGAAGCAAATAAACACGAAGAAGAAGAGCACAGCGCGGGTATAGCCGCGGTTCCGTCCATGGAGCAGGAGCAGGAGCAGCGCAGAAGTGCAGGCGCGCGTGGCGTGGCGAGACGAACCATCAGCAGCACGTCCAACAAACGCTCCAGGTGCGGGCGTGGCGTTCATCAATCATAAGGACGAATCGAAACGAATGAAACACGAGACTACCGAGCGAGCAGAACCACCGTACCAACCAAAAGAGGCGAAAGCAAAACGAACAGCCACTCACCGGCGAGCAGAGGTAGATGGATGGATCGCTCTCCTCCTCCTCCTCGGTTCCTCCCTCTAGGCCCGGCCCGGCGGCTCTCGCGGTTGCGGTGGTGGTGGAGAAGAAGCAGGCAGGGGCGCGGAGACGTGACGGACGGACGGTGTGACGGAGGAGAGGGTTTTCGTGCCGGCCCTCTGCTCCGTCAGAAACAGAGGAGGGAGGGAGGGTTTTCGTGCCTCTTCTGCTCCGCTTTGTAGCCAGCCAGGCAGAGAAAGGGCAGGAACGGAGAGGCCGCTCGTGCTCGCCTCGCCCTCGCCCTCGCCCTCGCCCGTGTCTCACTGGCGATGTGGGCCTAGTAGAGCGCGGCCAGCCTCTTCCACTTCCACTCCGTCCGACTCCTGAATCCTCTCCTGGCTCCCCCACGCGGTCGGTCGTTGGCACCTGGCATGCCATTCGATTTCGCTCGCGGCCGTGGTCCCCGTACGTCGCCCCTCCGCTCTCTGGACTCCGGAGGAGAGGTGGGCGTGGGCGTGGG